>NC_071618.1:11498788-11808981 GCF_014839835.1 Dryobates pubescens | reverse complement strand
TCTGTCTGTCTTTAGGGTTCTACCACATCTGCATACAAACATCAGACAGAAATGTAGTGGCATACCTGGTTTAGTTTACTTAAGCATTTACTCTTTACAAGACTGATTTTAGCTTCATCTACCTTTTCAAAATTTACTACTAAAAGTCTCTTGGTGTGATCAATGGCCAATGATAACTTTTGAAACCTGAGTAACCGCAATTTATCAGCAAGACTCATTATGTAAGAGGCATGCAGGCAGTGGCAGGTGACAATTTGGATTCTTGAGTGTCTTGTACACAATCTGCTTTGTTTCCCCTTTTATATCAAAGTTTGTAGAAAACAAATTTACTTTTCTGATTTTGGTCAGAGTATTCTTTGATAAAAGCTTTTCACTAAATATTTTTCTATATTTATTGCATATGTCCAGAAAAAAGTGCATCTCCCACAGGAAGCCACTTTGACAATTAATGAATATTTAAAGAAATACATCCAATACATTATCAGCAGTGACCTAGACAGTAATGAAGGTATTTATCCTGCCACTTTGAGCCATATAAGAGTGAGATATCTTCTCTAAGTCACCTAGATTCTCTGTCTGGTATATAAAGACAAATAAGTACCTTCAGGGAGCAATTCACTCTGTACTTTTCTTGTTGTTGTTAGTTTAAGCACTATATTACGATTAGTATTGTCAGACTAACTGTTTTTCAGTTCAAGGCCACCTCTTCTCCTACACAATATTATTTCTGAGTGACAGAAACGTTTCTTTCAGTTTTTAAAGCACATTTTAATTATAAAATGAGCATTTCCTGCTTAGAGCAATTCTCCACATTCAGCAGAAGCTGACTAATATTTTTACTGATTCACACTTCTGTTATCAAATCAATAACCTATTCGAAGAAAAATATAATTAATTTTGAATTGCAGCAGTCAGATACAGAAGTAGGTGATTTTCCTTTCATTTACTGAAAATCCTCTAGATAGAACAAGCGAAAGGGAGAATCCTTGTTTCTATCATATAAAAAAAGTTTCTATGCTTTAACTCTGCAAAACTGTATTTGAAAACTGAAATAATAAATCAGCACTTTCAAAGCCTTTTCAAGGTTTTTTAAAGGTTTTTCTCCCTGAAGGACATATATTATTACAATCCTTCCCCCAATCCCTCCAGTTCAGCAATGGATTTCACAGTTTACTTTCATCCTTAAATCATATACCCAGAACAGGGACCAAGAGTTTCGTTTGTATCAAAATACTAAATGAAGAGCACAGTTGAGATAGCTTAACCTTTTATTAGAATCAGAAAAACTTATGAGGAAAGGACCAATGTGACAGATTTGTGTTTTGTTTCATTTCTGTACTAGACATCAAGTGCTTTATTTAAATAATAAAAGCATCAGACAGTGCAAGTCTAAAAATATACGTCTAAAAATCAGATTCTAGCTTTTGCTTTTCTTTTGTTTTGAATCCTTCCATGCTCTTCTCCTGCTTTAATAAAATTTGTGAAGGAGTTGTGGAACCAATCAATCAGAAATATTCTTCTGCTCTGAGATATATAGCACTATATTAGTAAAATTATCTTTATTACAGTGACAGAGAAGGTTAAATGGCAAGTTCCCCAGCAACACAAGCAGTACTTTGGTGCTCCTTTTCATCTCCAGTAAATGATCTCACAAATTAGCAACAAGCTTTTTCCAGCAGGCACAGATTAAACCACAAACAAGTAAATTAAAAAAACTGTTATAAATAAGTGTACTGTTTTCCCTTAGCTGAGACTTTTATCAGATTATTATTATTATTCATATGCATTTGCAACAAAAGAATGGTACTTCCTAACTCTCCATCATGGACTGAGTTGGATCTTCTGCTGTTATCCATACAGTCATGCCAGCTTCAAAAATGAAAGTGCTAACTGGAGCAAAGTGTTATAGGGCTTGAAGTTCAGATTACAACATGGGAGGCTTCCTGTTCTGGCTTCTGGGTTTTGGTTTTTTGGGTGTTGGCTCTTTTCTTCAGGGATGCTGGTGAGACATGTGGGTGTGGGTTAACACTGGTTTTGGTTTTCTGTTTTATGCTGGGTTTTTCCCCTCTATTTTGATGCACTTCTGTAAATAGGCTAAGATAAGGTAATCACACATTTTGATATTAGATGAAATAATTAGATAACATAACATACATAGTGATTATGATTATGTTATATTAAATTCTTGTCTTATGTTTTTATCTCAACCCTGAGTCTTGTCTGTTACTTTTCCCCTCACTTTTGTGCTGGGGGATCAGGCAGTTTAGCCCTTGTGCTAAACTGTTACACACTCTTAAATACCACTTAGCATCAAAATAAAGAGAATGTATTAAGTTCTGGGCTACTAGCTCAGTCTCAAACTGATATTCAAAATTGTGAAACTATGCTCTAAAGTGCTTCAAAGTCTTCTTAGTGGTGTTTTAACATGTACTAAAAGACACCTACCATTTTCCGGTTGTTGTATCTTGAATGGACTTAAATACCAAGGTAGCTTTTCACATCTGAACTGAGCTGCAAATTTTTCCATTTTCATTTGGAGTGATACTCTCTCAATGCTACTTTTACCCTAAATTAAAAAAAAAAAAAAAAAAAAAAAAAAAAAAAAAAAAAAACCAACCTCAATATCCCAACAACTTTTTGTTAAACTTATCCATAAATGAGACTTTTCTTAATTGGAAATTTGGCACAAAAATCTTTTGATTAAACACAAACTTGCAGAAGCAAA
Organism: Dryobates pubescens; assembly: GCF_014839835.1. Taxonomy (NCBI): domain Eukaryota; kingdom Metazoa; phylum Chordata; class Aves; order Piciformes; family Picidae; genus Dryobates; species Dryobates pubescens. The sequence continues at coordinate 11,806,256 of NC_071618.1, read as the reverse complement.
ACATTTTTTTTTTTCTTTGAAGGTTCACAAACCTTTCATCAAACTTGGGTTGGGTTTTAAATGATCCAGGCTAATAACTGGTTTAAGATGGAAAGACTGATTTCACAGGGGTTGCTCTCTATTCAGGCAAAACTTGGCTTAGAGTTTTGTGGTTTTTTTCATCTTGTCTTGAAGTAAAACTCCAAGGATGCTGGATCATATGAACTGAAACTTAAAATTTTAATACAAAACTCAATATAGTAAAACTGCCTGAGTTTTAGGGCAACCCTGTAGAGCAAGGAGAAGGTATTTTCATAGACTTTATGCCTGTGTGGAATTTTGAACCCTAGTACTTGTTATTTATTCATTTTTAAGCATCCATCAAAGAGATACTTGACTCATATGCCCCACAATAAAACCAGCGTTAGCAAGATTTTGTGGTTTGCACTACTTAGAAGGTTGCTGCTGCTTAGGATAGGACTTGGAAGTTTTAAAATGACAGTATAAAACACATGGGTTTGAGGGGTTTGCTGACACAATGATGAAAGTTATGAGAACTATAATGTATGAAAAATCAGATAGAATATTGCATCTGGGAACTGTAGTATTATTTTTAATATTCATACCCTCAAGATCAAGTTCAAATACTGATACAGGAGTTGTTATAGGGAAAAAATGTGTTTAAAATTAGAATTAGGTATACACCATCTGATATATATCCACTCAGAGACTGCCAGAGATGCAAAGATGGTGTTGTAAAAATAGAAACTGCATTTGTAATGTTGCAACATGTTGTTGATATTTTCATGCTCAAGAAACAAGTAACACCAAGACACAAGACACTTGAAGAAATGCTATCCAGATTTTTAAACTGTTTATTTAAAAGAATACAGAAATTAATTTTGATATAGCTATGATTCTCTTCCATAGTAAAAAACAAACAAACAAACAAAAAAGTATATATTTCATTTTAGAAATGTCCTAAATCAGATTGCTGGTATTTAGGATTATTTTTCCTCTTATTTCCAGTACAGGCAAAGGACACTTAGATAAATAGAACTTGTGGGACTATACACCCTATATACCTCATTGGAATGCTGTCTTCTAGTCTTCCTCACCCAAAATTGGTGAGACTGATCTTTGCAAGAAAAAAAATGAGAAGTGAAGTAAACATACCTGGTCCTGAAAATAAACTTCTGAAGATAATATCATTTTTGCCTCCCTTTGCACTGTTTCACTTATCAGTGGAAATGAAAACTATGACATTCTCGCTATACTTGAGAACTGTTTTGGAAACATCAGAGTACTCTCTGCGGATATGACTTAGAAAGGACTAGTTAGAGAGAAAGATAAACCTAGCTACCTGTTTATGAGTCCAGACATGAATTTGTGAATAAATAAACAACCTTAATTTCAGGAATACAGGAAAAGACATGTTTTTTCTGGATAAGAGACAGGAATCTGTATTAAATGTGAGGATCTAAAAAAAAAAAAATATTTGAGATCTATTCTTATCAGACTTCTCTATGTAAAGCTATAAAACAGGTATATGTATTCGAATGATCAGTCAGGAATGAAAAATGAGTACACAGCATGAGAAAAAGTTATATATCCATAGGAAAATTGAGAAAAACTAAGAAGAGAACTAGAGTAATATAAAAAGAAAATTGACAAGAAGAAATGTTGATTTTGAAGTCTTCTTTCATTAGAAAAATATTCCAGTTGCCTTTCATAATTTGACACAATATTTCAGTCCTGAAATAAATACTATTATTGTGGTATAGGTTTGTGCTAACATCTCTGGTCCTACAGTCTCTAACAAAGTTCTTAGTATCCCTTGCCCTGACCATCATAGATGCAGTCTTTTCCACTTAGGTTAATTTGCAAGCCAGGACAATTTTGCTGGTCAAAAGCTAATGAATAACAACTTGATGTTATAATTAGGTTGAAAAGTTCTGCATATGTTTACTCCTGCACAATGAGCTGTTCTCTGTTGACCATTTCCTGTTCCTGACAAGGAGGGGGATAAATGACCAGTATTCTAAATCTCTGAATCCAAATTCCACCTTCCATTAGCACAACTTGTGAAAGTTCTGTTTAACAGCACTGAAGGGGAGAAAGGGCAGAACATTAATCCTTCCTTCACTCTCTGATAGGACAACAGGATATTAGCAATATTGTACATTTACAAGATTATTTATTTCTATTATTTAAGTAACTCAGAATTATAAAGTGTGCCTGAGATCTGCAGATGTATATAAAAATACTGCCAGAAGCAGGAATGACTTCTTCAGTGTAACCATATCACTACTTCACTGCTTTGATGAACATAAACCTTATTTCCAATTAGTCTGAGCTCCCTGAGTATCAATCGGAGACTGTATAAACATTCAAAACATACACTGTGCTTGCCACTTCAATTAACCACTAACACTTTGCCATATTTCTATCAATTATTCCCAGGAAATAGACTGTATAGCACCAAAGTCATGATTTGAGTGTTTTATTTTTCCCTCCCTTTTAAAAAGCACACACTTTCACTTTCTACTTTTTAATCTACCAAATTACATCATTAGAGAAGAAAGAAAGAAAGGAAGGAAGGAAGAAAGAAAGGAAGGAAGAAAGAAAGGAAGGAAGGAAGAAAGAAAGAAAGGAAGGAAGAAAGAAAGAAAGAAAGAGAAAGAAAGAGAAAGAAAAGTGATCTGATTAGAGAAGAAGAAAATTTTAACACTTTGGTGCCTGTTCATGAAAAATGGTATGGAAGAGTTATGGTTTGAAGGTGGAACTTTTTCCTAGTTCCTAACTGCAAAAACAAGAATTGGAACTCTCTGGACATCTTTTGAGTAAAAAAGGTAGATAAATCACCATGGAATGCAAACTAATAACAACTGATTTGTCTACATCACTCCATTGGCTTTGCTAATAAGGATAGAAGCTACATTAACATTTCTGTCACTTTTTGTTTCTTCACTCCAGCTACTACTGGCTTGTGCTTTGACTTTGCTGACTTTGGCTGCATTCCTTTTTTTGGCTGAGTAATAGCAGGCTGTTCTAACTGCTTTCTTTCTCTTTCCCTTGTACGGTGGAGAAGGAGCTATTTGGTTTTCCCTGTACAGAGGGGTCTGGGAACAGTTCAAGGGGATCCTTGTGAATTATAAATATATTATGTACGTATTCATTGCATTTTCTATTTCTAGATTTTGCTTTCTTTGTAAGTATAGCTTCATTCTGCTTTCAAACCACCTGAGCTAGTCTGGTAATTTATTTTGGGGGGTTATTCTCCAAATTTGTTGGGGAGTAGTCTCAACCCATCATGGCAAATGACATTTTTTAAGCTTCATCAGACAATGAAATGGCAGGCCAAAAGCTTTCTATAGTTACCCAGCTGCTTTCCTTCCTCTACAATACCACAGGCCACACTGGGTGCCCTATCAGGTCTAAAGACTTCTTTCCATGTAAAAGTAAATCTAGGCTGAATCTTTTCAATACAATCTTTATAAATATATATATACGTTTGTTTGTTTTTTCCTCAGAAAGATTTCCTGAAAGAAGATTCAAATGGGCAAAGTCAAGTGTAGAATCCTGCACCGGGGAGAAGAATAAACCCATGCATGAGTACAGGTTAGGGACTGACCCGATGAGAAGTAGCTTTGCAGAGATGGACAGGGTGATCTCCAGAGATTCTTTCCAACCCCTACCATTCTATGCTTCTGTGCTACGGTTATATTCCAAATCTCTTTCCTTTTCCTCAGAAGCAATGGAAGTGGCTTTTACATTGCTTGTCGAATGAATTTCTGGACCTCCAAGGAAATTTGTGCAATTCTAGCAACAGTAAACATTTCATATCAAAGCTTACAGAAAGATCAATAGAAAGATCAATACATAACCCTCAAAAGGTATGGAAAGGAAAATTAAGGGAAATTTTGCTGTAACTACTCTGGGATGTCAGCTTTCTGAAATTTTATGTTTTCTTTTTCACATCTGATCAGTGAAAATTTGGTATTTGAGAAGACTTATCTGTGTGATACAGTGATGTTGACTCTAGAGATATGTAGAATTCAAATCTTAAAAACAAGTCTCCAATCCATTCTACTGACTTTTAAAAGTATAATTTTAGAAATGCCAAGAATCAGCTTACTATTCCATTTTTTTTTCTTTCATGTACAGTAATAATATCTCACCCCACATCTATATGCTGCTTCTATTCCTAAATATAATCTGTTAAAGAAGTGCCATTTCAAATCCACAATTCAATTGTGCTGAAAGAAATTAATTTCACAGTGTCAGAATTTGGCAACATTTTTACTCAGTTTTTAATGACAGAAGGATAGAATACCCAGGAGAATGTAGTGATGAAGAGTTGACAACAGCATTCTGTTCAGTCTTCATCAGAAAATACATTATATCTGTTAGAGGGGTGCACTTCCATGGAAACCACTGGAAGCAGAATCTGTAGTTAGCCTTCACAACAGTAATTGCTCAGCATCCATTGGGATTTTTTGGTTGGTTGATTGGTTGGTTGGGGGGGGGGGTTTGGGTTTGGGGTGTTCCCCCCTTTTTATCCTGGTATTAGGCCTGAACAGGCAAAGGAGGCCTGAAATACTCCCCACTGTTACAGATAAGAGAGCATCTCCCTCAGAAACAGGGAGGGAAGAAAGAGAAAGGGAAAGACTTTGCAGACAGGTTTATATGGGTGCAGGATTTATGGGTACAAATACATTGTTTCCTGTGTCCACCTACTGGGTAGTCACTGGGGGTGGTCAGTGGAGATGTATGTGGCAGGCTAGGAGGCACCCAGCCTAAACTGCTACATTGGGGGGGGTTGTTTGGTTGGATTTGATTTGTTGGTTTGGGTGGTGATTTGGGTTTTGGTTTGTTTTGGTGTTTTGATTTTTTTTGGTGTGTGTTTAGTTTGGTTTTGCAGGGGGGTTGTTGGTCTTTTAAGGTTTTTGGTGGGTTTTTTTGTTGTTGTTAGGGTTTTTTTAAATGTATTTTCTACTTGTCCCCTCTCTACATACAGCTTTTGGAGTCATAAAATAAAGATTATAAACTCATTTGAGTCAACCATGATCCATCCTTCTTCTCAGAATGGGCAAGCAGAACACACACATTTAAATGACTAACTTTTGAAAAGTAGATGTCAATGTTCTTCAATGTTAATTGATTCTTAATTATCAGAATACTACGGAAAAGAAAAATGAAGTTTTAGTAGTGTTCATTGCTTTACACTACATCTCATCTCATAAAACACTGAAGACACCTGTGGAGTAGAACCCTTAATTCATTTGTACTTAAATAACAAAAATTACCCTGTAAGGTACAAGCGTATTTTATTTTTACTGAAAAGCAATTGAATATGACTATATATGTTATAGTAAGTTTATTTTCAGCAATGAGAACAATTTGTTCAAGATGCCTCTCCCTCACACTAACTGCCTTAATATTTCTGTATGCTTTCCTTTGAGGTCTTTTAAATCTTTGATACTAGCAAGAACCTTTTTTTTTCCTTTTTTTTTTTTTCCCCAGAGATAGACAGTCTCACAGAATCACAGAATGTTAGGGGCTAGAAGGGACCTTGAAAGATCATCTAGTCCAACCCTCCTGCCAAAGCAGGAGCACCTATACCAGATCACACAGAAACTCATCCAGGTGGGGTGGGTCTTGAATATCTAGAGAGGGAGACTTCACAACCCCCCTGGGCAGCCTGTTCCAGGGGCAGCCTGTTCCAGTGTCACCCTCACAGTGAAATAATTCTTCCTCCTGTTTCAATGGAACTTCCTATGCCTCAGCTTCCATCCATTGTCCCTTGTCCTGTCATTGGGCATCACCTAGAAGAGCCTGGCTCCATCCTGTTGGCACTCACCTTTCATGTAGTTGTAAGACTGAATGAGGTCATCCCTTAGTCTTCTCCAAGCTGAAGAGCCCCAGGTCCTACAGTCTCTCCTAATGAGGAAGAGATTCCACTCCCTTAATCATTTTAGTGGCTCTGTGCTGGACTCTTTCAAGCAGTTACCTGTCCTTCCTGGGCTCCAAACTGGCCACACCACTGGATGTGGTACTTGGGGATATGGTTTAGGGGTGAACATTGTTTGTTTGTTTTAAATATATAAAGTGGAAAAAAGCCCAGAAAGTAAAGAAGAGGAAAAAAAATATTTTAGTATGAAAAATAATCATTCCCATGTTTCAGATACTTTAGACAAACTGCCATTTTCTGAGGGACTCTTCAATAAATGGTTTCCCAAATAGTTATAACTTAGTGGAATTAAGTATTTTCAAAGCTGAATTTAATATTTTATATACACATGTATATATATAAAATATATATATATAAAAATAAAATAATAATAATGAAAGTAAAAACTATGGTAAGATATCTATATATGTTGTCTCAAACTTGATTGTTCATTCTGTGCAAATCACACAAAAAATATTCAGTTTAGAAAGCATGACTGCAGATTATATTGATATGAATAAAAGGTAAACTATCTAACAAAGAATTAATTTTTGATACCTTTTACTCTAAGGTTACTTCTGCTGTCAAAGTCAATAATTTTATTCATTTTGTATAGCAATTGAAAGAACAGTTAATCTATGGTATAATATGTATGCATATGGTTGGGTTTTTTTGTAATGCACAATATATGTCATCATACTTAATCTAGGAATGATACTGAGAAGATTTTATTCTGTTGCATTTTTTTTCCCAGTAATAAGAAAACATGCAGCAATGACTATCACTTTTTCTCATGTAACTCATTAATGCCTCAAGTTGTAATGTTTCCTTTAATCTTTCTGGAAGCTGTTGATTTTTTAATTACCTTGGTATGAAACTTTCAGATTTGTGGAAGTTCCATGTCAATCTGATTCCAGTTAAATTATTGTACATAATACATCTCTGAGATGTACAGACAGCTGTATTATTAAATGAGACTTTGAGAAATTTCATTACAAAGAACATAAAGTTTCCATAGTATAAATTAAAATTCTCAGCAGAAAATGAGATCAAAGATTCACATCAACAGAAAATCCTGTATTAAATGATTGTTTATAAGAAGCCTTTTAACTCTATCTCTGCAACAAGAAATCATACAAGGCTGAATGGCTGTAGTGACATATTGCAGACTAAGTGCAGACAATTTATTTGCTGCAACCCTGCATTCCTGTAATGTTTCTCTGTGTGCACTTTAGAGTAAAGTGGAAACACAAACAGGAAAATGACTTGCTTTGTGATAAATGAGTGTGTCTGAAAACACGAGATAGTGAGAACAGCCAAAGTTAAGTGACTCAGGCCTGTTGAGCACATGAAAGAAAATGAGAAAAAATGTCCTTACAATGCCAACTTAATCAGAGCATTAGTCCAAATAGCCACAGAAGTCAGTGATTGAAATTAATCATAGAAGCACAGAATCATTTCAGTTGCAAAAGACCTTTAAGATCATCAAGCCCAACCACTATCTGACTTTACCACATCTGGTGTTAAACCATATTCCTTAGCACCACATCTATGCATGTTTTAAACACCTTCAGGAACAGTGACTCAACCACCTCTATTCCAGTGTTTAAAACCTTTTCAATCAAGAAGACAATCTAAATCTCCCCTGGTGCAACTCAAGGCTATTTCCTCTTGTCCTACTCCTTATTACTAGGTAGAAGACACCAAAACCCACCTGGATACAACCTCCTTTCAGGCAATTGTAGAGAGCAATAAGGTCTCCCCTCAGCCTTCTGTTCTCCAGACTAAACAACCCCAGTTCCCTCAGCCACTCCTCAGAAGACGCCTTCTCCAGAGCCCTCACCACCTCCATTGCCCTTCTCTAGAACTGCCACAGGACCTCTGTGTCTTTCTTGTAGTGTGAGGCATAAAACTGAACACAATATTCAAGGTGTGGCCTCATAAGTGCTGAGTTAGTGGAGACAATCACACTATTCCTGATGGAGATGGGGATGGGGATGCTGTTGGCCTATTTGGCTACCTGGACACACTTCTGGTTTATATTTACCCAGCTGTTGACTCCAACTGGATTTAACACAATTCACCACTTCTCTTTGGGCCTGGCCAGAAAAGTGTCCACCCATCCAACCCATGAGCAGACAGTTTCTCTAGGAGGATGCTGTGGGACACAACATCAAATGCTTCACTAAACTGCATGTAAACAAGATCTACCACCTTTCTCTTATCCGTTAAGCAGGTCACCTTGTCATAGAAGGAGATCCCATGCTGGCTGGGACTGATCATTTGGTTGCCCTGCATGTACTGCATAGTGGCACCCAGGGCGATCTGCTCCATGACCCTCCCTGGCACCAAAGTCAGACTGACAAGTCTGTAGCTTCCTGGATCCACCTTCTGGAAAGATATCCTTGGTATGAAGGAAGGAGCTTTAAACTCAATAAGCTTTAAATAAAAATGTAGTCTTCATTCTTGTATATCTGATCCAGTGGAGATCTTGAATATCATCACTTCCTACTACATTAGTGCTAAACTCTACTGTCACAAAGTTCCTTCTGTTCCTTCATTTTAGCTGTGCTGCAAAGTCAGATTTAATAAAAGAGGGTTAACAGAAGAAATAGGGATTATCATTGTAGTGGTGGATCTTGTAAAGCACAATAGGAAGTCTGAACTGCCTTATCATTTTTATTGTTTAGGGTTTTTAATATGTAATCTCTCCATCCTTTTCTTTCTACAAGTATTTATCTACATGGGTGATTGTTTGCTTCTTGATATAGAAATCACACATACCCACTTCTCAGTAATCGACGCCACTTACTCTTAAAAGAGAAGTATTACCACAATTCTTCTCCCTCTTTGTGTCAAAAATATTGATAGGTAGACCATGGTCTTACCTATGTGTTTTCATGACCAAGAATATCTGAGAAAATGTGAATACACCATGGAGCTGATAGGTGACAAGAGACTGAGAAGTCAATTGAGAGACCTTTGCTCTGTGATTAATTTTTCTCAATTATTGTATTGAAACATAACTAAATGAACCTCAATGTGTTTAAGGAAATTGATATATGTGGCAGGTTCTTTATGCTAGCCAGTTGGAGGCTGCCTGAAACTTTTTTGTTAGCAACATACCTTTCTCAAGCAGAAGTTGTCATCCTCAGTGCTTACATCCATGAAGGACAGAAAGATGCAGTGATATGATTTCTTCAACTCATTATAAATACGCATGAACCAGGGCCAATATCTCCCCAGAACTGCTATTCAGATTATTATGCCATGGGATAGAAACATGAAGAGATTTTACAAGTCTTTTTGGGGAAATCTAAATCAAAAGGGTAGTAGTGATCCATCAGGCAGACCAGATCTGAAACTGCATATAGCAGAGGCAGCCAATATTCTTTCTGCAAGATATCAGTTCTAGCCTGGTCTCCTGTGTACTGCCCTACCTCTAGAGGCAAACTGATGTACAATGGTGAAATAAGGTTATTCTTTGACTATGGAAGCCAATCACTGCCTCCATCTGAAGGTTGGGAAGGAGATGTGGTTCTTTTGAACATTCCCATGAGTGAAATTAAGACGCAAACGAGGTCATATATCACAATGAGACTTTTTACTAAAGAGAGAACAGAACAAACAAAACAGAAAGAAAGAAAAAGGAAAGAGAAAGAGAGATAATGAAGAAAGAGAGATAAGGAGAGATAATTACCACCCCACGGTCCTTCTTTGGTGGTGGGGGAAGGAGAGATGTCCTGGGCTGCTGCTCTCAGCCTGAGATGTCCCCGATGATGTTTCCTCCACCAAGCTAGCATAGCCCAGGGCTTTTGTTATGTTCCTGGTTCATTTATCTAGCTTCACCTGGCTCACATCAACAATGCACAAGTGGATTTCCAGAGGAGTCCTCCGTATGTCTGCAGGGCTCAATGCCAAGTGGCTTTTGTCACTCCACCACACCCCCTGGGCAGCTGCTGTCTCGGTGGGAGATGACACATCAGGCAGGTAGTTCAGGATAATCTTATCTTAGTTGAGACACTTCTCAGTTCTTAATGTAATCACATCACCAGATGTTCAAGGGAGGATTCTTTCAATCAGGGCATCCAAAATTCTACAAAAGGATGAGGATCAGTACCAGTAGCTTCTGATACATTTGAAGCCTAACACAATGGAGGGGTTTCATTATACTTCTGGAAGAAGTTGTTTTGGAGGTAAAGATAGTCTTTCAATTCTTGTAGTGCTCCTGTTTCTAGATATCAGAGAATTTCACTGGGGAATCTGAAGTTACAGATATTCCTGAAATCAGAACTGGTTTTCAAAAGAAGCTTTCAGACTGTGCTGGAGATGTTAAGGAAACTCTCTTTCTATAGTTATTATTGCAGAAAATGTACCAAATAAATTAGCTAAAAATAAGAACAGATTCCTATTTCGTCAAAGGAATGTGCAGGAAGATGAACGTGGGGAAAACTAGAAAGCTCTTTGTCAGTGCATTAGTGATTGGCTAGGATGGGATGTCATTTCTTTTTGATTTTATGGCCAGGACATTGATAACTATTGTAAGCACTGATTTATGATATAGGTAAGACTGGAGCATATGGAAAATGCATTTCAGTATTCACAGTGATAGAACCTTGTAGATAGAAACTTATCTGACGGGATGAAAACATTTCTCTCAGTATGCCTCTGTGTATATGCATAGCTAAATTTCCCAGGAATTCTAGTATATTTGCATATGTGCATACAAGCAGGAACACATTATTCATGTTCAAATAATTTCTAGTTATTAAAAAAAAAAAAAAAGAAAGAGAGAATCATCCACTGAAGGAACATAGTTATCCTAGTGATGCTCAAAGTGAAAATGGTCTGCTTAATAAACAATCATCTGGCAACATAGTCTTGTGCAAAACATTGGGGCTTAAATTTCTTATTGAAATAACTTTCTGAATTGCTTGTATGAACCATTCCTGTGGGAGTTTGACTTCATGAAATGTGTGGATTGGACCTGTGAAGACAAAAAAACCTCTGATTTATCTGTCAAAAACCTTATTGATCTGGGTATGCCTTCCTGCATTTGTGGTTTGTGAATGATGTAGTATCTATTTAGTAAATCTATGTAAACTGCTTCATCTGTTATTGAAGTTCAATTCAATTTTTCTGAAAAGCTGCTTCTTCTATTGTAATTAGACCAGTAGGCATAGCAACTTCAAGAGAGAGCTGGATTAAACTAAGAGACATCATAGGCTTAGTAGGAACAGAGCATCATAAACAAATAAAAAGTAATCTAACAGGAGTGGAGATAAAAGTATATACAGTAAGGAAGGTCTAAATTTCAGTGCTAAAACAGGAAGGAAAATTTATAGTATTTGTTTGCTTTTCTTTGCACCTGAACTGGCACCTGAAACAAGATAAAGTCCTGTTCCAGTGATTCCCCATGTCTCCACCTAATCAGCAGTGTGGAAAATAAGCATAATTACAGTTTACCAGGATCATCTTTCTCTAGCATGTCACCATGTGCTCCTCCTACCACCCATGCTCTGCCTCTTATAGCAACTGTGCTTAGAAGTTGGCTTCTCTCCTTTGCAGCATTGGCAGCAGCTTTTCCCACTTTAGCATTCACAGATTCAGAGAAGAGTGATAGCTCATTTGGACTTCCCTTATAATCTGAACATATTTTGTCCCTAAAAATCCAGCCAAAAAAAGTAATCGATCTCTCTTCTGCCAAGATGAATTAGCAAGGGCTGGTTACACTTTCAATGAGTCAAGAGAGAAAGGACCTCACTGGACTTTGAAAGTCTTATCTACAGTTTAAATTTGTTGCTGACATGGATGAATGTAGATATGATAATAATTCTGGACAATGTATAACAATGCAAGGTACTACAGACATTGAAATAGCCCTACTATGAATGCTCAGAATGGCACTTTTCTTTTTCTTTTTTTTAACCATATGCTTCCCAATTTTGCTTTTTTCTCGCTCTGCTTCAGTGTCATATTTACAAACAATAATGAGGATTAATCACCGAGCATTAACACATTATGCGTACATAATTCCCACATTAAATTATCACTGATCAAATTCATAGAAAGCCAGCTTCTCCTTTGTTTTGCTCTCCACTGACTATATATCAGTTACCCTCTTTCTTTACACAAAAGTCATTAACAAAAGCATTGTGCAACAGATTGTATACATGAGAAAGTCCATAAATTTTCTGCTGAAGAGATGCTCAAAGGCCACTACTGCATCAGCCTGATCATGCTCTCAGGTTCTACAGCTCTCATGTAAACTGCTCACAGCAGCCTTTGACACACATCAGTCTGTTTGGCCTTCAGCCAGACAATGCCTAGGCATTGTTTGAGATTTAACTCAACTCAGAGGCTCATCCCAGCAGGCAGGCTAGATGCTGTTGCTCTCTTTTAGAAGCTAAATGGCTTGACACCTGACCAGGCAACATCATTTGGCCTCAGTGTCATCAACCTTTTACTACGGAGTCCTCTTAGGCTAACAATGAAGAAGGGATATCCTGGCTTGGCCCCTTGCCAGGGCCATTGCAGTATCGGGTGTTTTAACAATGGCCTGATGACAAAAAAGTAGCTGTCTCATCTCTTTTTTTTCCTATATGTAAAATCCTTGTGATGCCATAGCAAACTTTATAAGAGCAAAACACTTAAATAATTGTAATGTTTCACTTCACTATCCTTGTGGAAAAAGCATTAACACCAAAGAAGTGAGTTTCGTCTTATAAAGAAATTTCCTAGTCGTAACAGTCCTTCTGGGACTATAATATAATCAAAATCAAGCCGACTGCGTGATAAAATTATGGTTCTTCCCAGTATTTATCAAATTGAGACCGTGTTTTTCTGACCATTGTCCTCTAAAGGTCTTGTATAAACCGTCTGCAGTTCGGGACAGGAGTGACGCTGCAAGCACTTTGCAGCAGTCTGAAAAGCGAATGAAAGACACAAAAGAGCAAACAGAACAAAGCAAAAGAAAAGCAGAATAAAAGCCACTTCATGGAAAGGCAGTCTGTAGGAGAGGACTACAGATCTTCAAACAGTAAAAACTGAGATGAGGTCCAGAATTTGGTTTTGGCTGATTCTTACTCTACCTCGACAGATGGATAGGCAATATTTTAAAATATATAGCTAATGTAAGCTTAGATACAGGCACAGATACCTCTAGTTGCCATTGCAGATATCCTGTGTGAATGTGGGACTCACTATACATGCATTTCTACTAACTAATACTTCGCTTGAACTTTATGAAGAAAAAAACAAAATATTTAAAAGTGCATTATGTAAAGAAAGTAAGAATTTGTATGTACTTGGAAAAAAGATTATTAAAAAGTTATTTTCTAAAATCCTAGAAGTAAAGAATACTTTTGTTATTGTTGTTCTATGTTAAAAAAAAAAAAAAAAAAAGGAAAAAAAAAAGGAGGGAGAGACAAACAAACAACATATCATCTTGACACATCGGTGAGGTTTTTACAGCTTTTTATGCATTCTGGCAAAACATAGCATAATAGATGCTAAGATAGTGAACAAATCTGTTGTCACATTTTGAAATTTGACAATTTTGAAAGATGAAATCTCAAAACCATATTCCATTCTGTATTTAATCAAGGTTTTTTATATTATATTTTGAAATTTATTTTTCAAATAATAGAAAATATATGCTGTATTTGTTTAAGCTTCAATTTTTTTTCATCTTTTTTGTTCTGCTTCAGAACATAATTATTATGCCTTCTAGTGGTTGAATACAAACCTAGGACTTCCTATTCTTCATCAGCTAAAAAGTTAATCTCATTCAGTAGACTATTACTATGTTTTCAAACATTTGTTAAAAAACTAAATCTTCATGTAAATCTATTCTCTGATTCTACAAAAATTAATTTTTTCTTCCTTAGTTGGGTCCTGTTTTTGTAGGTCCTTCTACAATAACTTGTGTTAGAGATTTACCATACTTTTTACTCTCTCAAAAGAAACTAAAACCCAGTGGGACATGAATCCTACTTTATGTGGGATGTGTTAGTTCTCTCATCATTCTTCTCCTGTGGATAATAGAAAGCTGCCCCACTTTCCTAATCAAACTATGAAAGAAATAGATTTATGCAGTTTTACAACAATGTCTGTAACACTTTAGGGGAAATGCTACATTTCTAAATGATGTTTCTCTTTGGTGTATATTGCACATGGGAAAAATGTTTTTTTTCAGGACCTCCTCTCTCTTCCTCATTGGCTACTTTTTCTAATTTTCTGTGCATATTAAGTTGAAAAGCATAGATGCAGTACAATAAAAATGAACACTATAAAAATCAAGACTTTCAGGAAGAAGACGTTGAAATTTACCTTATCTTCTTGGACATGGCCACAGCACAAGTGCTATTTGACCAAAGTCTCTTTTACAGAACTATGTCAGCTCTTGTTTTACAACACATAGATGCTTTGTAAGAAGTGTATTTGATAGTAGAGGCAAAATTTTATTTTATTGGGAAGGTTCTTAATAACCTTCACTATGGGAACTTTTCTTAAAAATATGTATTTATTTATAATCGCTTCCCACTTACTAAGTATTTTGCATGTGCTTTCTTCAAAAGGAGACACTAGAAAAAAATTACATCCAGAAACAAAATCCAGGAGAAGTGTCAACATTTTACTTCCTTCATCTTTCTGAGGAACAGAAGCAGTACCATTTGAACAAATTAACTAATCAAAGTTTACAAAAGAATAAAATATACATCAGAATAATAACAACTGCCTTCTCCATACTGCACCTATTAGCTACATCTAACCCATTCCCCCTTTCACCACTTCACACCCCTTGCAAGTTCTGGCCTTACATAACCAAGCACAAAAAAAGCCACTAACACCAGCAGCCTACAGATCTACAAAGATAAGCCATTTCTAAAAGAATACTATATATTTTTTTTAAAAATCATTTACTTTTAAATCTCAATATATTTAATGGATTAAAAAAGTAAGAAATATGATAAAGTTTCATAAGAACTTTGCCTAGTTGATAAAGTAGCTGTAACTGAAACTGCATCTCTATGGCAGCCATGTAAGACATGACTCTTTGATATCAAGTTAAATGCATATATTTGAAAAACATTTGTCATGTTGCCTCAAATTGTCATACACTAGGAACTGACAGTGTGGTGCTATATTTCATTGACAGCATGAAGGTTATTCAAGTGAGGAAAATGAAGTCTGATTACATGCTCTGTATTTTATTTCTGAAAAACTACACTAATACCACTAAAATTATGTTGTTAGGAGAAGCTTTTATTCAATAAAGAATGATGGATAATTTCCCCTGAGTAACAGATATAATGGATGGAAGCCATTTTTCTAATGTGTGTGAAGTCCACTGAACAAAAATAGTTGTAATAGTCTCTGAAATAATTTAAATTTATGCATGGCTGTTTCTTTAAAATTTTAATTGTCTCATACCAACATTTTTCTAAAAGGAAAACATGGCTTGGCTGAGTGTGCAATGCTGTAATGTGATGAAAATAGATTTTCTTAAATAGGTTTATATAGACATTTCTATCAATTTACACAATATTTTAATATTGTTACCACTTTAGTGGTGATATTTACTACTTTAATGGTAATTTTGGTTTTAAGCCAAGCATTAAAAACATATTATTTTTTTGCTTTACTGTTTCAATTTTATCCATATGATTTACAAGAGCTCCAAAAGTATTTTAAACAACTTTAGATATGTGAAGACCTTTTAGTACATCATTGTTTGCACAACAAATCCTTAGACTAGAATTACCTAGCAAAGAAACAGTCATACCACTTAGAGACAGATAACTGTTTCAGATACATGACAAACATTTAGGTGGATTGCTTTAATAAAGGAATTTTCTGTAAGGAAATCAGTTTCTCTTATCTGATGACCTTTTCTTCAAGAGATTTTGACCTATGTGATTTATTTCCACACAACGGTTGTAAAACAATACTATAGAGGTGTGTATGAGACATAAATACTACTTCGAAATGTCAAGTATAAACATGTATAGATATTCCAAAAAAATTAGGCATATAATGATGGTTAAGGAAAATACAACATAAAAGTCAAGGGTGTTTGTTTGGTTAAAAAAAAAAAAAAGAAAGGAAAAAGAAAAAAGAAAAGCCCCCCAACATTACGTCTAAGCACAAGTGCCTTTGTGCCATGTCAAGGCTGGGCTGGTGTGCAGTTCTGTCAAGGAAAAGCTGACATAGATTCTGAAGTCTTTGCAATTTCAGAGTAAGTTACAACATTTTGTGGGTAAAAATGGATTATTTATTTTCGATACTTGGGTAAGGTTTTCTGGTTTGTGTTTGTATCATTCTGGTCACTGAATGCTCTTGATTGCAGAGTAAATATAGGCAGTGCTGCTGACAATAACCTCAGGTGGATATTCTGCTCCCACAGCATTATCTGCACAGTCTTTTTTTCTTGTTTTGGCTTTTGTGTTCAAGTACAAAACAAGAAATGAAAAACCTTTTTTATATTTTCCCCTCTTTTTTTTTCTGTGCCCAGATTTATCATTATTTATTTATAGAGACAGCATGTACGAGGGATCAATGGCTTGGACTCATACTATCCCACTTGTAGTTCTAAATTGACACAGTTAGGAAGACTCACAATCCTAGAAAAGTCTCTAAGAGCAGCCAAGTTCTAAGCTTTTCTCATGGAGGATTTTGAGTTTTATCAGCTAGATCATCAGTTCACAGTTTCAGACAAATGTGCAAAGCTGACCATAAACTGGAATGAAATCAGGCCATAAATCAGATTGTTCTATTTAGAATCAAAAGAAGATGACCATTCTGAAGATTGTAGATAAAGGAATTGCTAAACACACCTCTTCTTTTCAACAACAACAAAAATATCCCAAAATAACATAGTAGAAAAGTGTTCAAGGAGTTACATTCATTACTAATCTTAAAGTCTGTGAAGTAACTGTGCATTATGCAATGGCATTTGTCAAGTGGTAAAGAATATAAGTGTCCTTCTATGGGATGGGGCAATGAAAAAACTAAAAGCAAGAATGTAAAATATCTCATCCTAGCAAATAACATATGTTCTTATACAGAGGCCTCTGAATTAGGACCTCAGTTTTTGGCTGTAGATTTTCTCTACAACACTGGAAAGTGATAGGTGACTTGTAAACCGAAGTACTCCATGTCCAAGAGACCTCTGATTTAAGAATAACAGACAAAATCTAAAATCAGATCTAAGGAATGTAAGCCCACAGTTTGAGTTACATTAAAGTTAATTAGTTTGTGTCTTTGGTCAAAGATTTTGCAGTGCATTCTAGCTTGTGGCCACACACAGTGGTAATAGCATTTTAAACACACTGGTCATATCAAAGAAGCCAATTACCATATGATTCCTTTTCTATCCTATTCTAAGAAAATGACTTTGCCTTCAAATGTGTAATTTGATATGTATCAATCATAGCCACTGAGTCTTAGTAAAGCAAAGAGTAGGTTATGAAATGTGTGTCTCGATTTGTTACCTGTATTATTAAACACCTCCTGTCTTTCAATGAGGTCTTTAGAAAGGTTTCAGTTGTGGAGTATATGACTTGCAACAGGAAGTTAAGTGATCTGCGTTAGGGACCGTATTTTATTTTCAGTGGGGCTTTTTGTGTGTTTGTTTTTTAAATTAATCTCTCTACATTTTTATTTTCTTCCTTTTTTTTTTTTTTTTTTTTTTTTACAAAATAGAGCTTCTTTCCACTTTAAAAAATGCTGAGAGTAGAAGTTTAAATTCCTACTTATACACTAGTGACTTCAAAATATGCACCTGGTATTTTAATCTACGTAGATACCAGTGTAACGGCTTCATGTCTACTTTTATTTTAAGGATCATATTCTTCTGCAAATTATAATGAAGTGTCTGCACGTAGTTATTTTATGTATGATTTATGCATGATTGATCCCTGCTAATTATTTCAAGAAGAGACATAACTTTTAGCAATATTATTATTTTGTGGTTTTGGCATTAATGACCAAATATTTACACTTCTATCAGTCTGTTTTTAATGTCTTCATAATGCAGAGGATTACTTGTGCAATTTATATGAAGTTAATACCTGATATGCATAAAGGCAATGCTGATTTTGAAATTAAAAATAATCTATGGGGGTTAGTCAATATATTTTTCTTATACTTTATATTGATTTTTGACACTCAAAAGAGAGAGCAAGGGGAGAGAACAGAAACAGGCATGTTCAGCATAATAAAATAGCAACTCAATTTCCGTTTGGTTTGGGAAAAGATGGAGAAAGTTTATTCCTGTTCATTTGTTGGGCCAATATCCTTATTAGCAGAAAAGTTTAAGGTTAGCTACCTAAAGACAGAGATTTCTGTCAACCAAAGTGGAATGTCAGTAGAGCAATACACTTTTAATTAGCCTTTTGGACTATGATAATCTTAACAAAGTGACCCTTTACAGAAAATCAGTTTCATGAGTGGTATAAAAATCCTTTGTTAACTTTTTTATGCTCGTTTATGTTTCTTCAGAATTGTTATTGAGGATTTATGAAAAGCACTGTCACTTCTTGTTACTGCTGGGAACTTTACAACCACTGACTTCAGGTAAACAGTGACTCATAATCTGGCACTCAGATTAATTTTATGAAATTTACAGTAAAAAGTAGGAAACTGGAAATCCAGGAGTGCCTTAACTGTTGTCTAAGACAAATATAACTCTGATGCACCACTAGTACATACCTATTCTACTGACATCAAATAATTCCCCAAAACAAAGAAAAGCAGTAAATCTGACTCGAATTTCTGCCTCATTTATCTAATTATTTTCTTGCAGGGTTTTGTAGAACAAAATTAAAACCCCAAACAAACAACAACAAAACACAAAAAATGCCCCCACCCCCAACTCCCAACTTCTCTATTAAATGCTTGGAAGATTTTTGTGTTCTAGAGGGGTACAGAGACTTGTAGATGTACTACTGTAAATTATTGAAATACTGATAATAGAAACCATATTCCAGGGGAAATTTAGTAGATCATAGCTATCTGAGAAATGTTCATTATTACTATTGTCTTGATTTCTGCTGTTTTCCTTGTCCAGGCACAGATAAAAAAAAGAAAGAGGAAAGAGATTAAAAAAAAAAACCTTGCTACATCACAAAAGAACATAGTTTAATGTATTTCCTTTCATAACATAAACTTACTGGGTGTCAAATGACCAGTTAAACAAAGAAGATAAGCAAACCACTTAGGTATAGTTAATAAAGTGCCAAATAAATCTCTAGCAAAACGTTACAGTCTGCCATCTTAAGAAAACTATATAGGCAACAATGCTCCATGATCCTTAATTAATACTACAAAATTGCTTCACTTGTTTGGCAGATTGTAATTTCAAGATTTTACAAAGACTAAAATGGTTAAAACATACTGTGCACTGCTGTGCATTGCATAAATAGGCTAATAAAATCTAGCAGGAATATTATTACGAGTTCCAATTATGGAACAAAAGCTACCTTTTCTGTCCAAGATGAGTGTTCTCTATAGGCCTTTAAATTTTATTTAAAGGCTAATTTCTGCACAACAGATTTTCTTAGGTTTTATAGCAGGCTGATATTAATGAATTACATAACATTTTTATACTTACAGACATTTGTTAAAGTAAAACGAGTTTTGCTTCGGATTAATTTCTTTCTGTTTAGATTAATATAGTTAAATTATTATTAGGCTAAAACGTAATTTTAAAATAATAATTGAGATTTTAATTCATGACTTTTTATTCTGTAAATAGTTGTGTGAGTGTATAGAAAGATGGGAAGAAAATTGTTTTGTATGTTAATGTTTATCTTTTTTTTTCCAAATTATATGATCTAGTACTGTCAGAGGTGATACCTATGCTGCATGTAGTTGACTCCCTTTTTAAGAACATGAAAAGATGTTGTTCTTTGCATACGAGAAGACCAGAAAACAGAAGAAAATAAATCAACAAAATTAGTTTCATTATGCTCACAGGGATTCCCCCTCCTGACTCCCACCATTGAACTCACTCAGAAGCTCTTTTGTTTCTGTTGATGAGTGCTACTCCCCACGATACTGTTGTGCAGAGTAGCGCTAATCTTAGTTATTTCTTCTCAGTAACTGCCTCAAAGACGTGGCAAGGTGTCTGTGAAGTGGTCCTGAAGCTGTCTCTGACCCAGGCTGAGAAACCCTTGCTCCCATATCCTCTCCTCACAGGACAACTGTTCCAGCCTTGACCATCCTGATGGCTCAGGACTTCTGATTTAATGGCATCTTTCTCTGGTTTTGATAATTTATCAGTCAGAGAATCATGAACCTGAAAGATAAAACATGGCTGTGGCACCTACCTTGCATACAACTGTTAAGTTGCTCCTACCAGAGCCTTCCCCATCACCTGTAGGATTAAGAAGGCTATCACCATTTTCAGATGTCATAGAAAATTGAAACAAACGACACAACATGGTCCATGGAGAATCACACCCAAATTTATGTTGCCTAGTGGGTTTACTGTATGTTCTCCAAGTTTTATTCTTTGTAAGTAAAAATTATGTATGGACCGCACTGAGGAGAGATCTGACTGAGGCTGCAATTCCATGACAGCACAATTCTAAGTCAGTGTTGTTACCATCTTACACTTCTGGCCTGTGGAGTGGGTTTTTTTGTGTTCGGGGGGTTTCTTTGGTTTGCTTGTTTGCTTTCTTTTTTGTTTGTTTGGTTTTGGGTTTTGGGGGTTTTGTGCTAAGAAACTGCACAAGTTACCTGGTCTCATGATGAGTTAATATGTGGATTTGAACTGATCCTGGAGGTGAAGATACTAGGGCCATGACAGTATAAATCAAGAATTCCCAAGCCAAAATATAATTGATTGAAAGGAAAATATTGCTATAAGAAAGAAATCAGGAAAAGGGTTAAACATAAAATATTTTCTCTTTCAGATACATCCTAAAATGGTCATAGAAACTGTTGACAGAGCCTTCTTATTCCTCCACTTTTATGTGGTTTTTATACAGCAAAGAGATACAGAGTGTCAGACCTGTGTTCTGCTCAGATGAAAAGAAAATCACCTCTAACATTTCTTACTAGGGCGCTTATCATTTAATCTTACACCTTACAGAATGAATATACCGCCACAGTACAAATCTGCTTCTCATGTTATAAAATGCAAATTTTAGAAAACAAAAAGAACCCCACAATATTTTTATGCAAAATGTCCCTTTTCCTCCCCTCCCCCTTTTCTTTTCCTCATAAATTAACTTTGTAGTTGACTGACGTGATTCTTAACCAAATTTCAACATTCAACATGGTCAAGGTGAATGTCAAGTTTTAAAAACCAACATATCAGATGCAAACATCATAGCCCAGGCACAACTTCGAGGCACTTATCAGGAACTGTATTTGTTAGATCTATGCCATCTGTGTTGTATTTCCTCCCATCCTCCTCAGCAGAGGCATATTTTGATATTTTAGTCTGGCACACACATTTTTCTTTTTAGATTTAATTTCTTTAATCTGTTTACCATATGAGAAGAACAATCAACACATTTTCCAGAGGTGATGGTTAGCACTTAGCAAAATTTAAGTATATTGATTTTTTTAATCTTCAGTCTGGAAACTTTATATCAGTACAAAGGTGCTGATACTAAAATTCAACACTTTTAAAAAAATAATCTATTAATTAGCTCTCTGGAAAATCCTAAATCACATCTGTATTATATATGTTAGAAGATTACCTAGATGTGGTGGTTTGAGCCTTAACTGGAATTTAAGAACTCAGTTGGGGGGACAAGACTCCCCCTCCTCAAAAAGAAAAAAAAAAAAAAAAAAAAAAAAAAGTAAAGAATGGGGTAAGGGGGTGGAAAAAAAAAAAGAAAAAAGAAAAGGTAAATCTACTGAGAAATAATTTGGAGTCAGTTTGGAAGTAGTTTCTTTAAACTATATATATTTTTGTTGTTGTTGTTATATATATTGTTATATATATGTGTAACACAATAACAGGAAGAGTTCACAAGGGTAAGGAACAAGGATAGATAGGGAGAATATATATACAAAACCAACAGTCCTTTGAAGATGCAGCAGGGAGAAAAGACCAGGCCTGACCACATGGCAGAAAAGCAGGACTCAGCAGTGACTCAGTTCTCTTGTCCAGGCAAGGCAGAAGCAAAAGAGCAAATGGCTGCAGTGTCTTCCTTTTTATAGGCTTGCTGGACAGGGAGGAGGAGTGGAACAGACTAATGCAGTTTCCCGGGGGAAAACCCCCCTCCAGGGAGGGCAAGACTCTCACATGCCTTCCCCCCCCTGCTTTCAGGATGGGCATAACCCATCACACTAGATTAAATAATTTCTTTATTAATCTAATCAGTTTTACATTATGGATGTAAAAGTGTTATATTTTAGAGGTAAAAAATGGATATGTATTTGTGTACTGTAAGAGATATATGACATTTCTGCCTATTTTTGTAGATGTTCCTCTCATTGATTGCAGATTGTCTTCAGTTCACCCTACAGCCACTATATTAATCCCAGCCCCAGAGATACATTTATACAAAATAAATCAGTCCATTAGTGATGTTTAGAATCAATAGGAGACTGAGATAAGTGACAGTTTGCCTACATATGCTCTTTTCAGTTCATATTTATAATGTGTTTATAGATATTTAATTTTCTATTTGACCTGCTTGGGACAAAGATAAGTGATGGTATGTGATTGTGCAAAACCAGTATATGAGAGGGAGAAAATTTTGACTGATCACTAGAAGAAAGTAATTTTTTTAATGATTACTGAAAGAGTGTGAAGAAATAAGAGCACTTTTAACTAAATTCTTCCTGCTTATTTGCAGAGAATGAGCTGAAAGAGCTTGTCTCAATATATGGAAGAGAGGAGGGATTTAACCTTATGCCTTGCAGATTTCCTTTCTTCTTCCAGGAAGATAAGGTAGCTTTGCATAGCCCTGCCAGGTCATTCTGTGCAGCTGACCTTCTTGTGGATTTTCCTGTAAAAGAATGAGTCTCTAGTAAATAAAATCTCTGCTAGAAGACCAAGACAAAAAGAAATACTTGCAGTTCTTCTGTCCTGCTCTTTCCCTCCACTCTTCAAACTTAACTTTTGCAACAATTAATAATGCAATAATGAATAAACATGACAGAAAGAAAGTAGAATGTGTGGAAGAAGGTGATTCAAAATGTTCAGTTATGACATAATCCTTAGACAAGCAGCTTAGAAAACCCTTCCACATAGATGGAATTCACATTAAGCCTGGCACTGGTTTTACTGTATTAGAAGTCTTTGCACACTAAAATAAGTAAATAATTCATGTATAAATCTTTATCTTAAATGCTTATTACAGTCTATAATTTTTCTATTAGTTCCACCCCATAATTTATTTTTAGGACATAATTTTAGCCAGTGGTAAGAATTTTAGTTTTGTTTAATGAGCATTTTTAATCAAGAGCAATATGTTATTATGGCAGCAGGAACTTTATTTTTAGATAGGAAGGCCAGATTTCTTAGAGAAAGAGCTTTAGCTGCAAAGTCTTCACGTTTTCACAATCTTAGCATTATGTGCTTTAATATACACAACAACTGCCCCTTTTCCATCTTCCCTTCCATATTCTCTTCCCTCTTTACATCTTTCTCCTTTTCATAGAATGGCTTAGGTTAGGATCTTAGAGATCATCTACTTCAACCTTCCCACCATGGCAGGGGGCAGGGAAGCTTCTTGATTAGACTTGACTGCTCAAGGCTTCATCGATCCTGGCCTTGGAAACTCCCAGGGAGGAGGCATCCACAACCTCCCTGGGTAACCTGTTCCAGAGTTTCACCGCCTTAATACTGAGGAACTTCTTCCCAAGATCCAGTCTAAACCTATTCTCCCTCTGCTTAAATTCATTCCCCTTTGTCTTATTGCCAGACAGCCCTCTCCCACCTTCCCATAGGATCCCTTTTATCACAGTATCACAGTATCACAGTAACTAAGGTTGGAAGAGACCCCAAGGATCATCAAGTCCAACCTGTTCCAACAGACCTCACAACTAGATCATAGCACCAAGCGCCACGTCCAATCTCCCCTTGAACACCTCCAGGGACGGCGACTCCACCACCTCCTCGGGCAGCCCATTCCAATGACGAATGACTCGCTCAGTGAAGAACTTTTTCCTCACCTCGAGTCTAAACCTCCCCTGACACAACTTGAGACTGTGTCCCCTTGTTCTGGTGCTGGTTGCCTGGGAGAAGAGACCAACCCCCTCCTGTCTACAACCACCCTTCAGGTAGTTGTAGAGGGCAATGAGGTCGCTTCTGATCCTTCTCTTCTCCAGGCTAAACAATCCCAGCTCCCTCAGCCTCTCCTCATAGGGCTTGTGCTCAAGGCCTCTCACCAGCCTTGTTGCCCTTCTCTGGACACGTTCAAGTGTCTCGATGTCCTTCCTAAACTGAGGGGCCCAGAACTGGACACAGGACTCAAGGTGTGGCCTAACCAATGCAGAGTACAGGGGCACAATGACCTCCCTGCTCCTGCTGGCCACACTATTCCTAATACAGGCCAGGATGCCATTGGCCTTCTTGGCCACCTGGGCACACTGCTGGCTCATGTTTAGGCGGGTGTCAATCAGCACCCCCAGGTCCCTCTCTGTTTGGCAGCTCTCCAGCCACTCTGACCCCAGCCTGTAGCTCTGCATGGGGTTGCCGTGGCCAAAGTGCAGCACCCGGCACTTAGACTTATTAAATGCCATCCCATTGGACTCTGCCCATCTGTCCAGTCGGTCAAGGTCCCTCTGCAGAGCCTTTCGACCCTCTAACTGACTAACATCTGTTCCCAACTTGGTGTCATCTGCAAACTTGCTGATGACTGACTCAACCCCCTCATCCAGATCATCAATGAAGATGTTAAAGAGGATGGGGCCCAGCACTGATCCCTGGGGGACGCCACTGGTGACTGGCCGCCAGCCGGATGTGGCACCATTCACCACCACTCTCTGGGCTCGGCCCTCCAGCCAGTTCCTAACCCAGCACAGAGTGTTGTGGTCCAAACCACGAGCTGACAGCTTAGCCAGCAGTTTACTGTGGGGGACGGTGTCAAAGGCCTTGCTGAAGTCCAGATAGACTACATCCACAGGCCTCCCCACATCCACCAGACGGGTCACCTGATCATAGAAGGAGATCAGATTGGAGAGGCAGGACCTGCCCTTCCTAAATCCATGTTGGCTGGACCTGAGCCCTTGGCCATCCTTCAGGTGCGCAGTTATTGCCGCCAGGATAATCTGCTCCATCATTTTCCCTGGCACTGAGGTCAGGCTGACTGGTCTGTAGTTTCCAGGTTCCTCCATCCGTCCCTTCTTGTGGATGGGGACCACATTGGCCAGTTTCCAGTCATCTGGGACCTCTCCAGTGAGCCAGGACTGGAGGAAAATGATGGAGAGCGGCTTGGCCAGCTCATCTGCCAGCTCTCTCAGCACCCTAGGATGGATCCCATCCGGTCCCACGGACTTATGGGTGTCCAAGTGGCTCAGCAGGTCCCGGACTAATTCCTCATGGATTTCTGGGGCATTACACTGCTCCCCGACCCTATTACCCAGCTCAGGAGGCCACTCATCCTGGACTCCTACCTTGCTGTTAAACATTGAGGCAAAGAAGGCGTTCAAGACCTCAGCCTTTTCCTCATCTTTGGTCACCATGTTCCCCTCCAGGTCCAGTAAGGAGTGGAGGTTCTTCTTGCCCTTCTTTTTAGCATTGATATATTTGTAAAATTGCTTTTTATTATCTTTCACAGAGGTGGCCAGCTTCAGTTCCAACTGGGCCTTTGCCTCTCTAATTTTATTCCTACATAGTCTAACCACTTCCTTAAACACTTCCTTAAACACTTCCTTTTCTTTCCTTTTTCCTGTCTTTTTGCCTTTCTTCCTTCTTTCTACATAATGTAGCTCAGTAATGCCTTTTCACACTTTACAGAATCGCAAAGATACATAATACTTAAAAATACAAGGATTGGTGTAATGGGTTGGGGCAGATCCCCTCCCCACCACAGGCAGAAATAAGGACTCAGACAAACGGATTGCAAAAGTGATGGAAAGTTTAAATAGGAAAACAATAAAGAACAGCAATGAAAGTTTTACAGAGAACCACAAGCACTGTGACAAAAGAGAGAGATCCCAGAACATACCCAAGAACATCCCATCCCCACCTGGGGGTACACCCAAACCCCCCCAGGGCTCTTTCCTCCCCCCACAACCCAGCCTTGGGCCTGGGCAGGCTCAAGGGAGGCAGCTCACCCCATTTTACCTAGGCAGCAGCAGGGGACGAAAGAGGAAGTGAAGACCGTGCATGGACATTTTATAGGGGAGCAGGGCATCATGGGAATGGAATACCTGGTTCCCTGTGACCACCCCCTGGGCTGGGCCCACCCCTTGGGACCTCCCAGGTGTGGCCTGTGCAGTGGCATCTGGGCCAGCACCCAGCCTAAACCACCACAACTGGCAAGTATAACACAAAATCACTGTAGGATGAGTTTATTTCAAACTGTAAGTCAAGTGCATTAATCTATATCCTTGTTTTGAAGCCATATAAAAATATAAGAAGGGTTCTTTTTTCCAATTTCCATTGCTTCTCTAGAACATGAAATTATTGTGAAATATTGCATAAACTAGAAATAAAATTTCTATTGGGTGCAGTATGGATACATTTAGAACTAACAAGTTTATACTATACCAAGTTCATCAAAGTCTAGCCAAAAATTTAAAAACCAGAACAACATATATGATGCTAAGATGTATCTTAATATGTGGTCATAATTCACATTTCCTTTTCCCGTGGTTCTCTGGTCATTATCTAAACATATGCAGGCACTGAGTTTTCCAGACAGAAAATAATTCCTGTTTCCCTCACGTAAGTTCATTCTGAAGTATCTCGGAGGTGCAATGTCTTAACAAACAGAAAGAAAAAGTTCAAGGAGATGTCCACTTTCCTTCCTACTGTTTGAGCTGTCTACAGAAAAATAAAAAGCTGTATGGTGGAGGCAATGGGCAAGTAATTCTGTTTCCAGCAATTTCCAATGGCCAAGAAATAAAGGAGATAAACACCTAGGTGTTGTTAACATGCACCTTAGTAGATTGAATGCCTTCTGATCTAACAATGGAAAACTAGTACACCATAGTTAGTTCCCAAAAACTTAGTTCACATGTAGCTCACTCTGCTACAGAAATTTATAATTCTCTATGAATCTCATGTACTGGGGCTAATGCACTGAAAATTTGAGTCTTGATCTCTAATTATTTTCTATTCTTTAGCTTGGCTACATCTCCTCCTAGGCTTAGGAATGGGGCTGCTGCGATTCATTGATGATTCGTTTATGTCCTAATCTTTGTGAAGCAATCAACCAATATAATCACAATTTTTTTTTCATTTAGTTCTCTGAATGTACTGTCCTTCTCCTAACAATTATTTCTCATTCCTAAATAAACTCATGCCTCTGACAGTAGGATTTTTGTATAATTTTTTTCGGTTTTCAGTCTGTGTTGTATAATCAGAGAATTACAGTATCACAGAATGTTAGAGCTTGGAAGGGACTTCCAGAGATTATCAAGTCTGATCCCCCTGCCAAAAGCAGCATCATTCTTAAGTGTGTGTTTTTTCCTATTTTTGTAAAATATCTAAACCAAAATTCAACAGAATGAGCAAATTCATTAGCAATCAATTTCCATTGTGAACACTACACTTAATATTAAACATATTGTAATCCATTTCCGCAAAGTATATTTTATAATGAGATCTCACTGCTAAAAAGAATGATAAGCAAGTAATTGAATGAATGACATTGGAAGATAAAAACATAATAACTCTATTTTTTTTAAGCTATTTAGCTATCAAAAACACCCTAAAAAAGTGCCTAAAAATGCCAGAAATCTTTTCTTTGAGAGATTTGCATGCTAAAAATATCTAATTATCGAAGTTATCCAAGAAACAACTTCACAGCAAGGTAAGAAATTGGACTATATAGTGCCTTTACTTTAACAGCTTACATAAAATGGCACAATATGAAAATAGAAAATAAACTTGTATCAAGTTTATTTGGTCTCAAGAAAACATAGTGCCATTAGCTTTTTAGTATTATTATTATTATTTTGTTTATAGATGACCTGTTCATGAGCAATAGCAGCGGCAATAAAAGCTGTTTATACATTATTTTCATGTTATTTACTACTAAAATAGCACATTTTGACTATTTATCATGCAGCTGGTGCTCTTAAAGACTGGTGATTTTCACCCTGACATATGCCATTTGAATTTATGTTTTCTCTAACATAATCTCAGGAAAATACTGTGTTCACCATTTGTAAAAGGAGTACATTTACATTTTCTATCATTAGACCCTGATAAATTGCACATCTATCTCTACTGCACTTATAGAATAAAGCAAAGT
Source organism: Dryobates pubescens (assembly GCF_014839835.1). NCBI lineage: Eukaryota > Metazoa > Chordata > Aves > Piciformes > Picidae > Dryobates > Dryobates pubescens. The sequence continues at coordinate 11,777,927 of NC_071618.1, read as the reverse complement.
TAATCCTATTTTAAAAATAGGATTAAATGTCAAAAGTAAAGAGAGAAAGAGAATCATATCTACAAAAAATTTCCCATATATACTTCCTCTGACTTTGTTCAGTAAGGTAGTCAAACATGTGTTTGTGTCTACCTTCCAATCAAGGTGTTGAAGATAGGCAAACATTTTCACAGGGATCTAACAGACGACAAAAGAAAAGTGACATGACTATTATCATATTGTTATCAACCAGAGGATATGAAGATGCATGATGGATATTCAAATTCTGTGAGTGAGTTTGAAATTTCTACCATGTACATTTTTCTGTGCTTTCATGAGATCTTACTTGGAATACCGCTTCCAGGCATAGGGCCTCCAGTGCAGGAGAGACACAGACCCATCCATAGGTCCAGAAGAGAGTCACAAAAACAATCAGAGAGGCTGAAAAAGTAGGGGTTGTTCAGGCTGGAGAAGACTTAAGAGATCTTCTAGCATCCTTTCATTCTTGAAAAGGACTAGTAAGAGAGACATAAAGAGACATTTTGGCTAAGTCCCATAAGAGACAGGACAAGAGACAACAGTTTTAAACTGAAAGAGGGTTCTTTAGATTGGCTATAAGGAAGAAATTGTTTATAATTAGGATAGTGAGACACTGGAACAGGTTAAACATAAAAGATGCAAACGTCCCTTCACTCTAAGTGTTCAAAGTCATGTTGGATGTGATTTTGAACAACGTGATCTAATGAAAGATGTCCTTACCCATGGAAAGGGAGGTTGAACTAGATGATCTCTAAAGAGCCCTTCCAACCCAAAACAGTCTGTGATTCTCTGATTCTAAGCTAGATATGAGTAAAAGAACTCCTTACATTCCCTGTCTATTAAAGAAATATATATACTGAAGTAAATCTGACTGATATTTCTTCTTTATAGTTGGAGAACGCATCTAGATAGCAGAGATTTCTCCATTTTCTTTAGATTTATTTTTATCTGAACTCTGTGATTTAAATGATTCAAACTAGACACTCAGTGAAAAATTCTGATGGTCTAATGCAAGATGTCCTCCCCATTTCAGCCAGAATGTTCATGTAAGTTTAGATTTACGTAAATATAAACAAAGCAAAAGAAAAAAAACTTCTACCTAATAAGGAGGATAACTCATTTGTTATCATAATCTTTTCTGAGTGGAGAATTAATATGAAACTGCTTGTTTTGATCCAACAGATCAAATGCTTTAATAACACTTTGGATTTTCTTGTCCCAATGAAAATCTTACAATATTTTTATGACTTTTTATGTTAATTTATTGTCCATGATTAGTTTTCATTAGTTTCCAGTGACACATTGTGTCTTCAGCTGAAATTGTTAATAAAGTATAAACATTTTTTGTGACTGTTTTTCTCACAATCAGTGAGAAGACGGTTGATATTGATTTCCACAAGGGAAAAAAACAAACTAATTGTTAAATATATCTCTCCCGACCAGTATTTGAGAGAAAACAAGGCTATCTATGAGCAGAAAAGTTGATTAAGCCTTTTCACAGCTTTTTTTGACAGAATAATATTGCCACTTTAAAAAAAAAAAAAAATTCTCCTCTTATTTCTTTTTCCATAAGTAAGAATGATGATTAGAGGAAAGTTAGACTATGCCTTTTTATTTTGGAAAATATGTCCTCATACATGAATGACAAAAAAGCCATGCTACCGTTTATGACTGTAGGGTTTTTAGCAAATGAAGAACGTTTCAATGTGTGTGCGCCTTCAATGTTTATGCTCATGTGTGTACAGAGGCATCTGTATAGAAAGCACTGAATGCATACATGCATTGAAACATTTTAGAAAGGTTTTTACTTTGTCCCATTTGTCCTGGAAGAGGCATTAACAAGCCAGCCAAACCTGTTTGACCATTGCCCTTTTTCCTCGCTCCTCATTTGCAGGGTCCAGGTTTGAGGTCGAGGAGCCAATAGGCAGGAACCTTTCAGCCTGCATGGAGGGGGTGGAAGCTGGACCTCGAGCCTCACATTTCAGAGAGGCAACTGCACATGTCAGAAGCTATTTGAGAAGACGTGTGCAGTTTTGCTCACTATACACCATTTTGAACTGTTTGACAGGATTTGAATAGGTAATGTGCCATTGGGCCATTCAGTTTTTAAAAAGGGAATTGGCAGGGGAAGATTTCAGAGCCCACACTTTTTCTCTTCTCTTTTTCTCTATCTTATCTCTCATATTCTCCACTCCTGTTCGTTAATGGGATTCAAGGTGGCAATAAGCACCTATGTCCTGCTCCTGTCTTCAGAGCAATTAGCTTCTTTTGTCCTAGCATCACAGTGTTTAGGTCTCCACCACATCAGTGTGCACTGTCTCTCGCTTCCTCTAATTTTGGACACTACCTTTTTGGATTATTCCTGCCCTTGGATTACAAATACAGACTCAGAGCATCGCTTCATTCAGCAAAGGTTTTGGTAGTTAACAGCTCGGTGGTTTGTGAGTAACTCACGCTAATTTACCTGGTTATTCCTAAGGTTTATAGCTTGCTTACCTGTTGGTTAGCTCCGTTGTGAACCCGAGGTGATCTGTCTTGCATTGTTGTTTGTGTCACACTTATAAGAAGTTTCCAGTTTGTTCCTCTGTATTCCAAGTTCTGATTTTTCTAGACTGTTATTCCACTGTTTATTAGCATCTTATTGTGTGTAATTAACCTACCATTGACTGGGCAAATAAACCTGGATCAAATTGTCTTGGAAAAATGATTTTTTATATTTAATAAATCATATTCATATGTTATCATATGTCCAGCTTATCAATTTGATCAAAAATTTTATCACTGTTTCATTACAGCAATTCTGTGGGAACCATGTTTTTTGTGGGAGTCACCAATCTCTCTCACTTAACTGTTAGATATTGAAATAAACTACTGCCTTCCTTTGCCTTGTGCTTGGCTTGTAAGAATTAATTAGAAAATAAATTATTTCCCCTATTACAGTATTCACTGATTCATATAATAGTTATCAGGATATCTTGTAAAAATTTCCTCAACAAATTTTAAGAAAGATCTGTAGAACAATTGCCAAGTCTCTTTTGGGTTCAATTAATGATGAATGATGGAAGGATAAAATTAATTTCATACTCATATTTTACTGAGGAGTCAAAAGACTTAAATAGAACAAACTCTGTATTAATGCTTTGCAAGTTCCTTTATCTGATAATAAAGATTTCCAAACCTGCCATTCTGAAATAAATAGTATTCAATGCTAGACCTACCCAGTTGAAGATAGAAGAAATTTTACTTGGTTGGTTGTTCTTGGTTTTGATTTTAAGTTTGGAGTATTTCTCACATATGTGGACATATTGAGCACGTTCAAGGAATTCTGACAGACTGAGATCAAGGGTACTGAGAAGCCTATAAACACTAAGATACTCGTATGAAAAATGAGACGGAGACATTTAATTCTCAGCTATGAATCGGTTTTGGACCTGTCAGTATCTTTATGTTACTTTTCCCTGTTAAACTTCCATTTTTTGCCTCCAAGGTGGAGTTCATTCTTGCTAAATTTCTGGTTTTTTGGATGCATTATGGAAAATGAAAAATCTCATGTTGTCTATACTTCAAGAAATAAAGAGGGACAGGAATAAATGTCTGAGAAATTGTGAGTATCTATCAACTACAGTATAGATAAATGATTTTTATTTCTCCAATTTTTTACTAGTGAGGCATACTTTAGGTTTGATATGTATTTCAACTTGAAGTGTTCATTGAAACATTACAAGCAACTTCAAAAGATTGTTCTCCTTCATGACTTTTGTTAAAATTAATCTCCACTTAAATTACACAGGCAGCCAAACATCTAATCATGACTACTGTGGTGGTTTGAAAGGAAAGGCTGTGCTTTCCCTCCCCCACTGAGAGAGAGACCACGGCTAAACCCAGTCGGAGAAATGAGGTTATATTTTACAAGGAAACAGATTATATGTAACACAACAAACACAGGTATTTTACAATATATACAGGAATATACAGCAAATGAACTCAACCAGAAACCAGACCCCCTTGTGCCCCCCTTCACCCCCTACCTCCCTTCTCCCCCAAAGAGGTAGAAGAAGAGACGAGGATGGTTAGCAGGACAGGGGAAGAAGCGGACAGGCCTGTTACAGGGAAGGAGTTAGTTCTTATCTCTTGGCAAGAAGCCCAGAAGCAGATCCAGCCGAAAGGGACAGCGAAGGAAGGAAGACTGAGAGAAAGTTCCCAGCTCCCCCGGGTCCAATCTGACCTCCCACAATCCTACCAATGAAATTCATTTAGAATACCAAAATATTTTACAAACATTTAGCCAGTGTGCCCCTTCCTTAAAGGCACAGCGTCAAACGGCCACAGTCCACCCCTTCTAAACAATTTCATTGGTTGTTTGTACTGTCCATCCAATCGGAAACAATATTTACAGTTCGTGAGTAAAGTTCATAGTCCGTTCCGGCTATACTCAGATATAGATGATCCAGAAGTCCAAAAAAGTCAGGAAATAAGCAAATGGAAACCAGCTTGTCTCTCTGCAGACGAAGTGAAGAAAAGGCAAACAGGAACACAGGGACTCTCAGTTGACTCAGGGCTCTCAGGGTTCGTGCACTGTAAATTCCTCAGGGATTCTTCCTTTGGGCGCGTTGTAGCTGTACGACAGTCTGAAATTAAACTCTTTCAGCTAAAGTTAAATTTCTTTGTGGAATACACTGAATTTGACCATTTTCCTGCATTACTCAATAAGTGTGACCCGGACCTTCTGCTGAAACCACCCCTCGGACAGGTTTAGCCTCTCCTGAGGGCGAAAATACCCAAACAGTTTTACCTAACAGATTCTTCTCTCTAACAACAGGAACTCTATCACCTTCTACTCTCCATAGCAGATCTGAATGTGCCGGTCCAGCTCGGTTCACTGAACCTCTACTATTCACCAGCCAGGTTGCTTGTGCTAAATGTTTCTCCCAGTTTTTCAAAGATCCACCTCCCATGGCTTTGAGAGTGGTCTTCAACAAACCGTTGTAGCGTTCAATCTTCCCTGCAGCTGGTGCATAGTAAGGAATGTGGAATATCCACTCAATACCGTGCTCTTTTGCCCAGCTCTTTACAAGGTTGTTCTTGAAATGAGTTCCGTTGTCTGACTCAATCCTCTCTGGAGTTCCGTGTCTCCACAGGATCTGTCTCTCCAAACCGAGAATGGTGTTGTGTGCAGTTGCATGTGGAACTGCATAAGTTTCCAGCCATCCGGTGTTTGCCTCTACCATACCTGTACTTGGACCATCTGTCATCATACCACAAGGGCTTAATTCACTTTGCCTGCTTAATAGCAGCACAAATGTCACAGTCATGGATGACTTGTGTGATAACCTCCATGGAAATGTCTATGGATCTGTCACGAGCCCACTGGTATGATGCATCTCTGCCTTGATGTCCTGATGAATTGTGAGCCCACCGAGCTAAGAATATCTCACCTCGGTGTTTCCAGTCGAGATCAAGTTCAGAGTCCATGTCTACCTGAGAAACTCTTGCAGCTAAATCTGCCTGATGGTTGTGTTGCTGTTCCTCAGTAGCTTTGCTCTTAAGAATGTGAGCATCAATGTGTCTCACTTTCACTGGAATTCTCTCGATTCGATCAGCAATGTCTTGCCACCGGTCGGCTGCCCAGATGGATTTTCCTTTCCTCTGCCAGCCATTCTTTTTCCATAGCGCATTGGCTACCATCCATGAGTCGGTGTAGAGATAAAGCTTTGGCCATCTCTCACGTTCAGCTACATCGAGAGCTAGCTGGACAGCTTTTACCTCTGCAAACTGACTGGATTCTCCTTCTCCATCCTTCGCCTCTGCAACTTGGCGTGTTGGACTCCACACTGCAGACTTCCACCTTCGCTTGTTTCCGACGAGACGACAGGAACCGTCTGTGAACAAAGCATACTTCTTTTCATCATCTGAAAGATCATTTTAAGGAGGAGCTTCCTCAGCACGAGTTACTCTCTCCTCTGGAGGTTTAGCACAGTTGGTATCTTCAGGCCAACTTGAGATCACCTCCACCAGACCAGGTCTTTCAAGATTTCCCATTCGAGCTCTCTGTGTTATCAGAGCCATCCACTTGGACCAGGTGGAATCTGTAGCATGATGTGGTGTGGAACCCTTGCCTTTGAACATCCAATTCAAAACTGGCAATCTGGGAGCTAAGAGAAGTTGTGATTCAGTTCCAATCACTTCAGAAGCTGCTTTCACTCCTTCATAGGCAGCTAGAATCTCTTTCTCTGTTGGAGTGTAATTAGCCTCTGAACCTCTGTAACCTCGACTCCAGAAACCAAGAGGTCGTCCACGTGTCTCACCTGGAGCTTTTTGCCACAAGCACCAGCTTGGACCATTGTCACCTGCAGCCGTGTACAAAATGTTCTTAATGTCTGGACCATCTCGGACAGGTCCCAGACCCACTGCTTGAACTACTTCTTGCTTTATCTGGTCAAAGGCTGCTTGTTGTTCAGGTCCCTAGTGGAAACTGTTCCTCTTTCGAGTCACATCATACAGAGGTTTCACAATCTGACTGTATCCAGGAATGTGCAGTCTCCAAAATCCCACTATTCCCAAGAAACGTAGAGTTTCTTGCTTGTTCATGGGATTTGCCATGGTAGAGACTCTATTTACCACATCCACTGGACAACTACCTTCAGTGAGACACTTGCTTTTTTATTAAGGAGGGACACACCCATCATGTAATATTGAACTATTAATTGATCCAGGTAGCTACACTTTTCTCATCATTTTTTATTTTGCATTTTTCACCCTCTTGCAACTGTTAAATACATTTGCTGTTTTATAGCATCTTTATAAAACTGTGGTGTGAGTTTTCAAAGACATAGGTAGTAGTTAAGCATTTAATTAAAAACCAAATGTGGGTAGGTTCTTGGTTGCTACCTTTCACTGATACTTTTAAATTATTATTCCTTTCTCTTGTGTTTTCTACAGTAATCTTCCCTCATTCTTATAGAGCATCAAGAGCACCTGGCAAACACAGCTTAAAACAAAGCTACCAAACAAAATTCTATTTTTGCAATGTTTACCCTTCTTCTCTTTCTTCTTTTTTTTTTTCTTTACTGCTTTGTTTCAGATAGTTTGAAGCTTTTATTTAATAATATAAATCAATCAGAAACTACAACAAAACAGACTGTCATAACTTCTTCAGTAAACCACCCCCTCTCCCTCTTCTATTATTCCCTCAGAAAACAAAAATATTTCATTCCTGGAATATTGAAGAGAATTTTTTTTTAAATAACAAATGTATTTATTCAGATTTTTTCACTGTTTTTTCCTCATTTTTTTAGTTGGTTTTTTTGTTTGTTTGGTTGGTTTTTGTTTGGTTCGGGTTGGGTTTTGATTGGTTCATTCTTTGGTTTGGTTTGGGCTGGGTTTTTTGTTTATGAATATATTTAGTGCACAAAATTTCATTAAAAAGAGAAAGAATCATAATGGTGTCTCTGCTGAAAATGGACCAGCTCCATTGAACTACCATAGGACTATCCCCTTACATGGTTTGGCCTAGTGACTGTCAAGCAAGAAACAATCAAACAAATCTGGAACCACAAGCATAAAGCAAAGAGCTGCATTATTAAGCAAAACCTGAATAATTATGTTTCATTTAGCTGACATTTCTGAATTATCTACAGATGACATATTAATAAACTTCTATTGTAAAGTAAAAGATCGCAAAGGCATACTTAAAATTTTCAGCAATGTAGTGAATCTGTTCATATTTGCAGTGATACTGGGTTTGAAATTCACGTAAGCTTCAGTTGCCTGGCACAAAACCAGCTTCTCAACAGCCCCTGTTAAATTCTACAGCCTCCGGTACCAATGTAATACATCTATAACATCTGTATTTATAAAAACAACATACAATTTTGTGGATTTTTTATTTCTGAACCTTAGTTATTATCATCACTGATACAGTTCAAATCTATTCTCTTTCTCACAGAGTGGCACTCCTTGTTTAAATTTGCAATCTCTGATAAATATTTCTTACCAATATTTCATTGAAAGCAAATATTTTCATTGAATAAAGGTTGCTTTTATTCATACTGGACTGAGAATCATGCAACCATTTTAACTTCTGACATCTGCTCTTAGAAAATGTAAATGACAGTCACAAGAATGCACATTTGGCCCACTCCTTTTTCCCACAACAACCTTAGAATTTCTTTTTTCTTTCATTGCTCCAGGCCATAAATGCTGAAAAATCCTAATTAAAACACAAAGTTTGACTCTGTTCTCTTTAGGGATTACAAGAACTAAGTAAGTGAAAGGAATGTGAATTAAAAAATTATACTGGTACCAACAAAGACACCCTTAGAGTTTTAAATTGCTAAATTTTCTTTGCTCTGGGATCATGTACCTTGTAAGGGAAATAGTTACTGTGGAAAAACTAATGAATGTAGACATCATTCAAACCAGTTTCACACATACATGAAGTGTCAATGTGAATAGAATTTCAAACAAAAACATCTAAGCAATTATGCAAGGAGGAAAGAATTATATTTGCTAGACACAAAGACAGCTTTGTTTCCTCTGACTTCATAGAAATAAATGCACTTGTGTTTGTGTGTGTATGTAAAGTATGCCTTTACAGCAGCAGAAAGACTTCACCACTTGAACAAACCAGTCAAGAAAGCTGACACATTTCCAGAGCTGATATCAAGAGTTGTAGGTCAAGGCCAGGCTAAGCATATCTTCTCCTTGTGCAATTTTGATCATTTTCCCTAGTGGTAACACACTCAAGTTGAAAAGGCAAAAAAGTAGCTCTATTTACCAGAATCTTACTTGGATGTAGTCTCCTTGTTGATAGAAAACCAATCTAACAGGGTGGTTGGATTATTTCTGCAACAGATGATGGGAGAAAGGACAGCTAGTTTGTTTCATGGGGTATTCTTGCTTCATCTGTTGCACCATATTATAAATCAGTGCTAAAATGAACTCTGAATACAGATAACAAACCAGATTCTGTCTCTAATATTGTATCAAAATAAATTGGATGCCAAATGACTGAATTTTTCCATGTAAACAGTGATTTTTCCATGATACATGATATTTAGTTGATCTTACATTGTTTGGTAACTTATCTTACAGTATTTTAACCTGATCTCCTTCAATGACAAGGTGACCAGCTTAAAGAATGAAGGAAAATTTGTAGATTTTGTCTACCTAGCATGTAGTAAAGGTTTTCCCGCTATTTCATAGAAACATAGAATCATAGAATTGTTAGGATTGGAAGGGACTTCAAGGATCATCTAGTTTCAACCCCCCTGCCATGGGCAGGTACACTTCACAATAGATCAGGTTGCCCAGAGCCACATCCAACCTGGCCTTAAAAACCTCCAGGGATGGGGCTTCCACCACCTCCCTGGGCAACCTGTTCCAGTGTCTCACCACCCTCATGGTGAAGAACCTATTCCTAACATCCAATCCGAATCTACTCATTTCTATTTTTTTCCATTCCCCCTAGTCCTATCATTACCTGATACCCTAAAAAAGTCCCTCTCCAGCTTTCTTGTAGGTCCCCTTGAGATACTGGAAGTCCACAATAAGGTCTCCTTGGAGCCTTCTCCTCTCCAGACTGAACAGCCTCAACTCCCTCAGTCAGTCCTCATATGAGATGTGCTCCAGCCTTCTAATCATCCTTGTGGCCCTTCTATGGACACATTCCAGCACATCCAGTTTCTTCATGTAATAGGGGCCCTAGAACTGGATGCAGAACTAGGATCTCACCAGAGCGGAGTAGAGGGGGAGAATCATCTCCCTCAAGCTGCTGCCTATGCTTCTCTTGATGCAGCCCAAGATGTCATTTGCTATCTGGGCTGCAAGTGCACACTGGTGGCTCATCTTAACTTCTCATCCACCAGTACCCCCAAGTCCTTTTCCTCAGAGTTGCTCTCAAGCCAGTTGCTGCCCAGCCTATATTGGTGCCTGAGATTATCCCAACCTAGATGAAAGACCTTGCATTTGGTCTTGTTTAAGCTCATGAGGTTGCCATGGGCCCACCTCTCCAGCTTGTCAAGGTCCCTTTGGTTGGCATCACTTCCCTTCAGCATGTCAGCTGCACCACATGGCTTGGTGTCATCAGCAAACCTGCTGAGGGTGCACTCAATGCTACTGTCCATGTCACCAACAAAGATGTTAAACAAGACTGGTCCCAGTACTGATCTCTGAGGGACTCCACTTGTCACTGGCCTCCACTTGAATATGGACCCATTGACAGCCACCCTTTGGGTGCAGCCCTCAAGCCAGTTCTTTATTCACTGAATGGTCCATCCATCAACCCCGTTCTGCACCATCTTGGAGACCAAGATGTGGTGTGGGACAGTGTTGAAGGCTTTGCTCAGATCCAGGTAAATGATGTCAGTTGCTCAGACTTCATCTATTAATGTTGTGACCTTGTCACAGAAGGCCACCAGGTTTGTCAGGCAGGATTTGCCCTTGGTGAAGTCATGCTGACTGTACCTAGTCACCTCTTCATTATTCTTTTGCCTCAGAAAAAAATTCTTTTCCCACAGCATCCTCCTGGAGAATCTGACTGTACATAGCTTGCATGCATGGATGCATTGATGAATAGAAACTGGCTGGATGACTGGTCCCAAAGAGTGATGGTGAATGGAGTTAAATTCAGTTGGTAGCCAGTCACAGGTTCATCAGCAGGGCCAGTTTTCTTTAATAATTTTATTAAACATCTGGACAAGGGAGTTGAATGCCCTTTTAGTAAACTTACAGCTGAGACCAAGTTAGGAGAAGTGTTGATCTGCTTGAGGCTAGGGAAGCTCTATGGAGGGATCAGGACAGGCTGGATTAATGGGCCAACACCAATTTGATGAGATTCAGCAAGGTCACAGAAAACCCATACAATGCTGCAGGCTTGGGAAAGAGTGGCTGGAAAGCTGCTTAGAGGAAAAAGACCTGGAGGTGCTGACTGATGAACAGTGTATAGTGTGGCCAGCAGGACTAAGTATGTGTCTGCTGTGCTCAACTCTGGTAAGGTTGCACCTCTAATACTGTGTTCAGTTTTGGGTCCTTCACTAGCAGAAGGACATTGAGGTGCTAGAGTGTATCAAAAGAAGCAAAATGAAGTTGATGAGGAGTCTAGAGCACAAGACTTCTGAGGAGCGGTTGAGGGAACTGGGATTTTTAGTCTGGAGAAAAAGGCTATAGGGACCTTATTGTTTTCTTAAACTACATGAAACAAGATTGTAGAGGGGTAGTTGTTGGTCTCTTCTCCCAAGTAACTAGCAAAAGGACATGAGGAAATGGCTTTGAGTTCTGCCACAGAAATTTCAAACAGGCTGCTCAGGGAAGTGGTAGAGTCACTGCCCCTAAAGGTATTTAAAAGATGTGCAGATAATCAAAAGTAAGGTATAAGAAGAAAATAAAGCCTTCTCAAAATTTAAATCACCAAATAAAAGTGTATATATCTCTGCGACAAATATAAAGACCATCTAAGATGATTAGGCTTCAAAATCAGACATCTGAATCTAGCATACAATATGGGATTCAATATAGGACCAGATGCTTAGAAGGCAGATATTGAAGCAGCTCATGTTCAAATATAAAAATCTTTAATTAGACTTAATCTTTAGATCTTAAAAACAACATACATTAAATTGGGGTTCACATGTTCACAACTTTTCATTTTACAGATGAGGGACTATAAACATAGAATATCCAGGGTTCAAATCTGAAAAAAGGCCCTAGCTGTGAAATTATTCAAAATCACTATGTGTTGGTTTTTCCCCCCCCTGTTATTTTTAGAAATCTTACTCCCAAAATGGAACTCATAGCCACTAAATACCTAGTGTGAGATAAATTTATTAAGCGCTAACTTTTGACTTTTAACTATTATTTTAGCCTATTCATGTTAGACTTCCACAAGAGTTGTTATCTAATCAAGAATCTAATTTTCACAAATAAATGATACTGTGATTTACAACCCATCTGAATTGCACTATGTAAGGCATATAACATAATGCACTTTCAAGTGGTAAAAGCTGAAGTAATCAACAAAATAATGGCAGGATAGCTAATGTGCACTTGCAATAAAAGCCTTTTTGTTACTAATCTATATGTGATAAGAGGAAAAAGAAGAACTGGTAAACAATAAGTCCAGTCATTGAGATGAAACAGTTAAATAAAAAGCAGTAAAAAAGACCACGAACCAAACAAAAAACAATTAACACTAAGGGAGATTTATGTTGGAAGTAGACCTACAAATATTCCATTTTTAATACTAAGTTTGGTATTAGCGTAATAGGTATTTCTTAAGCAGAAGTCCAGAACACGCGTTGAGTTAAACATTTGAATGAGAACACTGTTTTCAGTCTTCAGAAGTTGAGATAATACATGGTTGCCAGGCAATGAAAGCAAATTAAAATCACTGTAGGGAAATGTAAGCTAATGTACAATAGAAGGCACAATTTGAACTGGCACAAACTGGTGGATGCTAAATTAAATATAACCATTCTAACAAAAAAAAAGAAGTGCAATAACAAATAAATAAAGTTTTTTAAATCTCAGAGGAAACATATATTCAGTGCCCACTGCCTATCAATAAAAGAAAGCAAGTGGTAGAATAGTATAAAATAAATAAATTTAAATTATGAAAATGTCATGTTAGAAAAATAGTTTCTCCTTGATATAATAAAAATAAGTAAAAACTAATGAGAAAAACAGCCCGAAAAAAGCAGACTTAATTTACTCTATTACTGTAAGGATGTATTAAATGTAACAGAACTATGAAGCCAGAAGAACAGTTCATTAAAATTGGTGTAGTGCCTTTGATTTTATTAATATTGTGCAATTTACAGCAGCTGAAAACTCGGCCGCTGAGTTTAAGGAATAAGTGAATACCAGATGGCATAACTGAGCACAACAAAATAACAAATGGCTAAAAAGCAAATATACATCTTTGTTTTCCCCTTTCGTTATAAGAATAAAAGACCAAACACCTTAACAAAAAAAAAGAAAATAAAAAGTAGTAACATTGAGAAAAAAACATACAGGTTGGGAGTGAGACTGAAAGGATTTTATTACTAATTTATACTGGAAAGCAGCAAGTTTTAAGTTTTCTTCTCTGCATTCTGTCCTTTTGATTGGAGTGTCTTTACTTTTTTGTCTTTTCCTCATACCTTTCATAGCATGGTCTACCCTAATATATATATTTTGCCTTCAACCTTGAAATAGATTACTGCTGAAATACGCATGTTAGAAGAAAAATCCCTGTTAGTCCTAAAATAAACAAACAAATAGGAAAAAAAAAAAAGACCCAAGCAAATTTTAGAGAACAATAATGCATTTAAAACCACATAATTAAACATAGAAAATGTCATCTGGACTGTAACTCTGAAAACAGCTCAGGACTGCCTGGTTTCTTGTGAAATTACGTGTATATCAGTTACTTTCACTATTCTTCATTTTACAATAAAACCAGTAACATTTCCTAATCTGAAAAAAAAATATTGTCAGTTACATTTATAATGTGAGGCTACCTTATCTTTTATTTTCTCTAAAGAGACAAAATTCTCTTCAGGTAAGATTTTTGAAAATAAATGTAGTAAAATGTAGTATTTCATTGTTTAGTGAACCAGTCCTAATAACATTAAGTGACTAGTCATTCAGTCAGAGACAGGTGCATTAGGAATTCAGTCCATTGCTAGATATCTAAAGTCTGGTAGATAACATCTTCCTCTGGAGGTCTGCAACATTATCTGCTTCTCTCTATCCACTAGATAAGAGGCAAGCACTTACAGGATGTAAAGTTCAGTACATCCAAAGAGTACATGAAAACACATTATTCAAGTGAATAGAGTATAAATTTACAGAAAATAAATTCCCATTTTTATTAAACCAAGTCTTTCACACATTATTTGTACTTTCACATACCTATGATTGTCTTATACTTACTAGCCTTTTGAGAGAAGAAATGTTTCATTTGTCTACAGATATTTTGCTATGCTTTTATGCACATTTATTATTATTGCTATGGCTATCTCTGTTGTTATTTATTAAAAGTATTCAGGGTTTTCTCTTCATTGCATAACAACACTATACATCTATTGACATAGCCAAAAAAAGCAAAAAACCAAACCCCAGAACACACAGACTCAGGCTTTTCAGCTGGCTTAAATATTTAATGTGTTTTATTACCATTTTGAAGAAAAAGAGTGGAGCTCAAAGCTTTGAAGAAGAGATCACATAACCTGTAATGAGGTTTCTCAGTGTTCCAGGAGGAGGGAGGATAGAGATGTCTTTGACACCCCTGTAGTTTGAAACAGTTTCACTGTTGGCATCACATTTATGAACATTTACAAATATTTATTTACACTTTGTGGAGTAAAATTTTTTATGTATTACCCACTCCCAGTGTATTATAAATAAATACATTTCTTTTCTAGCTTACCTAAAATCAACTGTTTAAAATTTAGTCTTTGATTCTAAGCTAGCTGTCTGGCCTCTGTCTCCGGTCAATGAAGGCAAAAGGCGGATCCTCTCAAGGGAGGTATTTTAGACAGCAGTAGAGACTCATATTCTGCACCCATCTCTCCATATCTCTTTCCCTTGCCTCCCTCCTAACCCCATGACCTCAGAGACAGTTTAATTAGAGTCCAGAGAGCTTCCTGCTGTAAACAGACTGTCTTTTATTCAAGATGGCTTTCTTCAAAATTTTGCATGCTCAATATATCTAAATTTTCATCTTAGGACAGAGTCCAGTGCTGCATTATGCATTTTTGCTGAGATATGCATTTACTGAGATATGGCTGATCTCATAGACCTAGTAGCATATGGTATTGTTACTCTAACTACCTTGTTACTCATTTCATCTATTGATTTGATGCGCAATATTTGGCTCAGGGAGAAGTTATGGTAAGCTGTCAATTATGGAGATATTAAGGTGTTTCGATAGTTAATATTTCCTTTGATATATGATTTCTAAATGATTGGTATGAATTAGGAAGACAATGCATTAGCAAAAAAAGACTAACCGCAAGTCAAAACATCTGTCTGAATTTCAGGCCAAAATCCTGTGATAACTGGTGGAAAAAAGGCAAATAACACTATTCATTGGCGCTACAGAATAACATGGCCCAGATATCAGCAATAATATAATAGGGTAATAAGGAACATATACAAGGAGTATAGTTGCATCTGAATTAAAGCACAATAGCATCTCTAAACTAAAGAGAAAAGTCACCCATTTGGAAGCAAATATTTCAATATTTCACTTGCATGACAGTTATTTAATGATGTCAGGGTGGAAGAAGGAGACAGTGGTCAAGGAATCACTTCTGAGGAAGAGCATGCAGGGTCATTTTCCCAACATTATTGAACAAGAACAACACAAAAGAAATTTCTATATAACAGCAAGGAATGCCTTGAAAAGGAAGCATTATCTAACCAGCATGATTTTTACATTTCCTCATTTTTGTAACCCTGTTATGCCATGAAACTTTCTGTTCAGAAAGTTTCAACAAACATGAATGTAATAGTCAGGGAAAGAAAATGTTCCAAGATTCTTCTTACTTCCTAAGCCATTCCACCTAAAAAAAGAGAGCATAACACTTTGTAATATGATGAAATAGTAAATAAACATGGACAAGTCTGCCCATAACTTTCACATCGCTTGCTGGCCCTTCCTTGTTGATGAGGACAAGGTCTACCACAGCACCTTCTCTGGTGGGTTGCTTTACCACCTGGAGAAGGAAATTGTCACCAAGGCATTCCAGGAACCACTTTGATTGCTGATGACCTGCTGTGTGGTCTTTCCAACAGACCCCAGAGTGGTTGAAATCTCCCATGTGGACCAGAGCTTGTGAATGCAAAGCTGCTCTGGTTGGTTTATAGAAGGCCTCATCCACTTAGTCTTCTTCATCAGGCAGCCTCTAGCAGATCCCCACTATTGTCTAGTCATGAGGTCTGTGGTGACAGGTTGGACTCGATGATCTTTGAGGTCTCTTCCAACCTTAGTGATACTGTGATACTGTGATAATGTCAGCCATGAATTAGATAAGCATTTTCTGGGACTTCTTGATTAAGATGGAATTAGGGTCTCATCTACCTAATCTAGACATCTAATTTAATGTGCCTAATACACTGATTTCCCTCCAGTGGAAAGAGGCTTTTAAAGGTTGCCAGAATAAAATTATTTCAATCTAACATGTAAGACATTTTATATTGATTATGAAGTATTTATCAAGTGGCAGGACTTTCTGTAGATGATGGATCCCTTTTCAATGGCAGAATGTGTCACAGTTCCCACCCAGTCTGCATATTGGGATGAAAACCACACCATTAACGTCTCCATCCTTCTTTAATCCCAGTAGACAGGGATGGATACTATAATCATAGTCTTGGGGAAAAAAAAGGGTGAAATGGCCCCCACCATCACTGAGACTATCATTATGACTAAAATAATAATAGTTTGGTACAGAACAATTGGCCAAATCACAGAATTCAGTATTTGGGGGAGATTTTATTGTCAAGAATAAAAGCTACAAATATCATGTATACTGTGAAGTGTTTCGTAAACTGACAATATTAGAAGAAAAAAGTACACATTCTGCTAGTTCTGGTAAGACCTGTGCAAATACACCAGATGCACATCTCAAGTATCAAACTCTGGCTTAGAGGGAAAAGAGCCAATAACACATCTAAAGCAAGAATGAAGGAATTACCATCCATGTGTCCATTTCAAATATGGAGCTGTCATACATGTAGACAGATTTAAAATAAGTAATGAAAATGAAGTTCAAAAGCACATATTCTACTATATGATTTACTTAGCATTATACTTTTCATTGAAGTTCAAGCATCTTTTCTTAGAAATTTGTGAAAAATAACAATTACAGATGCTGGAAAGGAATATATCCTCTGATGTCTTTCCTCTATCTCTGCAATGAGTTATTATCTTGTTACTATTATTATTTTAGGAAAGCCTGGTAATTTTGATGACAATGAGTGGATTATAACAGCCTTTTTTTGCTGTGCTGCATAGAAAGGGGTCCAAAGGAACTGAAGCCATCAGTGAGTCTTTATTTTATGCAGCCATACTGGCACATTTAATTTTCAATGATGTATATTAACCACTACAACATTTAGAAAAAAAGAAACAAACCAAACCAAACCCAAAACCAAAACCAAAACCAAATACAAAACAAACAAGCAAAAACCCAATCCAATTCCCCCCTGCAAATAAAATCAAAAGCAAACAAAGAAAAAACAAAAGCAAACAACAAACCAAACCAGCCAACAACAAAAAAAAATCCAAAAAACCCCACACCAAATCTGCCATTAATATTTTTTCTTACTGGAAAAGTGTATAAAGAATAATATTCACTGCATATGACCTTGAGATACCTAGCTTTGTATTCATTTCCAGGTAATCACACCCTTCAGGCCAGACAGTATGAGGAGATTCATGTTTATTGTGCTTTTTAATAACCTTTCTTGCATCAGACTTGCTGCATCCATGCTACAAGCAATTTAGCCCTGCAGCTTCTCTGACTCCATATAATATCACTGAAACATGACTATTATTTTGCATATTTTGGGGGGGGGGGGGGCGGGGGGCGCTTCTTTTTTTCCCCCAAGGAATGCAACATAATGTGAAGTCTGTGTTATAATTTATTGGGTTTTAATGGTTGACACAAGCTTTTGGTGTGAGGATCCTAGAAGGCTTCTGAAGATTCACAGGCTGCTCTGATAAGTTTTGGAGGACTGGGAAGAGGAAACAAAATTACAGTTACTGCAGTTCCTTCATGAACACATATGGAGTAAACTATTCCTAGGTCATGCCCAGATATTATCTTGGGCAGTGCATTTTAAGCAACCCAAATTGGTCAGGGAGTAAAGTGACAACTAACTGGTGTGAGGCAAGAATTTCAGGCTTGCTCATGTTCTCTTACTATTATCACAGTAATACTCAGACTCTGTAGGATCCTGTCGGAATCCTGTCTACATATGCTGGATGCAAATCACTTTGTGATTATCATGAACTGAGATGTGCCCCAACAAAGGATAAAGATTGCTCACCAGACTGCAGCTGTCCTGGAAATAATGGACAGATGCCACTCCTATCGATACTTTCTGGAATATGCATAAGAGAAGATCATCTCCACCCATCAGGTACCCTGGAAAAGGAGGATGGTGAGAGGAAAATGGATTCACAACCCACCCCCTGATGTGTATTATGTGTGGGGCAGGTAAATGGAGAAGGAGGAGGTGGAGGCACCCCTGTACAAACACAAGAAATACACAGGAAGATTTCCTGGGGGACAATACCCAGACACATACCTAAGGACTAAAAAAACTGTCTAAAAAGACTTGAGCCATAGTGGCAGAGCAGAAGAAAGAAGATGACACCACACACTGGAAACATCACAGGGCAACACAAAAACACAAAACGTGGACTCTGAAAACTCTCTCTCTACCTCCAACTGGTAGTAATATAATCCTTTTCCTGCTCTCTCCCTTTTCTCCCTGTTTCTATTTTTCCCCTCTGTCTCTCCTTCCTTCTGTTCCATCCACTTTATTCTGTTAATAAATAGCCTCACTGTTGATATTTTGGCTTCATTTGTGCCTCTAATTTCATAACACAGGAATATTGAAAAGAACTGAGGCTCTCTTTCCCTCTCTGGACCGAGACACTATCACACTGTGTTAATGGAACTCTCAAAGTCTGAAAACAATAATTTTGTGTTTCAAGAAATCCACATAAAATATTTTTTAAAAAAACATATTATATGTCTGAAAACAAGTTAAAAATACCCAAACAACAAGAAACCAAACAAAAAAAACCCCAAACATAGTGCTAATGCAAGTGCATACACGTAAAATGACTCTGATTGTTGGCAGTTACGTATGTCACATTTTAATTTAAAACAAAAGCTCCCTGAGGAATGAATAATGAGGACAATAAGTCATAAATACAACACTGGGAAAAGGTTATTGCATCAGTAGAGAATGGAAAATTTATAACTATGAGCTTCATGAAAGATATTGAGAGAGAACGTATACCAGCCTCATACTATGGGACTTAGAGTTGATAATTGTAAATATACAAAGATATTATAAGAGTTGAAGATGAAAAAGATAATATTCTTGTTTGCCATGTTGATTTGGAGCAATGTGCTAGATGAGGACTATGAAATGATTCTGTGTAGTCTTATTTTTTGACGAGATAAAATAACCTAAGACCTCTTTTCCTTATTATTCTGTTGTTTTTTCTGCAGAGAATGTACTACTAAGGTGTTCATTGGAATATTTACACAAAGATTTTAATAAAAAAACAAAAATTCCCTTTCTGCTGTTTGTGCCCAACTGCAGTTCTGTTACAAAATTTGCCAGAGTTGTGCCTGTTTCTGCTGAAAAAGAGAGAAAAGAAACTGGCAAAGAATATATATTTTCTTTTGATTCTGTTGCTCATTTGGTAATACACAGGGAGAAGAGGTCAATATTTAATAATTATCACTAGCACATGGGCACACACATTCAGTTGTTTGGTATGCTTAATGACTTTCATTTAAGAGTGTGACTTGTAAACATTCAAAATATGATGTGACAATTTAGACTGGTAATTTGTGCTGACTGAACATAACTATGGTTTTAGGCAGTTACTCTTACAGAATGGTTGATCAAAAGTAGTTCATAGTTATAATAGTAGGTAAAGAATACTTACTGATTAATCTCAGACAGCTGCGCCTATCATGCCATCTTAACTTCATTTTACAGACTATTACTGAACTAGCAGATTGTTTTAATCTGCACTATAGACCTCATTATAACATAATAAAGCAGAAGCCTCAGGTGATCCACAAAGTGAGATGGTTTAGGATTCTGAAGTAATCAATAGAATAAATTGTTCTGCAGATACTGCTTTTGATGATAGCACACTAGAATAATTATATTCAAAATCACATTGAACCTATGTGTTTAGCACAAACATTATAGCCACCTACTTGTTTTTCTCTTTAATTCCTCATTGCCCTGGGGAAAAATGAAGCTAAAAGCAACTTACCATAAGTGTAGTTGGAAGTAACTTTTTAATTCCCAGAATGATTTTCCATTATTCACCTGGTTTTAAATATGCCTAGAGAAAAAATGTCTCCATGTGTTTTAAAATACTGACAACTGTTGTCACTAGTAACAGTTGTCCTGAGTTGCAGAGCAAGGAATTCTACAGCTTAATGTGTGCAACTAGATTGTAGGGTGCATTTGTTTGTTTGTTTGCTTTTTTGTTTTTCTTGTCCTTTTTCTCAGGACCTAAAAATCTAGTTAGAATATGTCTTTGAGAAAAATTAATTGTGTGTATCCCTAATAAAACCATTTTCATGTTTGTGTGTTTGTTACAAGGTTGATTTTTTTTTGTCTCTATTGCTAGAAGCTGTGAAATAAAAAAGTCTTACGCAGTAAAAAAGAAGATTAATGGCAGCTCAGCACTGTAATTTTAATAAAATACCAACACATTTTAAAGATAGTATATATATCAACAATGTCTAATTAAAATACAAAAGAAATATAAAGAAATTCTATGTATAAATTTAAAGTAAAAATTCAAATACTCATAATTCTTCTTTTAAAAAATTAAATATTGCTGTTGCAAACCCTAACACATTGTTTCATCTTCTAAAGCTGAATTCTTATTAAAAATGATCCATTCAAGTATAAAAAAGGAAAGAAATAAGAATACTTTCTAATTAAATCCTAAGGAAAATGAATTAAGATGTCCACAGAGATGGATTCTATTCTTCATTCTGACTATAGAATACACCATCCAATAGTCAACTCAAGTTGTAATTCTGCTTTTTATTTTCAATGGCATAAAACCTCATGACAGATCAGAGAGGCTAAGTTAATGAAAAACCCCAGTGAAACGATTGTGATTTTAATGCTTAATCTCAGGTTATGTGTTCCATGAATAATTAATTGGCATGAACATTTTACTTGCTATTTCAGCAGACACAAAACAAGATAATTATAGGAGCTTGACAGACCAATAGAAATACAAATAGGGAAGGGTCAGGAAAGGGAAGGGAAGGGAAGGGAAGGGAAGGGAAGGGAAGGGAAGGGAAGGGAAGGGAAGGGAAGGGAAGGGGAAGGGAAGGGTAGGGAAGGGAAGGGGAAGGGAAGGAAAGGGGAAGGGAAGGGGAAGGGAAGGAAAGGGGAAGGGAAGGGGAAAAGAAAAGAAAAGAAAAGAAAAGAAAAGAAAAGAAAAGAAAAGAAAAGAAAAGAAAAGAAAAGAAAAGAAAAGAAAAGAAAAGAAAAGAAAAGAAAAGAAAAGAAAAGAAAAGAAAAAAGAAAAGAAAAGACAAAAGGTGGATTAGATACTTCTTTAATGGACCAAATACATATCAGAAACTTCAAGACCTAACTGGAATACACAAGAGGATACAGGTCAACTTTAGACAATAGATACATACATATAGAATACATATTAAGGAAAAAAACAACATTCACCAGGAATATTCTGATTGTATAGAAATTATTATTGTTGTCTTTAAAACATCTCCAGTGAAAGGAATTATATGAGTTTAATGTTAAAATATTTAAGATATAGCCAAGTTACCATTTAGACATACTTCTTAACATTTAGGCATATTTTCCTACTGCGTAGTTTAGAACATTCTGTTATTGAACATTTTCTTCTAAGACATGGTAAGAATAAGTGTATTGTTGCCATGCGCATTGTTGTTGGTGAAATAGATTACCAAATTTTATTTAAATGTACAGTCCATTTATTGCATACTTTGACTTTTTCAGTACTAAGATGGGATAAAGCATAAGAATTACATAATAGATGTATACAATTGCCGGTATACTTCCTTTCCTCATAGGACCAAAGGAAGTTCTTAATAATTAAAATAACAACCATGAAAACCACAAGAAGTGATGTCATTTCTCTATTGGAATCTTTTAACAGTAAAATACCTGTACCTGTTACTCGCCTTACAAATACTCAATTGTCTTTGAGTCTAGTTAATTACTTGACTTTAAAACCACAATGTTCTACAGATACATTAAAAGTTGCTATCTTTCAACTTGGTTGTATCTCAAGCACTGTGTTCAGTTTTGGGCCCTTTACAAGAAAGGCCTTGAGGTGCTGGAGTGTGTCCAAAGAAGGGCAACAGAATCTGCTGAAAGCCCTACAGCACATGTCTTATAAGGAGCCTGAAAGGGAGTTGTCGAGAGCTAAGGGCAAATCTGTTCATCCGAGTAACAAGTGTTTCTGTGACTTTTTGAATTAACAGTTTCTTGTTAATTTCTCACTAAAATTCCAAAGTGTTTCTTGATTGAAAAATAGAATACACTGTTCTGACTTCTGTATAATATTCATCATGAGTAAATTATCAGAAAAAACAATGACATGATGTTCTAGCAGAAAAACCCAAACAAAAACAAACAAAAATTTCCTGCTTGAAACAGTTTATAATCCCACTGTAATAAATATGAATTATCTGACTTGCACCTTCTCCAGCTCCAAAAACATCCACAAACTTTTCTGTCCTTAATGCATGATTTTCACCCTTCATTTCCTCATCATTCTTATATCTATTCTCTGAACATCCTGAAATTCTGTCATACCATTTGTGAAAAGAGATGATCAGAGCTAAATAACTGGCATTGTGTAAGGAGTCACATTACTGGATTGTGCAGTCACATCATTTTATCCCACTCTAAATCAACATTTACAGTTTTGTTCCCTTCTTGGAGCTGGATGTCTGTTGAAGGGCTGCCACTTTGTGGCAAGATTGCTGGCAAACTGGAGAAACTATTTGTAAAATGTAGACGACCATGTACCTAAAAGTTAGCCCACTGAGGAACATCAAAACAGCCAGCAAATGGATTAGGCTGATAAAGTGTTCTAAAAGAACTCAGAGTGGGAACATACGATTGAACTATTTTTAGTTCTGTGGGTTCATGACACTTCAGGATATCAGGGTGGTGGTGTGACATAAAAATGGGGTTATGACCGAGAAGCAAATTTAAGTATGGATGCTATTGTGCAGGTTACCCATAACATGTACTGCAATCAGGCAAGCTAAGTGGTTAAAACCTTTGTGATATAGGAGATAATGGTCAAAATGTAAGCATGAGGAGGCCTAATAGATTTATTATATCACACGCCCTCAAACCCCTCAGGGTAAGTGATATGTGCCTATAATGATGGAAGCAACTACCAGTTGGCTGGAAATATATTTGCCAGAGCCCAGACTATTATCCTGATCCTTAAATGGCCAATCTTATGGTAACATGGTATGGTGGGTTTAGGCGATGAATGGATAGTTCTAACTCAAATGCAGAAATTTCTATTGACGAGGAAGAGAGAGAAACAGGACAAACAGGGCATATAGTGGGAAACAGACAGACAGGAGTTAATGGGAAAGCAGCTCTGAATGAGTTTGAAGCAGTTCTGGTGTTCAGCCAGTGTGGGGGGCAGACACAGCCCACAATGGCAGTGCCAGTACCTAAGACGGTGGCCACATCAGCAGCACCAGCAGCTATGATGGCAGCTGCGGCTTCACCGGCAGCCATTAGAGAGGCAAAGTCTCTTCCGCCTGCAGCAGCAGGAGTGGAAGTGAGCCTCACAGCAGCGGCTTGATCCCAAAGTCCACCTGCTGATGCTGTTTGTGTGCAAAGCCCTTCTGCTTATGCACAGTCTGCTGTAAATTTGAACACAGCTCCAGTTAAACAAATAGCAGCTTTGGCTAAAAGGGGCAGGTGCAAGGCAGATGCAGAGGCAGAAGAACACCAAGAACAGCAAGATCCCTCTGCTGGTCAGGGACATTCTGTTACAAAAGCATCCTTCTGAAGATGGAGAGAAGGTTTGCTTTAGAAATATAACTGAATTGCTGAGACCATCAGTGGATAGTGGACATGCAGGACAGGATATAGGTTCTGGTAAGTCAGGAGGTGCTTCGGAACTTAAAGAGGTCCTACAGAGAGTTACAGCAGGATTATGGGAACAACAAATTCAAGAGGATAAGGATGACGAAGATGATAGACACTCAGCTAATGCTCCCAGACAGGCAGTTAGACATGTAAGAAAGGATTACATTAGAGGAGAGAATGAGAAAATTATAACATGGCTAGGCATGTTATATGTGCTATGATACAGGAGCTTCTGCTCCCCTGGCACACCCTGAGACTGTGTCCTCTTGTTCTGGTACTGGTTGCCTAGGAGAAGAGACCAACTTCTGCCTGACTACAACTCCCCTTCAGGTAGTTGTAGAGAGCAATAAGGTCACCCCTGAGTCTCCTCTTCTCCAGGCTAAGCAACCCCAGCTCCCTCAGTCTCTCCTCATAGGGCTTTTGTTCCAAGCCCCTCACCAACTTTGTTGCCCTTCTCTGGACATGCTCCAGCAAGTCAACATCCTTCCTAAACCGAGGAACCCAGAACTGGACACAGGACTCGAAGTGCGGCCTAACCAGTGCAGTGTACAGGGGCAGAATGACCTCCCTGCTCCTGCTGGCCACGCTGTTCCTGATGCAGGCCAGGATGCCATTTGCCTTCCTTGCTGCCTGGGCACACTGCAGGCTCATGTTCAGCCTACCATCAACCAGCACCCCCATGTCCCTTTCCACCTGGCTGCTTTCCATCCACTCTGACCCCAGCCTGTAGCTCTGCATGTGGTTGTTGTGGTCAATGTGCAGAACCCGGCACTTGGATGTGTTAAATCTCATGCCGTTGGACTCTGCCCATCTGTCCATCCTGTCGAGGTCCCTCTGCAGAGCCTCTCTACCCTCCAGCAGATCAACTCCTGCCCCCAGCTTGGTGTCATCTGCAAACTTACTGATGATGGACTCAATACCCTCAACCAGATCATCAATAAAGATGTTAAAGAGCATGGGGCCCAGCACTGATCCCTGGGGGACACCAGTAGTGACTGGCTGCCAGCTGGATGTGGCACCATTCACCACCACTCTCTGGGCTCGGCCTTCCAGCCAGTTCCTAACCCATCGAAGTGTGTTCCTATCCAAGCCATGGGCTGACAGCTTGGCCAGGAGTTTGCTGTGGGGGACAGTGTCAAAGGCCATGCTGAGGTCCAGGTAGACTACATCCACAGCCTGCCCTGCATCCACCAGGTGGGTCACCTGATCATAGAAGGAGATCAGGTTGGTCAGGCAGGACCTGCCCTTCCTAAATCCATGCTGGCTGGGCCTGATCCCTTGGCCATCCTCTAAGTGCTGTGTGACTGCACTCAGGATGACCTGTTCCATAATCTTGCCTGGCACTGAGGTCAGGCTGACAGGCCTGTAATTCCCTGGCTCATCCAACCAGCCCTTCTTGTGGATGGGCATCATGTTGGCCAGCTTCCAGTCCTCTGGGATGTCTCCAGTGAGCCTGGACTGCTGAAAAATGATGGAGAGTGGCTTGGCCAGCACATCTGCCAGCTCTCTCAGCACCCTGGTCTGGTCCCATGGACTCGTGGGGATCCAAGTGGCTAAGCAGATCACCAACTACCCCATTCTGGAACAGAGGAAAACTATGCTACTCCCTGAATCCTTCTGCCAGCTCTGCAGGCCAGCTGTCTGGAAGACATTCTGTCCTGCTAGAAAAAATTGAGGCAAAGAAGGTGTTAAGTAACTCTGTCTTTTCCTCATCCTTTGTTACAACGTTCCCCTCCATGTCCACCAGGGAGTGGAGGTTGTCCTTGCCCTTCCTCTTGCTATTAATGTATTTATAGGACTTTTTGTTGTCCTTCACAGCAGAGGCCAGTCTAAGCTCCAAATGTGCTTTTGCCACCCTAATTTTCTTCCTACAAGACCTAGCAAAATCCTTAAACTTTTCATGGGTTACCTCACCTTTCTTCCAAAGATGATACACCCTCTTTTTTTCCCTTAGTTCTTTTAGAAGCTCATCACCCATCCAGGCTGGCCGTCTGCCCCGGCGGCTCATCTTCTGGCGCATTGGCACAGCCTGATCCTGCGCCTTCAAGAGTTCCTCCTTGAAGTAGTCCCAGATCTCCTGGACCCCTTTGTTTTTAAGGGCTGTTTCCCAAGGAACCTTCTGAATTAGTTCCTTGAGTAGCCTGAAGTCTGCCCTCTGGAAGTCCAGAGTGGAGGTCTTCTTGCTGCCCCTCTTAGCTTGACCGAATACTGACAATTCAATTATCTCGTGGTCACTGGCCCCTAAACACCCTCTGACCACCACATCACCCACCAGCCCTTCCCTGTTGGTGAAGAGGAGGTCAAGCATAACCTTACCCCTGGTAGGCTCACGTGAGCAGCACCTGGGATAAGAAGCTGTCCTCCATGTACTCTAAGAACCTCCTAGACTGTCTCCTCTCTGCTGGGTTGAGATCCCAGCAGATGTCAGGCAGGTTGAAGTTGCCCATGAGAACATAGAATACATAGAATACATAGAATAAACCAGGTTGGAAGAGACCTTCAAGATCATCGCGTCCAATCCATCAACCAATCCAACACCGCCCAAACAGCTAACCCACGGCACCAAGCACCCCATCAAGTCTTCTCCTAAAAACCTCCAATGATGGCGACTCCACCACCTCCCCAGGCAGCCCATTCCAATGGCCAATCACTCTTTCTGTATAGAACTTTTTTCTAACATCCAGCCTGAACCTCCCCTGGCGCAGCCTGAGACTGTGTCCTCTTGTTCTGGTACTGCTTGCCTGGGAGAAGAGACCAACATCCGTCTGTCTACAACCTCCCTTCAGGTAGGTCAGGCGATCTTGAGACAGCCTTAAGCTGCCTATAGAATGCTTCATCAACATCTTCATTCTGGTTGGGTGGTCTATAACAGACTCCAACCAGGATGTCAGCCCTGTTGGCCTTCCCTCTAATTCTCACCCACAGGCACTTAACCTGATGATCGCTGATCTCGAGCTCAATGGCATCTAGTGCCTCCCTGATGTACAGGGCCACGCCTCCACCCATTCAAAACAAAAACAAAATGTTGGGGTTTGTATAGTAAAGAAGAGGAACACAGAAAATTTTTGTTTGTTTGTTTTTAATTAGGGGAAAAAACTGCTTTCATAATTCTGTACAATGGCAAAAAGTCCCACAACAACCAAAACCCAACAGTTTTGTAGTCCTTTTTAGCCTACTTGCAGAATCCTATAACAGTACTATGAATTGTCTTTAAACTCTGTGGGAAAGTTAAAACATATCAAATGTAATTATGTAAGTAGCGGAGGAGATGGACATTAACAACACTGGCAGCTGCAGAAAAGTCAATCAGACATCATTTTGGAAAAAAATTAAAAGTAAGCTTTTTCTTGTCTTTATTGATGAGGATAGTTTTGTATTTTCATTAAAGTAAATGAATGAAAGAATTATCAAATTGCTAGTTTCTGGTAGGAGTCTTGCTTTGTTCTCTGGATAGTGTTGCATAAAATTTGAAAAGTGTCAGGTTTTTAGTCAATAATTATGGAATGTCTTACAGAAAACGTCAATGACCTCCATCAGAATAGTTGAGTTCCTGACCAGAAAAGGCTGAAGTTTTTCTAAGCAGAAGCTGTGATTGAAATGTCTTTGGAACAGTTTGAATATAAAAGGCTAGAAAAGAATTGCATTCATTGCCTAGAAAAAAAGAAAAATCTGCTCAAGTATACAGATATTCTTTGTGTTGTGACACAGGAGCAGTAGGACATGTCAGTAACACAGCTTCAATGCTCATAGTGCACATAGCCTGACAAATGTAGGAATAAGGAGACTTTAATTGCTTTTACTTAGTTTTCCAATTTAAATATCCTCTGAGAATCAAAGTTGAAGTCTAATCCCATAAATTATCACCTTTTCCTAAAAATTTCTGGAGATGATGGAAAATGGTTAATACCGGTCTGTAGAATTCCTATGACCATCAATATGATGTGTGACAGACAGAAGTTCACCTTTCAAATGACTCC
Organism: Dryobates pubescens; assembly: GCF_014839835.1. NCBI lineage: Eukaryota > Metazoa > Chordata > Aves > Piciformes > Picidae > Dryobates > Dryobates pubescens. Next base: position 11,750,040 of record NC_071618.1, on the reverse strand, counting down.
CTCACTTCCTCACATACCCTAGGATATCTGCAAAGAAAATATATTCAGAATCTTAGTGTCAAGCTTTTGAGCAGATGTTCTTTCTGCCTATACACCTCTCAGCATATATCTGTGGCTTTTTGTCTCTAGTCATCAGCTAAAAGAAAGATAAGCAGTATCTGTACTCCTTTTCCTGCCAGCTGTTAAGCTTAAGCCCCATCCTACTCCTTTTCTCCATGGGCAGATGAGCAAAGACAGAAGAGTAGCCATAGGCAATTAATTCCTGGAAGAAGACTGAAGTGTCAAAACAAAATAAGAGGGGGGGGTGGGGGTGGGGGTGGGGAAGGAAAAAGAAAAAGAGCCTAAGAATAAATGCATACAGAAAGTGAAGTAAAGATGGACGGGTCTGAAGAGGTTCCATTTCAAGCTCTTGAGCTGCTCCCATGAAGATAGACATCCACAAGGAACACAGTAGACTGGGAGAGGGGGAGAATGTAGGGATGAAGGAAGGTGTTGTGGGAAGTATATTTTTATAATGACATGGTAATTACTAAACAATTGGGAGGATGATGTTCAGTTCTCTCTTGAGCCTAAGGAGATTCTAACTCACATCTGCAGCAGCTTTAGTTAATTCCTTAATCACTAGGAGAATAATTAGATGACATGTGCATTTTACATTATGAGGTGAAAGACTGAGGCAGCTTACCAACATGTATCTCAGTGTTCAACACCCCCAAAATAACATGTTCAGAAATTTTCTTGTGTTCTTTCTGACCATGAAAGTGTTCTCCTTTGTATGAAGAAAACAGGTATCTGACAGCAATGGATTTAAAGTTATTGTTCCCTTACTGACAAATTACTCAAATGAGCGTAGAAAAATGTCATGATGCTTTCACAATTTTAAAATTTGAAATTTGAAACTCAGTGAAGTCAGAGGGATTAATCATGCACTAGACTGAGGTTTTACAAATGATATTTATCCTTAGAGTTTCTAACCATTGGTAGGGAGATTTTACCTTCAGCTGCAAACAGATCAAGATTAAATGGTATTTGTGGCAACCTAATGAGCTCAACCCTTACAAAGTGGTCTCAGGACATTATTTTTAAGTGAGGAACTCAGTGGTGTCTAGCATTATGTGGACAGCTGTTGTTAAGTGGTCTCAAAGACCTCCCAAAACAACAGTCTTCAACCTCTCTTCGAGAAACCATCAGCTGAACAGAATTCCCTCCTAAAAAGTCCACAGGAAAGGCTCTGACAGACCATGTTATTTAAATATCAGTATAATTGAGGATAGAGTCACATAATCATTTTCTTTTTCTTCACTCTTTTATGTGCTTCACTCTTACTAACACAGCAACTTGCCCTGCAATGACCTGACACTTTCCAATAGATCAGGCTGTCCAGAGCCACATCCAGCCTAGCCTTAAAAAATTCCAGGGATGGGGCTTCCACCACCTCTTTGGGCAACCTGTTCCAGTGTCTCATGGTGAATAACTTCTTCCTAACATCTAAATTACATCCACTCTCCTCCAGCTTGGATCCATTCTCCCTATTCCTATCATGATCCAACACCCTAAAAAGTCCCTCGCCAACTTTCTTGTAGGCCCCCTTCAGATACTGGAAGGCAAAAAACACCATGGTTGCTATTAAAAACCATTTATCCACTAAATGTGAGAAAGATCTATTTATTCAAAACCACAAATGAAATAACATGGAGACAATTGTCAAAAATACTTAAGATCTAAGCAGACAGCGTCCACTAAACACCTCTCTGGAAATAGCGTTTCATTCATAGACTTTTGTAAAATTCCCTTCTACTCTCTTAGTCTCCTCTTTTGGCTTTTTCCTGATGGTTATAGAATGGAAAAGGCAAGAGAAATATTTACTGAAATTCTATGCAAAATGAAGGTCTTCCTATGCACTGCAAAGTTAGCCTTCACCACAGCTTATCTTTCAATGGAAAAACACTGTGTGAAAGAGGTACTGATATGTCTTTTAAATGAACCTTTCAGAAGCTTACACTGTTACATTTTTTATTTATTTATTTATTTAAAGTGTACTCAGGAAGATTGCTGAGAATAGATTTCTGAATGTACTATCATAATTGTGTGATTTATATTAGGACCCTGAGTTATCTCTCAATAAACTGATGTAATACTAATCTGGACACTAAAAAGCAATACATTGTGTTAGGACAAACTGAGCTCTTCTTCTGAGTAAGTTTCTGAGTAAGTTTTAAACATGAACATTGTGTTGGGAAGTACAAAAGTTATTATAATATTAGAAGCAGGGAGGGTATCTAGTTGAACAATTCTTTTGACTGTTACTGCAGATCAGAAAGAGATGGGGATTTAAATTTATCACAAAAATATTGTTAACTATTGTATTTCCACTAAATATACTGAAGACTTCATTGAAATGCAGTAGAGACCATTTATGGCAGCAAATAAGAAATAGCATCAGACTTTTCCAAATCAGGAACAGGTTTAGAGTGTGCAGCTGCAGGCACATCTGCTACTTTCTTCATTATGTGAACAAAAAAATTACTCCAACTTGCACTGTAATTTATAAGCATCCTCTAAATACTATTTTCCCGGTCTTGCTCAACTATAGGGCCTTCATATGTCAAAAGGTGAATGTGTTCTGAATTTGTGGCAAAAGGGGAAATCATCTTTCAGATCCATCTTTGTCTTTCTGATTTCCTCATGGAAAATGACTACATTTCATAAGTTTGTTTGTAGGTGTGTTTTGTTGGTTGGTGAATTTTCTGGAAATATTTGGGCATATGTCTGCTGTGGAAGCCATGGGAAAATAAAACAATACTTAGAATGGAAACACATTTCACTTTCTATAAGATGTGTAATGCAGAGAGGACAACCATAGAAGCTGAAACAGTGATAATGCTGGCAAAAATTATAATGAAGATAGCAAAGATACAGAGTGAGGAAATGCAGATAAATCACAGATAAAATACATTTGTGTATATTTTATATTTGAGAGGTACAAATGGAAAATAGAGGATAGTGACATGAAAAAAAAAAAGTAATATATTAATTCTATTAATACAACGACTGGAAAAAAATATGAACAGCTCAATATGGCTAGAAGCCAAAGAAAAGTAATTTTAAAACACTGGGTTAAAAAATATAGAAATAAAAGCCCACAACATATGTTTATCTGCCAAAACATATTTTCATAGAAGCATAGAACACTTTAAGTTGGAAAGAACCACCAAATGTCACCTAGTCCAACCCCTTTGCAGTGAGCAGGGACATCCTCCACCAGATCAGGTTGCTCAGAGCCTTGTCAAGCCTGACCTTGGATATCTCCAGAATGGGGCCTCAATTGCCTACCTGGACAAACTGTTCCAGTGTTCCACTACCCTCCTGGTAAAGAACATGTTCCTAACATCCAATCTAAATATACTTTCACTTAAAACCCTTGTCCCTCATCCTATCACAATAGGCCCTTGTGAACAGTCCCTCTCAAGCCTTCTTGTTGGCCCTCTGAAGGTACTGGAAGGTGGCTATTAAGTCCCTCTGGAGTCTTCTCTGCTCCAGTCTGAACAACCCCAGCTTCCTCAGTCTGTCTTTATAGCAGAGGTGTTCCATCCCCTGACCATCTTTGTGGTGCTCCTCTGGACACACTCTACCAGGTCCACATCTTTCCAGATCTGGACACAGTACTCCAGGTGAGGTCTTACCAGAGCAAAGTGGCAGAATCACCTCTCTTAATCTTCTGGCCTTGTTTCTTTTGATGCAGTCCAGGATGTGCTTGGCCTTCTGGGCTGCAAACATACACTGTCTGCTCATGTCCAGTTTCTCATCCACCAGAACTCCCAAGTCCATTTCCACAGGGCTTCTTTCTACCACCTCATCTCCTAGTCTGTATTGATAGTGAGGATTTTTCCAGCCCAGATGCAGGACCCTGCACTTGCTCTTGTTGAGCCTTGTGAGAGTCACCTGGGCCTAGCTCTCCAGTTTGGCCAGGTTCTCCTGGATGACATCCCATCCCTCTGACATATTGATAACACCACGCAGCTTGCTGTCATCTGCAAACTTGCTGATGATGCACTCAAACCCACTGTCTGTATCATTGATAACAATATTAAACAGTATTGGTCCCAGTGTAGACCCCAAAGGCGTGACCTGCTCATAGAAGGAGATCAGGTTGGTTAGGCAGGACCTGCCCTTCCTAAATCCATGCTGGCTGGGCCTGATCCCTTGGCCATCCTGTAAGTGCTGTGTGACTGCACTCAGGATGACCTGTCCCATAATCTTGCCTGGCACTGAGGTCAGGCTGACAGGCCTATAATTCCCTGGCTCATCCAACCAGCCCTTCTTGTGGATGGGCATCTCATTGGCCAGCTTCCAGTCCTCTGGGACGTCTCCAGTGAGCCAGGACTGTTGAGAAATGATAGAGAGCTGCTTGGCCAGCTCATTTGCCAGCTCTCTCAGCACCCTCGGATGGATCCCATCCACTCCCATGGACTTGTGGGGATCCAAGCGGCTAAGAAGGTTTCTAACTACTTCCTCCTGGATCACAGGGGATCTATACTGCTCCCTGTCTCCATCTGCCAGCTCAGGAGGCCAGTTGTCAGGAAGACAACCTATGCTGCTATTAAAAATTGAGGCAAAGAAGGTGTTAAATACCTCTCCCTTTTCCTCAACTTTAGTTACTATATTTCCCTCCATGTCCACTAATGAGTTGAGGTTGTCCTAGCCCCTCCTCTTGCCATTAGAATCATAGAATCATAGAATCAATAAGGTTGAAAAAGACCTCAAAGTTCATCAAGTCCTACATGTCACCCAAGACCTCATGACTACTAAATCATGGCACCAAGTGCCACGTCCAATCCCTTTTTGAACAACTCTAGGGATGGTGACTCCACCACCTCCCTGGGCAGCACATTCCAACAGCTAACAGCTCTCTCTGTGAAGAACTTTCTCCTCACCTCGAGTGTAAACTTCTCCTGGTATAGCTTGAGACTGTGTCCTCTTGTTCTCGTGCTGACTACCTGAGAGAAGAGACCAATCCCCTCCTGGCTATAACCTCCCTTCAGGTAGCTGTAGAGAGCAATAAGGTCTCCCCTGAGTCTCCTCTTCTCCAGGCTAAACAATCCCAGCTCCCTCGCAGGGCTTGTACTCGAGGCCTCTCACCAGCCTCATTGCCCTTCTCTGGAGATGTTCAAGTGTCTAAATGTCATTCTTAAACTGAGGGGCCCAGAACTGGACACAGAACTCAAGGTGTGTCCTAACCAGTGCTGAGTACAGGGGCACAATGACTTCCCTGCTCCTGCTGACCACACTCTTCTTGATGCAGGCCAGGATGCCATTTACCTTCTTGGCCACCTGGGCACACTGCTGGCTCACGTTCAGCCAGCTGTCAATCAGTACACCCAGGTCCCTTTCAGTTTGGCTGCTCTCCAGCCACTCTGACCCCAACCTGTAGCACCGCATGGGCTTGTTGTGGCCAAAGTGCAGCACCCGGCACTTGGACTTGTTGAATGCCATCATGTTGGACTCTGCCTATCCAGCCTGTCGAGGTGCCTCTGCAGAGCCCTTCTACCCTCTAACAGATCAACACCTGCTCCCAACTTGGTGTCATCTGCAAATTTACTAATGATGGACTCAATCCCCTCATTCAGATCATCAATAAAGATGTTGGACAGGATTTTTTGTTGTCCTTCGCAGCAGTGGCCAGTCTAAGCTCTAAATGAGCTTTTGCCTCTCTAATTTTTTTCCTGTATGACCTAGTAACATCCTTAAACATTTCATGGGTTGTCTCACCTTCCTTCCACAGATGATAGACCCTCTTTCTTTCCCTTAATTCACCCTGCACTGTGAATCCAAACAATCAGTTGCTGTTGTTTCAGAGTACTCTAAGATCCCTGAAGCAGTTAGACAAATTATTTCCTAATGATTAGGGACTTCTGCCTTAAATGCACATTACTTGACAGTGTTTCAATACAGCTCGTGGAACCACACTTCCCAATCATGCTGCTGACCTGATCATAGTCCTACACTGTCTTTCCCTCGTAGTCATGATCAGCTATGCACAATATTCCATATAAGGTGTTAAAAATATCTTATCTAACAGGACCAATATTTTCCTGCTGTATTAGAAACATAGTTACAAATACATTTCATTTTTCATAGAAACATCCTATCATAGATTAATCGATTTTTATTTTTGTTTCCCTCCTCAGCAAAAGTTCCCAGTGTATGCCATATGGCTTATCAGTGAAATTTCTGACAGTGTCCAACCAGAATGTCTTGTGGTCTTTAATGTAAATCTATTTTCCTTTGCATTGCTTAGAAGTTCATCATATTCTTTTGATTAAAAATATTCCCAATCTCATATTATTAGAAGATATTATATGTCCCACACCTTCTTGTATGCTATCAGCTTTCCTTTAGATTTACTCACTAGATTCTGTCTAAATCCATCTACTACCCACTTTAAAATTTGTCAGTTAATCTGCCGGAGTGTGTATAAACATATCTAAGGCATTAGGTCTTCCTAGAGTAGGTCACAAAGACAACAATTTCCTGGGTTTGGCCATATATCCTATACCTTGGAGAATTTTTAATTGTAGTTTTAGTTTTATTTATTTTAAACAGGAAAGGGGGAGAGGAATAAATTATCTTTGTTACTTGTAAAAAAAATCTTTCTTCTGTTTTTTTTTTTTTTAATTTTTTTTAGGGTACTTGCTCTGAGACAAATCAATGGTTCAGCATACCCAAATGTAACTGGATACAAATGTGACTGGAACCACACTTGTGAAATGACAGTTTAGAGTAATGTTTACACCTATTGAAGTATAATCAGATGAAGTATAACAAAAAAACTTCTTTGTCTTTTAAGTCGTAAAAATTGTTTCCAAGATCATGACTTCAGAATAAGTGTACATGTGACTATAAATGCACAAAACTAATAAGGAAACTGTCAGATTTCTCAAGGTTTATTATTTTTAGATGCTTTCTCACTCAACAGATTATAAAAAAGAGTATGTAATACAGGGCCTATTCAGAAGGAGGAAAAAACCTTGCCTCAGCACAAGCATCAATCAAAGATAGTTATACCTTTTATTTGACTAACATTAGTAGAATATAGAATACATTTTCATCAACACAGATGTGCAGAGAGTTTGCATTGAATTGTGGGTGGGTTGCATTTGTATATGTTTTTACCCACGTTAGTAGAAATTTGACAAAGACGAAAATGAAAACAATTAAAGTTCACATAAAAAAATCCTAAAAATTCTTAACAAAATCTCTTTAAAACCTAATCCTTCCAAAACTGCTGTAAACCAGAAATCTATTACACACAGTGAAGCTCTGGTAGAGAGAATAGGAGAATTATCGATGATTATGAGCGTCTTAATTTAGGATTTTCAGCTAAGAAGCCAGACTACCCAGTGTTAAGTACATAGTACATTTATGGAATGGAATGTCAGGTGATTCTCAGAATAGAAAATTACTTTTAGTTTGTTTATTTGTTTTTAATCCTCTCATTTAAATTGCTGTATGTCTAGTGGCAAAAATATTATTGTTAAGGTTGCTCTTCACCTATTCATTCCCTAGTGTAAGTATATGCCACCCTGTACTTGGTTTGGATGAGCTGGGGTTAATTCTCCTCAGAGCACCTTTCTAGCGCTGTGTTTTGCAGTGTTGTGGATGTCTGTTGTTAACACACCAGTGTTTGGCTACTGTTGAGCCAAGCACCCTGGTTGTGCTTTTCCAACATTCCCCTGCCCCAAGAGTAATCTGAGGGGTGGGCAGGATCTTGGGAGGAGATGCAGCTGGGCCAGCTGACCCAAACTGGCCAAAGGGGCATTCCATGCCATATGATGTCAGCTCAGATATATATACTAAGTGAAAGAAGTAAGTGTCTGGATATTTGTCCATGGCATCTGTCCTCCAGAGCAAGTGCTCTGCATGTTAGAACCCTGCTTCCTGGGAGTGACCAACCACTGCCTGCTGATATGAAGTAGAGAATAACATCTGCTGTAGAGAATAACACCCTCTCCCATGTCCATCTAAGAAGGGGAGAGAGAGAGAGCAGCTTTGGTGGGCATTTGGCCCCCAGCCAGGGCAAAACCACCATGCATCGTTACACCACAGTTATCACTGAGGGTAAAGAATATACATGAATTATAAGCTATCTTGATATTCTTTACATATTCAACAGTTGTTACTGTATGTAATATATGTTTTCCTCTTTTGTAATACATCCTCCAGGATCACTGGTACGCAGGTTTTCATAAACAAGATTAACTATGTGTGGTTTAGGCAGAAAACATCATTAATCCACGAGGGAGATAATAATAATACACTCATGTATTAAAACTCCACATCACAGTGTCCTGAGAGCTTCACTTTGGATCACTCAGTAAGCTCTTAACGTATACACATGAAGATCGTCATAGTGTTATATTTTACTGTGTTCAAATGCAGTCTTTTAAGCATGAATTTACTTGTTGGCTATATAAAGTAGGAAAAGTTTGTTCAAATATAATTTTTAATGCAAATAGGAAACCGTAGTACTTAACTGTATGTTTGTTGTTACATTGTATTTAGAAAAACAAATACACCTTTGTCTTTGGTAAGCAATATAATGCTAAAAATATGTATGTTTTACATTTTACAGTATGACACTTTAAACTTGTCTACTAACTCCATCTATAAATAGATAAAACTAGCAGTCAGTTTCTGAGTTTCAATAGAGAGTGACTGGAAAAGCAAATTTAAACCAATGTTTGATATTACAAACTATGAGGCAAATGATGAGTAGCCATCTCTCTGTAATTTTGCTTTGGTTTATTCTTTTTTCCTTGCTGACTTCATAATTTTATTTGCATGGTGAGCCTTTATGACACAACCTTTACTGAGTATCAACTGAAAACAAAGCAGAACGAAGAAAAAAAACTTTCTGGTTTGTTTGTTTGCTTTTTAAAGAAGTTTGCTTGCACTCCTCCCCAGGAGGTAACAGTCCTAGGTTGAGAAATACTTCTCCAAAGAACTGGGAATTGAGTATTTCTAGTCCACTAGAACATATAATAACCAGCTCTCCTGCAGCTGTCTTGTTTCTATTATAACTTGCTTTTTATTGTGTGAAAATATTTGATTTCTTGTGTGTGTGCCTAAAGAACAAAGAAAAGATAATTTAAGTTCACAGTCTAGCACAGGAGAGTTTTAGCTATATGTGTGGTTCATGCAGATAAATCATTCCCTTTCAGTTTATTCATTAAACTAGATAGAATTATTCTCTTTGGATTGTTGTGTCACTATGAACTGCAGAATTTTTTTAAAAATTGAAATTTCCCTTTTTTATTACAATGATTAATTAGCATGCAATTAATTTAATGAGAAACTAAAAAAAAAAATCCTAACATTGAAGCTGCAAAGTCTGATAATCCTTACTTTTCATTGACTTTTTATAAATCATTCCTTATTATAACATTTAAAAGAAACTATACAAAATTAAATTGTGTTATGTTTCATTTTAGTTGTTTTGAATTGATCTTGCAACCTCCTATCATTTTCAGAGTGTGATAAAGGTCTGCCACTCAGAACCTGTGAGTTGGTTCTATGATTACACAGTCATTCAAAAATACTTTGAGGTCTGTGAGGGCAGATCACAAATTCAATTACACCTTTAGCAAAGCACATACAAGATATAAGGCTGAATTTCAGTGTACAATCTCCTTGCAAAGGAGCAGGTGGTATTTATCTCTTTTTTCAAAATAATAATTGAGTCCCCCTAACTTAATCGTAGAAGAGGATTCTTATCATTCTTATCATTCAGGTCAATGGACATGTAAGATGATCTTGAAGGTCTCTTCCAACCTGGTTTAAAAAAAAAAAAAAGAAAAAAAAAAGAAAAAAAAAAGAAAAAAAAAGAAAAAAAAAAAAAAAAAAGAAGACATCTCCCTGTTGTTGAACATTCATCTTTCCATCCATTGGAGGTATGTCACACTGCACCAGAAAGAATCCAGGATTCATGGAAGTTGCAAAAAGTAGTGAGTATGAGCATGAAGGAGCCTAAATCCGTATCATGTAATGAAGGGATTTATGTGAATAGTGGAAGTTGTGCTTCCTAATTCTTGTTCATGACAACATTTCTAGTTTTTACTCTATAGTAGTTTGAAACAGACTTTAGGAGTGTGGTAATCCACAACACTCCGTGATGGAATCATGTACCTGACCTTGATCTGTGAATCCCATTTCTTTCTCCATATTGGTACAAAGAATGCTTCTTCTAGGTCATTGTAGGTTTGCCTAATTTGTTCCACTCTGATAGCTATGTGATAACATCATTTTTCTCCAACTCAGTCTGAAGTTGTACTTTGTTAAATATAGATTTTGAAAAGAAATGTCTACAGCCAAAGTAATTATTTAGTTTACAGCTGTGATCCAAGTCTCACACAGCTATCTCACTTGGGATTGCAATCACAAGAAAAGATATGAAATTTTAAACGTCTTTGCATTTTGTGGCTTTGCTAAGCTTATGTATTGTCCCAAAGGGACAAAAAGCCTCAAAAATGCTCTGAACCAGACAATAGGGCAGGAGCCAGCAGGTCTGGTTTCTCAGGAAAAGGCCCACATCACCCAGGCTTGCCTGAACGTGTCCTGGAGCACAAGTGGGCCAGGTGTGTGTGCCTTTGGCCACATTTGGAGAAAACCCTTTCTATAGGTTACAATGTCAGGGTTTTAGCTCTCTGGGTTTTATCTCTCTGTCTGTGCTGTCACTGGCCATTACTGTCTCGGGAAATCTATAAGTACCAGCCCAAAGAGCCAGAGCCTTGCCTTGCAATTGTCCACACTCCGGGAGAAATCACGAGCCTTTCTTGGATGCCGAACTGTGTTTCAGTTTACCCAGACAGGACTGCAAAGACCCCTCACTGTCTTAGTGTTCTAAAGCCCAGGAGCAGACAGATGTGTCTTGCCGGGCAGAGAGGGAAACCCCTGGAGGAGCTGAGTCGCCAGGACAGTTTTGTTTTATTGGAAGAGGCAATGAGTGCTGCTGTGAAGAATTGCAGCAGAAGAACCTCTTTCTACAAAGCTGTCAGCTACAAAGCCTTCGGGAATAAATCCTGTCTCAGCAATAAGTTGCAGACACCAACAGAGAGTGAAACTGTGCTCCTGCAGCTTCCACATGGACAACGCCATTTTGGTTTTGTTTAGATCCTCACGTGTGCCAAGAGGTATCAGGATCAGTGAGTAATTATGAAATCTGATTTTCATAAGCATCTATTGAAGGTCTGTTACCCTAGGGAATTCTGGAGTTCCCCCCACCCCTTGTGGGCAATCGCTGGCTTCATTGCCAATGTTCCTTTTTTTTCTTTACAGTTTAAAGTGCTGTTTGTTGTTTCTGGATTTTTGTACATATTGCTTAAATTGTTACTTTTTCCTGCTGGTGAGATATCTGCTCCACAACCAAATATTTCAAACCAGTAAATAGGTTTTATTAATATATTTCATAGGATTGTTATGATTAATAGTTATTAGTATTTTTATTAATTGTTCTGCTTATTGAATATTAAATAGCCTTTTACCAATCATAACATGTATCCCCTGTGCACATTGCTCTTCCTCATCTGACCAATATTTGTGAGTGTGTGTTAGACTCTCCCCAAGCATTGCACACCGATTGCACACTTTGAATTTCCAGTTAAGCACAAAAACACCTTTGTTTTCTTGGCTTAAGTGAATTAACCAAATTGTCAAAAGATTGCATTATCCCTTCATTATCATTATTATTATCACTTTATAATGGAATAAATGGGAAGACTACAAATACTAAATTTCAAAAATAAGTAATTTGTATTATGTAAAATAAATATTCCTATTTTGAGCATTAGACACCAAATATTTCCCCATATTTATTTTTACTCCATTATATACATATCAATGTTTGTTAAAAGAATAACATCACCATATAAAAACAAACAAAGAAAATACAAACTACACCAAAATTTTGTAAAGAATACAATAAAATTATTTTTTCCTTCCTTCCTTTTTGTTATACAATGGTTGTAAAATATTAAAACCAGAATATTAAACACAAAAATCATGGCACTGGAGTTAGAAGAGTATAAGGCCAGACTCATGGTCAGGTTAGTACAGTTTAACAAGTTACTACATACCCACTGAGCTTCAGTGATACCCTGTGGGCTTGCATCAGTACTTCAATTTTGATTAATTCACTTTCACTGTGTTCTGGGTTACACTGAATCCTTTCATGCTTGCTCCAGTTTTTGATTCCACAACTACAGACCAGTTTTTAAATGACTGATTTCTGTATTCTATCCCTTTGGCTTCACTGGGTTTCTTTTCACCTAACCCGACTGTGCTAACAAATTTGACTGAATAAAAGGAAGAATTATATAATGTGAAAACATATAGCATAGCACCAGAAAGACAAGTAAAGTTGTGTGAACTTCTATAGCTCTTCAAAGGCAAGGGCTTCTGGATAGAAAGACAGGTCAAGCATGGGCCGCCAGAAAGGAAAATATGGTACTAGGTGAGGGTTCGAAACTCAGAGAAGAAAATAATTACTCTAAAGCATCTTATTTGTTCTGTGATAAATCAAACACAGAAACAAAGCTTGTAGACTCATATTTCTCCCCAAATTTTTCTAAATTTCTTGTAGTGGTTCAGGCTGGGTGCCCCCCTGTTGCTGCCACATAAGACACACCTCCAGCGTCCCAAGGGTCCAGCCCAGTGGGTGGACATAGGAAGCTGCGTATTTCATCTCATAATGTCCTCCTCTTTACAAAAACCACCTGCAAAATCCTGCACTTCCTCTTTCTTCCCTCACTGCTCCTATGGAGTTGGTCCCTGTCTGGTATTGGAGGGGGAGTCATCTCAAGGTCTCTTGGGGCCTGGCCAGGCCTAATGCCTGGAGGAGAAGGGGGAAGGGCAGTCTCAGACCTGGCCATCTGAGATTAGCCTAACAGTGGAGGGGTGGGGGAGGGGGGGGAAGAAAGAGCCCTGGGGGTTTTGGGTGGACCCTCAGGTTGGGAAAGGGAAGTGTTGGGATACTTCTGGGTATGCTTTAGGATCTCCTTTTGTCACTGTGCTTGTGGTTCTCTGTAAAATATTCACTCTTTTCCATTTAAACTTTCCACCACTTCTGCAATCTGTTTGTCTGAGTCTCATTTCTTTTCTGCCCGTGGCGGGAGGGAAGGAAGGATTGGTCCTTCAACCCACCACACTTGTTAAATGGTATTGACTTCTTAATATGAAAGCCATTAAATGGTTGACATTTGACTTGGGCAGTACCTAATTGTATAATGATTGACATCATTATACCAGGTAAAGAAACAAAAACTTAAAAATGTATATTAACGCATATGAGCATTTGGTTTTCCAAGTGTGAGAATCACAGCAGAATGGTCTGTATCATGATAAAATAAACATAATGAAAGATTAAAAATCTGAGGAACAAAATGAAGACATGAATGCAAAATTTCATACCCTTTTACTCCAACTGCAACTTTCTCTTTCAGGACCATTACTTTTAAGAGGCCATTAATTCATTTAGCAGCCAGGTACAAAATTAATGTTCAGTACAAAGAAATCTACAACTTCATCAAAAGTCTTAAAAGTACATGTATAGACATCTGCAAATTAGAATGGTACAAGCAAGATATTTATGTCTTGCTACTCAACTAATGTATGCATTGATAACTTGAGTAGTTTTCATTTAAACAAATAATTTAAAATTATGTCAGTTCCCATTCCCCCTTTTAAACCAGATTGTTCCAAATGCATGAAGGTAATAAATAGATTAAATCCCAAACCAGATTTTCCATTACTGCAGTTAATGTCCTTTTGAGATCCTTTTGTATGTAACACATAGGTAGAGGAAAATAACACAGAATCACCAAGGTATATTTAATTCTTGTAAAGACTGTGCTAGAAAAATATATTGAGGCACTGTCTTAAAAGCAAATGAGTGTATGGCTCATCACTGGTTTTGCTTATTATTTTAAGAATGAGTGTGTAACCTTCATCACACTCTACTAAGAGAATGGTAGCAGTTCATATTCATGTCAGCTAAGATTTACACAAATTCTGACTGAGGTTCAGAAAGAAGGTGAAAATGATGTTTGCAATATTTCTCATGCATACATCACTTTTAAAATATCGTATCTGAAATAAATATACAGTCATAACATAAAAAATAGCCATAGTATTAAAAAGTTACTTATGTTCATTAAATACCTTAGATGAGGTTTTTCTGTAAGCAGTCTTTTGATCAGGACCAAACACATAACAGATTCTGTCAACTAATATTGCAAAATTGTGGAAATAATTAGTATTTCAAATATTAAGAAAATACAGGCATAGTCAAAGCTTTCACATTAAGAGTAATATCTCTGATTATGATAGAAAATGAAAAGGGTTATTATAGGTAGCAACATGAAATTGCATACTTTATTGTGACTACTGCATGTATTATTTCATACCATCAACTCCTTAGTATTTCATTTCATATTAGTACCCTTGTTACTGATATCTGATAGGTGATTTTCAGTTAATCCAAATGGAGAAGGGAAAGAAGGTGGTTTTTTGGTATTTATTTGCCATATTTGATATTCTATTCTCTTGCAGTGAACTTATAATGGAGCATTGTAGAGATATGCTAGAAAAATTCTGGCTGATCCTACAGGTATCAGATTAGCAGATATCCAATTTTCCCAGGTCCAGCTAGGATAGAGTTATGTTTTGGTTTACTTCATGTGAGAAGTAATGAAGTTGGATATTCTTTCTGCACCTTGAAAACAACAAATAAACACTTAATTCAGCAGGAACAGAGCTATTTGTGTCACCATTTTAAAAATACAATTCTAAATCAGATATAATCAGTGTGTCTGGACTCTATGCTAAAATTCAGTGTCCACCCAGATTATTTAGCTATTAGATGGAATTAGTGTCTTTGTTTACTGTGTGAAGTATCTGAGAAGGACAGATGGAGTTTATTGTTATAAGTCTCTAGATGTCTGTAGAGAACGTTGACAATGCTATTAACTTGTTGCTCATGCTACCAGGACCTTCATTCTCATACAGTGTACGATTTGGCATGATAATAACCAACCAAACAAGTATGTTATGTTTCCAGACCCTGGGGATAGAATAACTAATGTCATTAGGCAAGGTAGAGATTTATGTTTCCCAGAAAGCAGCCCACAACTGATCTACAGTACGCATCAGGCTACTATTGCTGATCATTCATTCACATCTGACCACTACACATTTGGTTTCTGTTCTGAAAAATAACCTTTTGACATCCTGCAAAACAGCTCAGAGGATAGTGCTATATTGCAGCAATGAGGCTTGAGCTGATGTATACTAGTACAACTACTTTGAATTCTGACCTAGAAACCTTTTTAAGGAGGGCAGGGCAAAGCCAGAGAGTGGAAGATGTTAGGAATATTCAAGGTTAAAAGGCTTTAGACTTCTTTAATGTCACTATAATTTAAATTTCATAACTATTTATTTTATCAGTTTCTTATCTCCAACTGTTGAAATCTATTAATATTTAACTATGTGGCCATGTAATCAAGGGAATCATAGATAAAGAAAGAATCCTTCTAATTAGTAATTCACCTTGTTTCTGCGACATTGAAATATTGCTTCATACAGTGTCTTTGTCCAGACATGCTTCAAATGCCCTACCCACTCTGGCTTCCATATTTTTCTTAGCAGTCATTTTGACAATGGAATCATACTTTATCAGCAGAAAGGTCACCTAGCCATTCAAACAAAGTATCACTCCTGAACTTTCATTCTTACCACCTCATGTCACTCACATTCCTTGAAATAATTCTTGCTCAATTGTTGGTGTATGCAGCCTCTAAAGCTCCATGTGGCAATAACCCCTCTTTTACAAGCTGTAAAGCTAATTATATATATAAAATGCTTAGTGAATGAATCACTGTTTAATCCCTAAAATTATTTTTTCTTGGAACTCTGTTCAAGAGCCAGTATTTCCACAGCAGTATCTGCATTAGCTGGTGGAATGGCTCAACAGAAATTAACCTGTACAGTGATACCATTAATACTAAGGACCTGATGTTCACGCTGGATTTGTTCTAAAGCATAACTTCAGAATTACTCTGGTTATACAGACTCAAACCCCTTGAGTATGAATCCATCTTCCTGTCAAGAGTTATGTGGAAGGAATCCAGTTCTGCATTCTGATATTGCTCTGATGTGTAAACCAAAGATAGTAAGTGGAGATGAGAGATATTACTTTTGAAGTAAACTCCTGTCCAATCTGAAACAATGTCAATTCAGTTGGTTCCAAAATACCTAAATTTTAATTCAAACAGTGACTGCAAAACTATACATCACAAATCAGATCATACATTTGGTCTATAACTTACTATTTCTGCAGCTCAAACTGCCCTTGTCATGATTCACTGTGGCCACTGGAAAGGCCAAATTCCAATTTACATTACTATTCAGTATCCCTAGGGCTTTTTCATTTTGATGTTTTGAAAGGTTTCTCTTTTGTTTAATACCCTTACTATAGGCTATATATTCTCAAATGTATTCAGTTGCAAATTCTCTGTTTTGAGTGCTCACATGAGTGAGCTCACATAAGTGAGGTTCAGTTTTTTTAGTAATAGTAAAAATAACTAGCCAATGGAAAAAAATGTAGCTAGGATCATGATAAACTTTCTAAAATATGAAGCTTTAAAATTGAGAACAGATTTATTTCTCAGAGTCTTGCTCATCTTGAAGTTAAATAGAAATCACTTGTTAAAATTCTATAGTCTGTGTTATACAAGAGATCGGACTAGATGATCATTATAGTTCCTGCTGGTCTTAAAATTTATAGACTTCTGAAATAGGTTTACATTTTATGTGTATATTACTAATTCTAGGTCTCTTTCTGTAGTATTTCTCTTTCCTTGGAGGTTTTCATAACACCTCCCAAATGAATTTAATATCATCTCCAAATTTCATTTACATGCTGTAAATTCAACTGAATGTATTGCCATTTATCAGTGCACTGTTTGCAGTTCTTTAGTGAGTTTTCATTCTGTGTGACAGTGTTCATATCCATGCCAATTTGAATTAATTTTCTGCGTAGAATTTCATTTGACACTATATCAAATGTTTTAATAAAAGCTAGATACACCACATCTACTTCATTCTCTCATCAACTGTTTTTTGACACTTTATCAAAACAAAGTATTCATGTTTGCCTGGAATGATTTGTACTTTGCAAAGCTATTTCTAATTTTGATTATGGATCACCAAGGAAGAGGTGTTAAAGGGTGTTAGAACTGTTTTCTTTTCAAACTCAAGCCTTTAAAAATGTAAGAGGAGATGAATCTCACACTAATTTGTATATTTGGAAAATATTCATACATTCTTCCTACTTGCCTCCCACAGGTGACAAATATACACATTTCTCACCCAAATAAAACCAAGAAGAGAGAAGCACTGGAATTTTTTTTTTTTTTTGCCTACATGTGCAGGGGGAAAGTTACAAATATAGAAAAGGAGGAAAAATGCAAGCAATAGTAAAAGCAGAGATAGTTACCATTGCTGATGCAGGGGATGTCTTGCTGGTCCTGAAGGCATTGATTGATGGGGGAGGTCTGATCAGTGGAGGAGATCCAATAAGTGGGGGACCTCCAAATTTCCTTGTTATATGCCTTTTCCAATCCCATATGTGGTCACAGTTCCTCATTCAGTTGCCATGGTTATAGCACATTTGACTCATGTCAGCACTGGTCCTATGGTTAGACACATGTATTGGTCCTGGTCTCATGGTAACTTGTGTGTTCTTTTGGCTCTGTGTCAGTCATCTGTGAGGGTCCTCTCCATCAAAAGATCCTTAAAGACTTGTCACAGTGAGTCCTAGATTGCATTCCAACAAGTGGAACCTGTGGTCTTGTCTGGTTATTAGCTGCTTTAATCAGAGCTTATGGTCTTGCAGATAAGCAGCAATCTTCCTGGGACAATGGTCTGTAAGCAACTTGAGATAAACAATGCTGAGGCAAACATGAGGCAGGCAAATCTTTACACCAGGTACTATGGTTTTACCTCATTCAGAATGAAATAAAAGCAGTTAAAGATGAGGCTTAGATTATTTGTATCTCATGACAGTACACAGGTATATAATGTTCTCTTGTTGAGAAAGTTGGGGTTTTTAGTGCAGAGAAATATTATGGCACAAATCTACACTCAATGACTTGTTAAAATATCTTGTTCTGGTCTGGAATTTAAGTGGGTTTGAATGCACCCTCAGCAAATTTGTTGATGGCACCAAGATGTGTGGTACAGTCAACATGATGAAGGCTGGAATACCTCTCCTATGAAGACAGGCAGACACAGTTAGTGTTGCTCAGCCTGGAGAAGAGAAGACTCCAGAAAGACCTTATACCAGCCTTCCAGTATTTGAAAGAGCCTACTGGATAGCTCAAGAGGGCCTATTTACAAAGGCATGTAGTGACAGGGCAAGAAGTAATGGCTTCAAACTGGAAAAAGATAGACTTAGGTTGGACATTAGGATGAAATTCTTCACTATGAGGTTGGTGAAGCACAGGAACAGAGAAGCTGTGGAAGCTCTAACAGTGAAAGTGTTCAAAGCCAGGTTGGGTGGGACTTTGAGCAACCTGGTCTACTAGGAGGTGCTTTTGTCCATGGCAGCATCATTTGAACTAGGTGATATTTAAGGTCTTTTCCAGCCCAAACAATTCTGTGGTTCTATGATTATATAAATATATATAAAAACATACTAATTACTCTAAAACTGAATTCCCATCAGCTGGATAGATTTATAAAATGGAGGGCTCATTAAGTGATTATTTCCTAATCATGCATGTAAATATATGTAAAACCACTGGCTTCTGGGAACTATGAAATCTTGTAGCTTATTTGCCTATACAGTTTTTAGTACAGATCGTGCTAGTAGCCTGTCTGGGTGCCAATTATTTGAAATAGTCTGTTTTAAAAAGGCACTTCCAAAAATCTGTTGAGCAAAGTCTGCTAATGGAAATTAATTAACAGAAAGGTTAATACTGGGTAACAAGTCAACAGCCCCTATATTTATTTGAAATTATTGTCCCCTTCAGCCCCAGAACCAACACACTCACTTTTACCTACACTAAGTTACAAGGAGATATGATTCTCATTAAGCTGCTATTTTACAAGAAGTTTTGAAGCTCAATGAAATAAGACAGAATGCAAACCAAATGTCATATTGAGTCACACAAAAAATAGACTTCTTTAATTCTACTGTATATGAAGTTGCAAGGATAGATGAAGACTCTTATAAAGTCTTATGAGTGTCTTCTTCCTGTCCTTTCCCTTTGCATCCTCCCTGATAATTTGTTATGCATAAATAAATGAATTACTTCCTTATTTAGTTAATTATAATGTAGTAAAGGATGACGTCTTATGCCAAAATATAAGATTTTGTAAATTACCTTATAAATCAGGAGTTGTCATAGGTCATAAGTCACCATGAGTGTAACAGTTTAGTATAAGGGCTAACTTGCCTCCTCCCCCATACAGAAGTGAGGCGAAGAGCAACAAAGAGTAAAACACACAACTCACACTTGAGATAAAGAGATGAGAGTTTAATATAACATAAAATATAATAACCTCAATGCATAATTATCTTAGATAATAATCTAATTAATCTAATATTTCAGTGCATGATTACTTTAGCTTAGCATATCTGTAGAAGAAGCACAATGAAATACAGGGTAAAAAACCCATCATAGAACAAAACCAAAACCAGCAGCTACCCGATTCCCACCCATTCTGCCACCATGTATGCAGACATGAGCCAGTACCCCAAACCCTGGAACCGAAAAGCAGCAACCATAACAGGAAGCCTCACATGTTGCAATGCGAACTTCAAGCCCCACAATACTTTGCTCCAGTTAGCACTTTCACTTTTGAAACTGGCATTACTGCAGCTTATGAATAACAGCAGTGGAGTAAACTCAATATATGATATCAACCAAGCTTCTTTTGCAATTTGAAAATAAGTGCGCCTATATTTCATGGTATCATAGTGTCATAGTATCAGTCAGGGTTGGAAGGGACCACAAGGATCATCTAGTTCCAACCCCCCTGCCATGGGCAGGGACAACCCACACTAGATCAGGCTGGCCAGAGCCTCGTCCAGCCTGGTTTTAAACACCTCCAGGGACAGCGCCGCAACCACCCCCCTGGACAACCCGTTCCAGGGCTTCACCACTCTCATGGTGAAGAACTTCCTCCTCACGTCCATTCTGAATCTCCCCACCTCCAGCTTCATTCCATTTCCCCTAGTCCTATCACTACCTGATATCCTGAGAAGTCCTTCCCCAGCCTTCTTGTAGGCCCCCTTCAGATACTGGAAGGCCACAATTAGGTCACCTAGGAGCCTTCTCTTCTCCAGACTGAACAGCCCCAACTCCTTCAATCTGTCATGATTTGGCTTAGGCTGCTGTTGAGTACTTTTGAAAGTAAAACAATTGAACTCAGATAGTTTCTTAAGTAAAATAATTAAATTAATTCAAAATTGTAAGATAAGTTTCATATTTGCATTATGTCATTCATAGAATGTTTCATCCAGTTATTTATTTTGTTCTTATTTGAGATGCTCTCATTATATCACTTTCATATACCAACATAATGTTTTGGCTTCCTTGGCCTTTCTTCTCTCTGCCTTGTTGCTTAGTTCCTTTGCCTGCTTCTGTAAGATTTGTTGGTCATGCATCTAATCTCCTGGAGAGCCTTCCCATTCATCAGACTGTTCTGCATCAAACGTAAATATGCTCAAGTTAACTAATGAATTTAATTATCTTTTTCTGTTTCTATTTATAGAAATCACAATAAGAATGTACCTGATGATGAGTTCTTAAGCCTTTAATAGTCCAGGCAGAATATCTTCCTGATTGGCCATTGGAACGGGCTGCCAGAGGAGGTGGTGGAGTCACCATCATTGGAGGTGTTCAGGAGGAGACTTGACAGTGTGCTTGGTTGCATGGTTTAGTTGGTTGGGTGGTGTTGGATGATAGGTTGGACACAATGATCTTGAAGGTCTCTTCCAACCTGGTCTATTCTATTCTATTCTATTCTATTCTATTCTATTCTATTCTATTCTATTCTAATTTTTTTTCTGTCCAGTTTGTATTTATTTTGGTGAGGATATTACCATATGTAGAAAGAAAGTAAAAAGGTGCTATTTTGTACATAAGTTTTTACCAGCTTCCGATCAGTAAATGTCCAGGTGAACACTGACTTTGGTTGGGTTTTGCTCTTGGTAATAGCAATAGGAAAATTCTTTTGATTTCAAGAATGCAAGAATTGACCTCATACTTGTAAAATTTAATGAAAAAGGAAAACATTCTTTATAGGTTCCACTTCTTGCAAAAGTAGCTGCAACACCTCACTGCTGATGTTTCCTGCTTCATTTTTGTCCAACATATCTCTCTCCTGTGTTTTCATCCCATGCTTTTACCAGATCAAGGAGAGACAAGAGATAAGTAGGGGTTTCTGTTAGTGCAACAAGTCAAAGTTTTCATGGAATTCACAGTCTAAGTATTTAAAATTATAAATAGTTTGTTAGTAATCTTGTGTGCTTGTGTTTTGTGTGTCTTTACAAAAATACGTAGATTCCTGTGACAAAACAGCCATCTCTTTTTGTATTTATTTCTGACGTAATACTAAACATTACATCTCAAAACAGACTAAAGTGATTCTTCTCCCACTATCTTCTACTACTTTACCAGAAATGTTGAGTGGAAATGTTTTCAAAGCAAAAGAAAGACATTAGTATAACTGTTCTTGCAAATCCTGGTCTCTCTGGAGCTATGTGCAAACTATAAAGGACAAATAACTTCAAAATTAACTGCATGATCTGAATGTGTACCATGCTCTGAAGACTGCTGCTCACATTGGCATTCCTGTTCACATATTTGGTACTAAAAGATGCAAAATATTTCTGAGTAATGGTAGATTGAGTCACTTCTACAATGTCATACCTTCTGAGAGAGAAAAAAAGAAAGTAGAATACTACTCTGTAAAGATAAAAATATATGCATTGCTAGTAAGTATCATGGATTTAGTGTAAGAAGGGGAAAGAAAATGATAGCAGGTGGTGAAGATATTTATCATTTATATCAGACCTTATTGTTTCTAAAAATATGCTATTAATGGATTGTGAAGGCCTTGCATTATTTTAAAAACATTGATTTTCATGCAATCTAATGAAACTATTAAATATAGATATTACAGAAGAACATTTAGTAAGGTCTTCAAGTTTCTTGAGAAGGCAATTAGCCATCATTTACCTATGAAATACTGATTGCCAACTGTTGTAGACATCTGCAGCATATGAAAATTACTACCTCTATTTTACACTGTATCATTAATGTTGTAGATCAGAGTGTCTAGTGAACTGTGTTACATAAAGTGTGTGCACCTTAACTGGCATAAGCTCAAGGGAGGAATAAAAAAATGTAAGGAATGCCATATGCACCCACGTATGAGCATGTAGGTTAATGTTTATGTGGATTTCTTGATTGCATTTGGCTATGGGACCTGTTTTTCTATTTGTAAGGTTTGGGGTATTTTTTAAGTTGTTTTGATTTTCAGTTTGAGATAAAAATGAACAGAGAGAAAGTCTGGCAATTTTTAGACTTTTATAAACCCTTTTCCTGAATTGGCTGAGTACCTGAGACTTTCTAAACAGCATTTCATTTTAGATAGAAATGGTGTTTGTCAGCTAGTCCTCCAGCAATTAACTCCTTAAGGAATTCCTCAAACCTTCCATAACCACTTCTGGGAAAGCTTTCTCAGTAGAGTTTTTCTTCAGGTGCAGTTTATTGACTTCCAACTTAGAATCCTTCCTGCAAAAAGTCTTTTCCTGCACCAGTTTTCTTAGTAAATGGGCACTACCTGTGAGCTGCTTAATTCTCTAGCTCTTCTACTAGCTCCTCACTATGAAGGTATCTGAGAGGTGACCACCTAAAATGACCAATATCATACGACTGTTTAATGCATTTTTGGTATCACTAAATATAGGTACCCTGAGTTCACTTTTGGCATGTATTTTTGGCATCCCAGTCAAAATGTTTTTATGAGGACTTCCTCATAAAAAATCCTGGACTGGACAACTTCATTAACTGGGAAAGTCTAGAATCCTCTGTACTATCTGTACATGTTAACCCTTTTGCAGACATATAGGTTTCTGCTGAAATGTATGTTAATGGAGGGATAAGCTGTAGCCTAGTCTAGAAAGATATCTCATAGAATTGCACTGAATAGAAATAGGTTTGGCAGAAGACAACTAAATAGTATGAATAGAGTCAAGTATGCAAACAAAATGAACCAGTGTCCTATCTACTAGGTATCTAAACTTGATTTCCAAAGTGAGTTACTTCAGAGTTGCTCAGAAACACAACACTTAGTTCTGTTAAGAGGTACTTTTCTTTAGACTCCTGGAATTTCTCTGCTCTGGTTGTGCTTGCAGTCAGGAGTGGGAATGCTACTAATCCTGTCACAGAAACCAGCAGAGGTAAAATCAAGTCAAGGTCATTCACATATTAGCTGGAGGAGCAAGACAAACAGCACAATGCATACAGCAAGGAGGAGTAAAATTATTTACTCTTTCTTCTGCTCCCTCACCAAAGCAAGGAGAAAAGAGTAAAAAAGAGGCTGCGAAAGAGCAGCCATCAACTTCAGTCTGCTCCTGTGACAGTGTGGCTGTGTGCTGCGCTTCCTCTCCTCCCCTCTCCTGACCCCTCAGTATTGGCTGGCCCCAGGATTAGGAGCAAGCTGCTTGCAACCAGAGATTTTATTGGAAACAGAAGTTCCATGTGCTGAGGGTTTATAGGAGTGGACCAGTAATTTGCTCAATTACTAGTGTAAAGAAAACCATAGGGAACCTGAGTAACAGCAACTCCTAATGAAGCACATTTGCACTTCATCTGAAACCCAGTATGATTTATCAGGATCAGACCCCCTCCCTCTCCAGGATCTAAAGCAATTTGTGTAGCTTAAATCAACTATTAAATATATAACTAGGAGATAAAATCACAAACCCAGATCTAATTGGTATAGCTTAAATTAAGTTTTACATTTATTGCTGGGAGATAAAATTTGGATAGAATAACTATTACAACAGAATTAAGGAAAAGAAAATAGATAGGGTGTGGAACCTATGGTGACTTTTATTTAAAACATATGTCTGATGGAGGCTGGACTCTGCAGAAAACATCTGATACTACTGCACTGTAATCTCCATTTACCAGAACACCACCATTCTGTGTAATGAGGGGAAAATATTAAGTCTTAAACACAATGCCAATTTTGGAAAATATATGAAGAGTTCATTTGACAATGCATGCAGCTTTGTGTACAAAATGCTATAAGAACTAGTTTCTCAAGAATACTTTTTAACAGCAAGTCTTTTATAGTGGTTTAAAAGTGCCAGTTTAATAGAAGTAAAACAACTGGGACAGACAAACTGGTGAAAGTAATTACAGAACACTAATGTTCAAGGAGACTGGAAGTAAAAAAAAAAGAAAATAAACCAAGAAATTCCAACTTAATATAGGGTAGCTTGGTTCCCCCCCCCCCCCACTATAGTAGACATTGCTCCAGGTTCGTGTTCTTGTCCTTGATATTTCCTTTTTATCAACTTCTACAATTTAATAATAGGAAATACTGAATCATGTTTATGTATCAGATATTGTTGTTGAAAATTCAACAATTCTCTACAATAGATGTGATTTGTTAGTTTTAGAATTAAAGGATAATTCAAGTTGATAGGGACCTCTGGACATCACCTGATTTAGTGCTGACAAAGGAAAACATATCTCAGAGTTAAATTATGCTAGTCAGAGTTTACTTTAGTCATATGTTTAATTTCTTCAAAGAGACATCCTTTCTGTGCTGTTTGCAACTTACTCCATTGCTTGACCAGTGTCTTTGTGGCTTTTTTCCCCTACATGTCTAAAAGGAAATCCCTTTGCTGCATCTTATATTCATTGCATCTTTTCTCCTTTTAGTGTACACTATTGAGAAGAGTTTGGCCTTGACTTCTCTTGACCACCGATTATGTAGTTGAAGACATTGATTAGATACCTTTTCTTTCATATTTTAATGGAAACCCTGTCACACCTTGAATAGAGAATCTTTTGGTTACTCAGAATTTATAGAAGGCCTGAAGGACAGTAGAACTGTAACAAATGAGGAGACAGTAAAAGCTGATGCAATGATTTTTGCCAAGGTCTTTTTCCTTGGTTTCTAATAACGATTTAAGAAAACGGGGGGATGGAGGGGAGTATCTGTGTTTTGCCAGATAGTTGCAAGCAAATATGTCATGAAAATTCTTTTCTCAGTCCTCCAAAGCTAGATGAAATATCAGTGTAAACTGTAGGGGGTCTGAGGAGAAAGACACAGGGGAGAGATTCAGGCAAAAAGCCTTACACATTCAAAATTTTCCAGCTCTTCACACAAATGAAAACAGCTCTTAAGTGAACACTTTTATCTCTGGAAAACACCAGTCTGACTTGCACAAGAGAGATTGTGCTCAGAAGATCACACAATGAGCTCTGGCTGAAAAAATCTCCAGCCTGAGTTGCTCTGTTTAATACAAATCATGCCTGTTCAGTGACCTCTGTCACTGTGCATTTCTTATCCCCATATTACCCAACAGAGATTTAACTGCTTGCACTTGTGCAAATAGTGTCTGATTCCTGGGAGATTCCACTGAAAGAGTGGGATAGTTAATATTTTTAAACTTTTTTGTTATTGTTGTCAATAAACATTAGGGGGGTTTTAGTGTTTCTGGTATTCTCCATTCTGTCATTTCCAGCATAATTTAGGCCAGGAGGTTGGAGGAATTTCCAGAAGACAAAAGTCTAATCTGAATGCCCATTTTTGGCTCACTTTAAGGTCTTTGCTTGACAAACCTTCACTCCTCCCTAACTGATATCAAACCCCCATACAGCTACTACTCATCTTCAGCTCTCTGTACATTAATATCCTTTGGCTCCTTTGCTTTAATATCTGTGCCTTATTACTCAAAAGGCCTGTTACACCAAATAGTCAAGGGGATGCATCAAAAAGGTCCTTTAAAACTAAACATTGTATATGCATGGTATATTGCATTGTGGTAGTGTGAAAGTTTAATCCTCCCACCACATAAACCACAGCATCTAGACTCAGTCAGAGAAGCAAATGAAAAAGCTGTATTTTACAAGCAGGATGAAATGCAATGAATATATGCAAAATATACAGTATTTACAGTATATAAAAAAAATATACTGCAAAGAACACAACACAGAAACACCCTCCAGAGGAGAATCCCACCCCCCACCCCTGGCCAGGGTTCCCCCAAACCCCCTTTTCCCTCTTCCTCCCCTTTTCCCACAAAGGATTAAAGAGAGAAATGGATATTAAGGGAAATTTCATTAGCTCAAAGCAGTTAAGTAAAAAGTTAGTTTTCTTATCTCATGAGCTCGAGGTCAGTTGCAAGCAGGCTGCTAGGAACAGAAGAGCAAAGAGATGAACTGACTGAACTCAGACTGAGTTCTTAAAGACACATTTCTACTGATCTACCAATGAAATACATTTAGAATTATTTTTGTTTTCCTTTCTTACGCCTAATCATTTCAGCTAGAGAATTCGGTAGCTGTCCTTTTCTTAAAGGCACAGCCTAAAACTGTCACAATCCACCACTACTGAAACATTTAATTGGCTATTCATACTGTCCATCCAATCTAAAACAATATCTACAATTCATAAGTTCATAGTCCAAGAAAATCAGGAAACAAGAAAATAGAAAACAGTTTGTCTCTTTGCAGATGAAGCAAAGAAAAGGGATTAGGCACTCTCAGTTGACTCAAGGCTCTCAGGATTCTCAGGGTTTGTGCATCATAGATTCTTCATGAATTCTTCATGATACATCAGGCATGATGTATCTATACAACACTTTGAAATTAAACTCTCCTAATTGTGGAATGCACTGAATTTCACCATTATCTTGCATTACCCAGTAAGTGTGACCAGGACCTTCACCAGAAACCACCCCTCAGACAGGATTAGCTACTCCTGAGGGAGAAAATACCTAAACAGTTTTACCTAACAGATACTTTTCTCTAACAACAGCAACTTTATCACCTTCTACTTTCTGTAGCATATCTGAGTATGCAGGTCCAGCTCGATTCACTGAACCTCTACTACTTACCAGCCAGGTTGCTTGTGCTAAATGTTTCACCCAGTTTTTCAAAGATCCACCCCCTGTGGCTTTGTGAGTGGTCTTCAGCAGACCATTGTAGCGTTCAATCTTCCCTGCATCTGGTGCAGTAGGGAATGTGGAATATCTATTCGATGCCATGCTCTTTGGCCCAGTTTTTCACAAGATTGTTTTTGAAATGAGTTCAGTTGTCTGACTCAATCCTCTCTGAAGGATTTGTGTCGCCAGACCAAGAATAGTGTTGCATGCAGCTGCATGTGGAACTGGATAAGTTTCCAACCATCCAGTGTTTGCCTCTACCATAGTCAGCACATACTGCTTATCAGAACAAGAGCGTGGTAGAGTGATATAGTCAATCTGCCAAGCTTCACCATACCTGTACTTGGACCATCTGTCACCATACCACAAGGGCATATTTCGCTTTGCCTGCTTAATAGCAGCACAAATGTCACAGCCATGGATGCCTTGTGTGATAACCTCCATGGAAATGTCTATGGATCTGTCAAAAGCCCATTGGAAGGTTGTATCTCTGCCTTGATGCCCTGATGAATGGTAGGCCCACCAAGCTAAGAATATCTCACCTCAGTGTTTCCAGTCAAGATCAAGATCAGAGTCCGTGACTAGAGAACCTCTTGCAGCTAAATCAGCCTGATGGTTGTGTTGTTGTTCCTCAGTAGCTTTGCTCTTAGGAATTTGAGCATCAATGTGTCTCACCTTCACTGGAATTCTCTGAATTCAATCAGCAATGTCCTGCCACAGAGCAGCAGCCCAAATAGGTTTTCCTTTTCTCTGCCAACCATTCTTTTTCCAGTCCTTTAGCCAACCCCACAGAGCATTGGCTACCATCCAGGAGCTGCTGTAGAGATAAAGCTTTGGCCATCTCCCCCATTCAGCTACGTCAAGAGCTAGCTGGACAGCTTTTACCTCTGCAAATTGACTGGATTCTCCTTCTCCATTCTTTGCTTCTGCAACTCGGCGTGTTGGACTCCACACTGCAGACTTCCACCTTTGCTTGTTCCTGACAAGATGACAGGAACTGTCTGTGAACAAAGCATATTTCTTTTCATCATCAGAAAGGTCATTGTAAGGAGGAGCTTCCTCAGCACAAGTTACTCTCTCCTCTGGAGGTTTAGCACAGTTGGTATCTTCAGGCCAACTTGAGATCACCTCCACCAGACCAGGTCTTTCAAGATTTCCCATTCGAGCTCTCTGTGTTATCAGAGCCATCCACTTGGACCATGTGGAATCTGTGGCGTGATGTGGTGTAGAACCTTTGCCTTTGAACATCCAATTCAAAACTGGTAATCTGGGAGCTAAAAGAAGTTGTGACTCAGTTCCAATTACTTCAGAAGCTGCTTTCACTCCTTCATAGGCAGCTGGAATCTCTTTCTCTGTTGGAGTATAATTTGCCTCTGAACCTCTGTATCCTTGACTCCAGAAACCATGAGGTCATCCATGTGTCTCACCTGGAGCTCTTTGCCACAAACACCAGGTTGGACCATTGTCACCTGCAGCCGTGTACAAAATGTTCTTAATGTCTGGACCATCTCGGACAGGTCCCAGGCCCATTGCTTGGACTACTTCTTGCTTCATCTGGCCAAAGGCTGCTTGTTGCTCAGGTCCCTAGTGGAAGCTGTTTCTCTTTCGAGTCACATCATACAGAGGTTTCACAATCTGACTGTATCCAGAAATGTGCAGTCTCCAAAATCCCACTATCCCCAAGAAATGTAGAGTTTCTTGCTTGTTCATGGGATTTGCCATGGTAGAGACTCTGTTTACCACATCCATTGGAATGTGTCGGCATCCATCCTGCCACCACACTCCCAGAAACTGGATCTCTCTAGCAGGTCCTTTCACCTTGTCTTGCTTGATGGCGAAACCTGCTTTCAGGAGAATGTCAATGATTTTGTTACCTTTTTAGAAGACTTCTTCAGCAGTTTTACCCCAGATGATGATGTCATCGATGAACTGGATGTGTTCTGGAGCAGCACCTTTCTCCAGGCCATCATGGATCACTGCAAGACAGATGCTTGAGCTGTGGATCCAGCCCACTGGCAATCTGTTGAAAGTGTACTGGATTCCTCTCCAGATGAAAGCAAACTGAGGCCTGCATTCCTCTGTTATAGGAATAAAGAAGAAACCATTAGCAATGTCTATGGTAGCATACCATTTGGCCTCTTTGGATTCCAGCTCATATTGGAGCTCCATCATGTCTGGTACTGTTGCACTCATAGGTGGAGTTACTTCATTCAGGGCATGGAAGTCGACTGTTAGATGCCAGTCTCCATTCTGCTTTCACAGAGGCCACACTGGACTGTTGAAAGGTGAATTAGTTTTGCTGATGATATTCTGACTTTGCAACTGATGAATCAGATTCTGAATGGGCAACAAAGAGTCACGATTGGTTCTGTATTGTCTGTGATGCACAGTCTGAGAAGCAACCAGCAACTTAATGTCCTCTATCTTATTTTGTCCCACAACTGCAGATTCATCATACAGCTCAGGTCTAACAGACAGCTTCAATTTTTGTCCATCAGCTTCTACAGATGCTACTCCAAAAGTCCATTTGTAACCCTTAGGGTCTTTGAAATGCCCTTCTCTCAGAAAATCAGTTCCCAAAATACAGAAAAGGAAAGCAGAACAGACTGAACTCTGACTGTAAGTTCTTAAAATTGCATTCTACTGATCTGCCAATGAAATTAGTTTAGAATTATCTTTGTTTTCCTTTTTATACCTAAACATTTCAGCTAGAGAATTCTGTAAAGGCACAGCCTAAAACTGTCACACAACACAAAGCATTACAAAAGATACTTGTCACTAAAAACAAGTAACATTATAGCTTATTAAAAGTAAAAGATTTCTTTAGTAATGATCTCTTTGGATGCTCATCAAAAAGTTGATAGTTTTAAAAAGCAAACTTTTCCTCTGTTTTTCAAAGATCAATGGAAAGGAAGACAGTAGTAATAATAATTAAATAATACAACTAATAGTAGCTGTACAAATCAGTTATGATGGAAAAATGATAAATTGATATGAAATAAGCAATAAAGGATTTTGCAGAACTAATGGATTTTTTCTTTGACATATTGACAGAAAAAGCAACAGATGAACCTCACAGAATGAGCTGTATTTGGATTCTCTTACAGAGTCAGGTACGTTTTGTAACAATATATTTACAAAACGAATTTTTTGTCAGATAATCAGTAAATTAATGTCTTTCAAATTAATTCAATTAATTTTATTGTATCCATGTTGTTCACAGAATATGGAAACAAGCTGTCCATCTAGAATGATTCACTGATTTGAATCAAGTATTCTCAATTTATCTTTCATAATTCAGCCAGGGGTAATTCATACTTGCTTGGAATAAAAAATTATTGAAATATTATGAACAGGAATAGAATACACTGTGAAAACATAGGTTTGAGATAAAGCCTTCAGAAGTGTATTGATAAGATTTGTGCTGATTCCACTATAGTTCCAGTGAGTGACTGTTTCCTCTGACACCATCTGAAAGGGGGATATCAAGGTTCTTAATAATTGATAACCACAATTTCAGTGACACAGATTGTATGGCGAGCAAACATACTTATTTTTATGTTGTTTTTTTTAAATTATATTAAGTGAATATAACAATTTATTCAGTGGTCACTTCTGGCTTTCACTGAAAGAACTAGTATGACTTCTTCAAAACCTGAATGTAAGCAGGAAGGACAATGGGAAGGACAATTGGGAGGACAATGTGAAGAACAAGTAAACTGAATATACCATGGACTGTCCGATTGGAAATGCAAGGTACGGTGGTGTACCAAACCTCTACCCTGAAGGTGACATTTTATATGAGACATATTAATCAGAGTTTAGCTATACCTCCACTAGCAAAAGAGACCAAATGGCTAAGCACAGGATGAGTGGACTTGGGTTTTTTAGAATTAGTCTGCAATTTTTATAACGCTGCTGTTGACAATGATGCATCCCAAGTTCAGACATGTAGGAGTGTATATCTGGCTATGATCTGGTACCTGGAATTTTCTGTGGAGAGCTGGTACCTTCAACTGTTTGAACAAGAACTGAAGAGGGCTTGTTGTTTACTTTGATATTATTGTATTGCTGAAGAAAGAGAAATGGAGAGGCCATTGTACTATGTCTATACCACCCAGAATGCAGAGACTTCTGCTTTCACTGTTTTCTTGGTGAGAATGTTTTCCAGTCTTCATAAGCTCTCTCAAATATCCACATGTATACAATGATTCTGTTCCTCTGTTGTGTCTAAAGTCAGAGGTGGCTTTATTTTGGAGTTTTATTTGCATTAACATATGAAAGTATCCATAAAACATAATTTTTCATTGAACACATTTTAGTTTTCTACTTCAGAATGCATCTTGTCTGCATACATAAGTGTGTATCATGGTTTTAATCTAGTGTTCAAGATTGCTTTCATTTATCATTTTAAACATTTATTAACCCACAATGGTATTTTAGAAGAATGAACTCTAGTCCCAGGGTTTGTATGAAAAGTATAGCTGCTATATGGAAGAAGTCACATGTAGTCAACAGCCTGGAGTGGATTGAGATTTACGTCCAGACGAAAACCTACAACCAACTGAGACTAATGCATTCAGGCTCCCTTTTCCTACACCCTGAATAGGAAGCCCATAACTCATTCTTTTCTAATCCTCTGAGAGTGCCCAAATGTTAGACACTGCACTGTGGTAAACTTTTGTTGTGTAAAACCTTTATTTAATTTTACATTTATAGGCCTTCTTTTCCTCTCCCAGTTACATTTTTTAATTAATCTCCCATTTGAGAAGAAATGACTTGGGCTTGTGAGGGGAGCTCTTTTTGCAAGTAATGATTTTATTAGTACCACAGCTCTTTCAGGGTTACTGGGACATATAAGGGGAGAATTTATTTCACTTACCCTTCTATTTGTCTTTTCCTTCTTTAGGAAGGATTTTAAGAAAACTCTTCTTCATCTTTCTCTGTTCAGTATAAAAATCAAAGCTAGAATCAAGAAAAATGCTTGTGTGCTATATTCCCATTATTTTGCAGCTTTCACAGAATGAGTCACAGAATGTTAGGGGGTGGAAGGGACCTCCAGAGACCACTGAGTCCAACCCCTCTGCTGAAAGCAGGATCACCTAGGGTAGTCCACTTGACACCCACCCCTCGGATACTTATAGACATAGATCAAATCCCCTCTTATTCTTGTCTTCACAAAGCTAAACAGTCCCAGGTTTCTCAGTCTTCCTTGTCATTTCAGTGTATTACTTATTACCAGCTCAGCTAGCTAGTGTATATGATTTCTGGCATCCGATAGATAAGCAACACTTTCAAGCATTTCTACAGGATTTCTGGATATGCAAGCCGCTCCAAGTCCAAGAATCCTGGACTAATAGCTACTGTGAATGCACAGACTGACTCAAACATATGCTGAGCAGCTAGTATGGTATATTCTGGCACTGAATTTACTGTGTTCACTTTGCATGGATTACCAGCTCTACCCATGCAATCTTGGGAATAAATCTGGAACATCCACGTTAGTATCAAAAGTTCAAAAGCATTTCTCAGGCTGAATTTTCATTATCTAGGCTGAGCCCTGTGTCTAGACTAAGAACTGGGTCCTAAAAACAATAACCAAAGCTTATAGGACACAATAGGTAGCACTGCAGAGATACCCTGTTTCACAATTAAGTGCAGCATGTTAATTCCAGAAGTAATATGGCTCCATTGCTTCTGATATCTAAGGTAACCTGACTAGCTCTGTGCTAGTCTCTATGATGTGGCACAGATGTATCCTGCATATGGTGAGCTGCAGAAATGCAATATAATTTTTAAGACTTCTGTTATATCTGTTCTGTTATATTACTCAGCACTGGTTAGGCCACACCTTGAGTCCTGTGTCCAGTTCTGGGCCCCTCAGTTTAGGAAAGATGTTGAGTTGCTGGAACGTGTCCAGAGAAGGGCAACAAAGCTGGTGAGGGGTTTGGAGCACAAGCCCTATGAGGAGAGGCTGAGGGAGCTGGAGTTGCTTAGCCTGGAGAAGAGGGGGCTCAGAGGAGACCTTATCACTCTCTACAACTACCTGAAGGGAGGTTGTAGCCAGGTGGGGGTTGGTCTCTTCTCCCAGGCAACCAGCACCAGAACAAGAGGACACAGTCTCAACCTGTGCCAGGGGAGGTTTAGGCTGGGAGGTTAGGGGAGGTTAGGAAGAAGTTCTTCACAGAAAGAGTCATTGGCCATTGGAATGTGCTGCCCAGGGAGGCGGTGGAGTCACCATCACTGGAGGTGTTTAGGAAGAGACTGGATCCCATCCAGTCCATTCATGGTACCTGGTGCCATGGTTTAGTTGATTAGATGGTGTTGGGTAATAGGTTGGACTTGATGATCTCTAAGGTCTTTTCCAACCTGGTTAATTCTATTCTATTCGAGTAAATCATTAATCCACTGAGAGACAAAAAATGCAGAACCAGATTACTGTTGTATTTTTTCACCCAAAGTTACACATATATGAGTACATACATTGGAAGATTTAGTTACATAGGAAAATATTTAAGAACATAAGTAAAAAATTAAGGTTAGAATTAGTAGAAATAAAAGTAGTCATTGCAAGCTTCATTATTTCAAATCCAAGCTTAGATTTAGTTTACTACTTTCTTGTCCCTTCCTGCAAATACTTTCCTTACCAAAATATATGGAATTTCTTAAAGAATTCCAATAAATTGAACACACTGTCTAATAATGTGTCCAATTACAACAAATGTCTGATAAAATTAAGGAAATTTATTTGGGACTTCAAAAACAAACAAACAAACAAAAAAACCACCCAAAAAACATCAAACTTGCAGCTTCAGAAAAAAATAGTCTGTTGTTCTTTGATATACACTTTGCTAGGATTTCTACCTTAAAATCAAAATATTTATATACACTAAGTATTTCATATAGTGTTTATGAATTGCAATTTCCCATTAGAAAAGAAATTCAGCTGGTGTGATCTCTATTAATTTCCCATATAACATGCTGATTTTAGACTACTGTATCATGTTGTCTCTTTTAATTTTTTGTACCATTTCACACTGTGAGTTTTAATGGATTTTCAGTGCACTCTTTTTTTCCTTCCCTGCTAAGCAGAACATGTATTTACTGAGAGGTTTGCTTATAGGCTTTTACTTCAGTGTTTCCAGCTGTGTCATAGTTTAGTAAATTATACCAAAGGTCATTAATACTTTCTGTTTGTTTGTTATCTGCTGCAAGTCTACAGACATTTAGTTTTAATATTTGTTTTCGAAAGCCTGTTTTCCCTTCTTTATTTCCTGTTGTGTATGTGAGCAACTGAATAGTATTTCAGAAAAAGCTTTTGAAATAATGGGGGAGAATTTCTTCTACTTTTAAGCTATCAGGCTAGAAATAATATCATAGTATCATAGTATCAGTCAGGGTTGGAAGGACTACAAGGATCATCTAGTTCCAACCCTCCTGCCATGGGCAGGAACACCCCACACCAGATCAGGCTGGCCAGAGTGTCTGTAGTGTCTGTAACTCTGGCAATGTTCTGTGAACTTGACTGTTCCCTAAGAAGTACCAAAATCTTTGACTGCCACTAGCATTTCTTTAACTTTCTGTCCAATTCTTTTAGCAAAATTATACAATGTGCAGCCCCATTATCTACAAAATAATCTGATGTCCTGTGTCTGGGGAGTTTGCTGGTGTATGGAAGGGTTAGAAGGGCAAGGAAGAGAGAATTCATTGAAAAGCCAGAGTAAAAATTCCATTCTGGAATGAATAAAATAACTTTGTGCTAAATGTGTATTTACTATTTGTGTATTTACTAGTAAATACTTCTGGGACATGAAATATAAGAATACAGTTATTTTCTGCTTTTGAATAGGCAACTAATATAGAGAATCTCTATGAAGTTTTTGGCTCTTGACTACATTTTTATTGAGGAGAACACTCATATATTTTCTGGTATTTAAAACTTAAAAAATGATGGAGTTGCTTTGATAGTTTCTCACAGGTCTGCCTCAAAATTTTGGATTAGTTGATGAATTGTTTCATTTTCTCTGAAAGAAAAATGAATGTGAGGCAATAACTTAACTTTCTATTCCACTCAGCAGGTTGTTTAAAAAGAAAAATATGATCATCAGAGAAAATGAAAGCTATATCACAGTAATATTCTTGTTACTTTTACATGTGTCTTGGTCTGGTCTGACCTGTGGACTCTTACATAGAAAACTCCAGTTTAGAAATCCTACCCTTTTAAGAACATAAGTGATTTTGTACAGATATAAGGGAATTATTCTCCATGTGAAGCACACAATATGTACAGCTTAACAAGCTTTGTAATATCAAATCATGTCTTAAGTTAAAAAAATAAAGGTAAATTAAATTCATCTTAGTAGACAAATATATTTCTTGCCTTGATGAGTAACAGTGTAATAAACATATAATAGAAACAAAACAGACTACTGAAATCCAATCTCATGTTTTGAGTCTTTAACCTCCATTTAAATTATCACACTATAGTGTTGTGCTTGTCTCTCTGTTTAAAATCAAAATGTGCTGTGCATTGTAAAAAGTCTCGTAACCTTCTCAGACACATCACTCAGAAATTCATCTTGTTTACTGTGCAAACATATTGCACAAACGTGTATTAAACTCCTATGCTTCTATTATTATTGTGATAACTTCTGTTCATTGGAAAATAATTATACTCTTATCCAGATGCATGTTTTAAACCTGCAGTTGCTACAAAGATTTAAATTCTCACTTCAATTTGAATTGCATAACCTCTAGTTCATTTATATTTTTGAAAGAAATTAGTATATAAAGTCTATAGTTAAGCTAATATGATATGCATGGAAAATGAATTTGTTCATTCAAGTAGAATTTTCTGCTGAGTTGAGCCTTTTAGTTTTCACTGAATTAACCTTCCATTAAAAGAAAATATCTAAAACCCAGCCAACAATGCTGCAAAGCAAACATCAGATATATTTAGAGAGTTCCATGCCAGAAAACACCAATCAAAACAAAACAAAAAACCAGGGTTCTGTATTATTTCTTATTGCATGTCCATTTTTTAAACAGTGAAACTGATACTGAATCTGCTTTAGAAGTTTCAACATTTTAGCACATAAAGATGACTGATGCACAATAGCAAGTGCTATCTGAAAAAGAATATAAACAGTAGAGATACAATTATAACTTTTTTAAATTATTTTTTTAAATAAAATCCCCTTTTATTTATTACAAGAAAAAAAAACAACAAACAAAAAACCAAAAAGAGTAAGTTACAAATTAGTAACTCAACATTATAAAAACCAGGGTTTATATTTTACTTTCCCTTTTAAACAGATTGCTTCCAGAGGTCCATTTTCCTCTTAGCTTATTTACATATGTTACCTGAGCCTCTTACTTCTGAGCTGAGTCAGCCCAGGAATTTCTGTTGTTCATAGGTAAAAATAGGTGTCCTCAATAAGCAGCACTATACATCACCTTCTGGAATATATATATGTATATATTTAATGAAAAGAGAACAAAATCTTTTGGGAGACTACATAACTGACTAGTATAAGGAGAATAAGGGTATTTTTAGTGACATTTCTGAGGTATCTGCTTACCAGCATGCATTAAATGTAAATGGGACCTGTGAAGGAGCCAATCCCAATTTATTGCACATAATTTAATAAAAATATATATTCATAATATTCATAAGAATATAATATTTGTACACAGAAACCTGTATCTAATGAAAAAGCTTTACAGGAAATTGTCTTCACTACTTTCCTTTCCTCCTGAATATTAAGAACCAAATATTCTTGTCACGTCTGGTAGACGTGGGGAGGCCTGCGGATGTGGTCCGCTGGGACTTCAGCAAGGCCTTTGACACTGTCCCCCACAGTAAACTGCTGTCTAAGCTGTCAACTCTTGGCTTGGACCGCAACACTCTGTGCTGGGTTAGGAACTGGCTGGAGGGCCGAGCCCAGAGAGTAGTGGTGAATGGTGCCACATCCAGCTGGCGGCCAGTCACCAGTGGCGTCCCCCAGGGATCAGTGCTGGGCCCCATCCTCTTTAACATCTTCATTGATGATCTGGATGAGGGCATTGAGTCAGTCATCAGTAAATTTGCAGATGACACCAAGTTAGGAGCAGATGTTGGTCAGTTAGAGGGTAGAAAGGCTCTGCAGAGGGACCTCGACCGACTGGACAGATGGGCAGAGTCCAATGGCATGGCATTTAACAAGTCCAAGTGCCGGGTGCTGCACTTTGGCCATGGCAACCCCATGCAGAGCTACAGGTTGGGGTCAGAGTGGCTGGAGAGCTGCCAAACGGAGAGGGACCTGGGGGTGCTGATTGACAGCCACCTGAACATGAGCCAGCAGTGTGCCCAGGTGGCCAAGAGGGCCAACAGCATCGTGGCCTGCATTAGGAATAGTGTGGCCAGCAGGAGCAGGGAGGTCATTGTGCCCCTGTACTCTGCATTGGTTAGGCCACACCTTGAGTACTGTGTCCAGTTCTGAGCCCCTCAGTTTAAGAAGGACATCGAGACACTTGATCGTGTCCAGAGAAGGGCAACAAGGCTGGGGAGAGGCCTTGAGCACAAGCCCTGTGAGGAGAGGCTGAGAGAGCTGGGATTGTTTAGCCTGGAGAAGAGAAGGATCACGGGTGACCTCATTGCCCTCTACAACTACCTGAAAGGTGGTTGTAGACAGGAAGGGGTTGGTCTCTTCTCCCAGGCAACCAGCACCAGAACAAGAGGACACAGTCTCAAGCTGCACCAGGGGAGGTTTGGACTCAAGGTGAGGAGAAAGTTCTTCACTGAGTGAATTGTTTGTCATTGGAATGTGCTGCCCAGGGAGGTGATGGAGTCACTACCCCTGGAGGTATTCAAGAGGGGATTGGACGTGGCACTTGGTGCCATGGTCTAGTCGTGAGGTCTGTGGAGACAGGTTGGACTCGATGATCCTCGAGGTGTCTTCCAACCTTAGTGATACTGTGATCAACAAGTACATAGGCTAACAAGCATGTTTTCAGAACTGTGCTGAACTCTTTACTGAACTCTTAGTGATTATAGATAATAAAGACAGAACAAGTTGCAGCCCCAGTTGTACAGAGACTGAAAGATAGTCTCAGAACTGCATATAAGAATCAAAGACCTTAATTCTATGAGAAATTATTTTTTGAATACTTGTACACCTCTTTTTTGATCTAAATAATGTGGCTTCATATCTGATATTCATTGAATTTTAATTCTCTCCAAACCTCAAACTGTGATTTTGTTTGGTCTTTTTGGTCTGTTTTTGTTTGGTTGGTTGGGGTTTTTTGTTTGGTTAGGTTTTTGGGGTTTTTTTGTTGGCTTTGGCTTGTTTTGAATTTTTTTGTTGTGCTTTCTTTTTCGGGGGGGGGGGGGGGGGGGGGTTGGTTGGGTTGGTTTGGTTTTGTTGTTGCTTCCTTTCTAGTTGAGCAATAGGGTGCTGGAGGTGTGAGTGTGTGTATATGTGAATATTTCTTGCTTTAACAGGATCTGAAATGGCTTGAAGATGCCTCCAAAGGCTCCTAATGTACTGTCCTGGTTCTGTAATCTGGTCTTTGCAAAGGCAAGGCTTGATGGGTCTGCAGAGTGATACTTTATTATTAGAAAGTTCAAAAAGGCCTGCAATTTGCTTATGAGGACCCAATTTTAGAATCCAAGATTAAATCTGCACCTCCCCCTAAAAGGTTCAGAAAGATCAATGTCATTCTCTATTGTTAATGGGTTTCTGAACAACACCATTTTAATAGCTCTCTTAAGACAGCTGATTTCAAATATAACTTCTCTTTTTTGTCTCATAACTTTGTTGCAGCCTGCAAAATTAGTTAAAGCTTGAGGTAAAAAATCTTCAACCTGTCTTAATCTGTTTCCAGACACTGTATTAATATAAAAAGGAATAATAATAAGGAAAACCAGCAATGCTGAATTAGACTGACAACTTTTTAAATTAATCTGTCTGGCTTTGTAATACTGACAAGACAAAAAGATGTACATTAGTGATCACTGGAAAATGGCTTGGAACTACTGTAGAATCTCTAAAGGCAAAGATAGAATTATGAAATACAACTGCATCACCTAAAACAGATTAACAAAAAAGTACAACAAATAAGACTGTGTTCAACCACTTGATTTATTGCTTCAGTTAAATTGCAATGCAGAATAAAGATACAACTAGTGTGACGTTAATAATGCAAAACAAAATTTAATATCCTTTATCGATTCCAAACTAAATTATGATCATAGTTAGTTCAAATAATAGCTCTGTGTTTCAAAAGAGGAGACTTATCTTCCAGTTTCTTCTGCAACACCATACTAGAGCAAGGTGTAGACATATTGACAGGTATTTTCTGGAGCAAATCTAAAGATCACTTAATTTCCTTTTGATTTAGAGCCCTTTAAGGAAATGTGGCCAGCATATTTAATTCCATTTAATTCACTGAAGACTACAAATACTAAAAATATTTCAAATTAAGTTCAAGGAGGGAAATACAAAAAGGAGAAGTTATCAAAGATTAACACTCATTTCTAAAAATGCAAACCCATATTATAAATGTCACAAACACATTAGGACATCATAATATATCTAATGAACTGTCTTAACTCTACAACGTGATGCATTTTCTTAATGTTTATATTCTCCCTGGTTTCCTTGATTGTTCAAAGCTAGGCATGATAAATTACAGGTTAGACTTGTAAAAAAGAAAGCTATAAACACTCTCTGCTTCAGGATATTTTAAAAAAACTTGGTTACAATACTGTACTCTGCTTTGGAAAAAGTACTACATAAAAAAAAAATTGTACGATAACTGTTTTTATACACTGGTACAATGGAGTTTTTTTGGATGTATGTCATCAAAAGTAATTTGTCTGAACCTTTTCTTCTCTTTCTCTCTATAACTAGCTTCTGGACTTTCACCTTCTTCTGAAATCCTACAATAAACAATTAAAGAAATCACCATAATATGGTAGTGCAGATTTTGTCCTGAGAAATAAGATAAACAATTCTGTAGGTGCAGAGCAGGACATTGGGTAAGGGAAAAGTAATAGTGGTAAAATCAATTTTAACTAATCTCACACCCTCTTCTTAACATTTAAATATGCAAACTGATAGTCCTGTTCAACATCTTTATCAATGATATTGATGAGGGGACAGAGAGTCTGCTCAGCAAGTTTGCTGATGACACCAAACTGGGAGGCTTGGCTGATACACCTGAAGGCTGTGCGGCCATTCAGTGAGACCTGGACAGACTGAGAGCTGGGCTGAGAAGAACCTAATGAGGTTCAACAAGGGTAAGTGCAGAGATCTGCCCCTGGGAAGGAATAATAAACTGCACCAGTACAGGTTAGGAGGTGATCTCCTAGACAGTAGCCCTGTGGAGAAGGACCTGGGAATCCTCGTGGACAACAAGTTATCCATGGGTCAACAATGTGCCCTGGTAGCCAAGAAGGCCAGTGGGATCCTGGGGTGCATTTGTCCAGTAGATGAAGGGAGGTTCTCCTCCCCCTCTACTCTGCCCTAGTGATGCCCCACTTGGGATGTTGCATCCAGTTCAAGAGGGATAGGGTACTACTTCAGAGAGTCCTACAGAGGGCTACAAGGATGGTTAAGGGACTGAAGCACATGTCTTATGAAGAAAGGCTGAGACCTGTGGCTTTTTAGTCTGGAGAGGAGAGACTGAGAGGGGATCTAATGCATTTATATAAAAAT
Source organism: Dryobates pubescens (assembly GCF_014839835.1). Taxonomy (NCBI): domain Eukaryota; kingdom Metazoa; phylum Chordata; class Aves; order Piciformes; family Picidae; genus Dryobates; species Dryobates pubescens. Next base: position 11,709,087 of record NC_071618.1, on the reverse strand, counting down.
ATGAGGGCTGGGTGTCACAAAGGAAGGGACAGCCTCCTCTCACAGGAAGTTTCACCTCACATGAGGAAAATCTTCTTCACTTTGAGGGTCATGGAGCTCTGGAACAGGCTCCCCAGAGAGGTTGTGGAATCTCCTTCTCTGGAAACTTTTAAGATTCATCTGGATGCATTCCTGTGCAACCTGTCCTAGATTATATGGTCCTACTCTGGCAGGGGGGTTAGACTCAAATATCTCCAGAGGTCCCGTTCAACCCCTAACATCCTGTGATCCTCTGAGTAATCTGAGAGCTTTTTGGTACAATATTATAGCCTTATACATTGATCATGAAGGATACTTACATAGTAAGTATTTTTAGATAACTGAATGTGCCTTGCTTATACAGAGTCCAAGATGAACTAAAAAAACTGATGTGCATAAAGACTAAGCTGGTCCAGATGGTCCATCAACAGGTACTTAAGTGGCAAACACAAAAGTATCTCTGATGCTGCCAACACAACTGCCTGCAGTCTGCCATGGGTTCAAATTTAGACTGATGGAGGAAAATATTCTGCAGTTTGACATTAGTCTCTTGTGATGTTCATATGGAAAGTGGGCAAATTTCACAAACTACATCTAAACATGAAAACAAGAGTAATGGAAACACTGTCTGAACATATTGCTAATAATGGGATATGAGCTCGTCATGCCTGTGCTGCCAAGGTAAATCCAAACTAAAGCAGTAGTGACCAAAGGAGATCAGCAGCTGTTACCTGCTCTTCATGTGAATCAATTTGGTAGTCTCACATTCTCTGTCTGTTTCTTGTACTCATATCAAATAAAGCTGGTATTCTTTCCATCAGAATTGCAGTCAGAGTTGAATGAACATGGGATAGTCCTTCCAGTGAAAGAGCGATAGGGTTACACGTTCAAGTGTTTATCTTTGCAGCCAACATTGGGAGACAATTGTGCTCCCTAGACCTGTGAAACATTAAACTCTCTGCTTCTCTGCTTTTTCAGTTTCTGATTTTCTTTGACACCTTTACATTCATTGCCCTCCCTACTTCACCCATACTGCCCTGCAAATTCTTATCCTTCCTAATCCAACCTGTATCACAAAGAGGAAGTTACCTGCATTACTTGAGGGTCCTTCACAGCTAAAACATCTAGAATAGTGTTCTAATATTTGTTATTAAAGAGGTCAAAGCAGGTTTTTGAGGGTAGAAGTAAACTTTGCAATACGTTTTTAACTTGAAAATAAGCCTGGTTTTCAAAGTCATGTATTCTATTGTCAATAATTAAGCTGAAAATATTGATTGCCACACTTCCAAATGTAAATTTACCCAACCTTTGTTAATTTACTTTACTTTGTTAATTTATCAAGTTTGCACGTTGACTCAGGTTCATGGATAAAACCACTAAAAATTGTTTAGGCAAGTGTGAAGACATGTTAATTGGTTAATAAGTGAATTAGATATTTCTCCTTTGAAATTTGTTGCACATAAAAGAGTGGCAATCATGAATATTTTAAAAGCAAGGACTCTTTAGGCTTCTTTAAATATTAATGTAGCAAAGAGACAACATTAAACATCAGCTAGAAACACAGAATATTCCCAGGGTTAAAATAGGAAACTGCAAGAAAATCAAATGCAAAGTATTGTTATGAAATAGCTTGTTATTTTCATATTTTGCCATTTAATTTCTTACATATTCAATCAGATTACAGAATCACAGATTACACATTCAAGCAGATATTAACTACTACTACTTTTTTCCCTAGAAACTTTGTTTCTCAGGGGTTTGTTCTGTTATGCAATTTTATAGAAATTAGCTGAAAAGACTACAGAAGACAGAAACCTGAATGTCTGAGACCAAATCATCCCGTCAATTAAGTTATTACTGAGCTGCTGGGAGAAACAGTATAAAACAGGTTATAATTATTTAAAAAACAAAAGTTTAACAGTTTAAACCAATTAATTTTGGTCATGAATTTGAACAGAGAATCAATTCAAGATTCCAATCTTGTAAAATGGCAAACCATCAATGATCAGTATTCCCTAAAGCTCTTCAAAGTGTGCAAAATGAGCTGGTGTCTCATTGCAATGGAGATATGCTAAGCAAGAATTCAAATGGATGCTGTTATCCTTGAACTAAAAAGAAATGTTTGCATTCTTTCTATTAGTGCTGTGTCTGGGGGAACTCATGTAGGCAACACACACGTTCTTAAGAAAACCACAGTATTGGTCATGATAGGAAAAGAAGAAGAGAAAAAAAAAGTCCCAGGACAGCATCAAAAAATAATATATTTTCCATTCAAAATGCAGTTGTCAAGGAAGTTTTAACTGCTCCCAAAAGACAAACTTTTATATATGGCACATACTCAACTTCATCTTGGATGATCCAGGGCAAACTATTTGTTCTATTTACAATAGAAGTGTGAATACTCACAACCCGCAGCCTTCTGGCACATCTGTACTTAGTTTCCATCTGCAAGTACTGCAGCCAGTGTGTGCGCCAAAGTAATATGAAAACTAACACAGAAGCCACTGATACTGTTAGACACCATACATTATTCTACATTATTTTATTTCATCCCCTCTTAGATCCCTAAGGAACAAGAGTCAATTTAAGGCCAATAACAACTTCAGAACTTGCATGCAGATCTACACTCTGTATTTATTCTCTCCAAAGCCAAACCTCATAGTAATGACTGTGGGGTAAAAAAGATCTCTGCAATTAATTTTAGAAATTCCTTGAAATTCCCTACTGGTAATTAAAAATCTCTGAGGAATATGGGTGCATAGCTGACTGATTGTTTTTGTATGTATTTTTCTTGGTATTTTTTGTGTCATGTGCTTAATTTGCACCTCAAAATCATCAAGGCAGTAATGGTCAGAACAGAGCAGAATGATAACAAGGAAAAATTATTCACCCAGTAATAAGAATTTAAAACTCTTGTTTATGGAGCAATTAATAATTTCAATATCATCTTGCATATAAGATATGGACTGAACAATAAGCTGTACATTAAGAGTTCAACATGTTTCCTGGACTGTCAAAAAATGATGTCATTAAACTGCAAAAAAAATTTAAAATCTATTAATAAAAAAAAAATCAGTGAGATGCTGATAAGATAGGAGTAATGTATGCTGATTAGTGTGGCAATGTACAAAGGCTAATAAACCCTCCACTGCTGGTTACACAACATATGGCAAATGAAGCCATTTCTTTGGCTTGCTGCACTGCAGGGGTCTCACAGAGCAGTTTGCTTGGCTTGGGCTTGTGCTGGTTGAGAGGGGCAGTGGTGACTTGCAGCTGGTGTTCCCTCCCTTCCACATGCTTCGTGGAAAGCTTCAAAAGACCTGCCTGACGGAATAGTATGTATAACAAAAATACAATATGGAGGAGATGTAAGAGGTAGACGGGAATTACATGGACCAGGAGTGAAACTATGACTGTGGAAAAAGACAAAAGTAGGAGTCTCGGGAACCTGCAATTAAAAATATCGGTTATAAATTCAGGCAGTCTTTGGAACTGCGCCCTCATGTGTCAGTTGATAGGAGCCTGCCAATATGCTGTAATGCTACACAGCTCCCACTCCTCCTTCTGCATCCTAACGATGCCGATAGGACAGGAGCATGCTTGGAAGCTGTATGAGATGGCTGCCCTCTCTCAACAACTTTATTCACACTTCGCATGTCGACTGTTGTTTACCTCACTTTCTGATCCAGACACCTTCGCTGAAGAAAAATGCTCTCACTTCATGTATCAGTAACACTATGGAGTACAAACACGGCTTTCCTGACAAGATTTTTTTTTTTTTCCTTTCTCTTCATCAAGTTAAATATATAGGTGAAGAGAAAAAGGCGATAGACTAAGGCTGCAGGGATGTGAGGGGGTGGGAATCACTGGCATTCTTTCCTTAATCCAGCTTTCATTCCCAAATTTAATTCAGATATGTGTCCTTTGTTTTTGTAAAGCTAACGTGTTTGTATTTGTTGAGGCCCTTTCACAAAGGTTATTTTCTTTTACTTGTCTGCTGCTGCTTGGAAACACAACAAATTCTTAGCAGAGGCAGTCAGTGAATAAAACAAAGCCCTAAATGCTAATATGAAAAATGAAATTTCCATGGTGGCACACACAGGAAAGACTTGAAATTGCTAAGGCATAAGGAAATAAATTACATTTCATTAAAATCTCCCTGCTGAACAGATATTATACACAAATGTATTTTCTAAAATGTATCAATGCATATTTTCATTCATGAGGAAAAAGCTTAAAATGCCAATTTTATATTCATGTATATATATATAAATGTGTATCTGGAAGCACTCTTTATTATACAAAGTAATTTAATTGCAAAGGAGAATAAGAATATTTTTTTCAGGAAATGAACAAGCACAAAAGAATTTGCTTGCTTTCAAAGTCAGTTGCAGAAATATCCAAGCTTTATTTTAATGTCAAGCATATCTACATCACTTCTTGCAGGTGTGTCATGCTCCTTTTAAATGAAAGTAAATAAATAACTACAAGCAAGCACTTTTCAATATGAACATCCAAATTTTTAGTTTATGGATTTATTTTGAGAATACATTTGTGAGATTTTATCTCCTTCTCTGTGGGTTGAGCAGACTGATATTTAAATTGACAAAATCAGCATTCAGACTATATTTTACTTTTTAAAAAAATATATTCAAATATTTACTTATAGATTATTGACATAGGCATTCCTTGTCTTGCAATTTAAATTCTTCTTGTGAGTAGGAAGGAGATTGAGAAATGAAACTGAGAGAATTTGTTTGTTTGTTTTCATTTTTATTCACTCAGCCTTCTCAGGATAATAGGAAGAGAAAGATGTCTGACCTGAGTAGACTGGGAAGAGAGCCAGAGTAGAATGGGAGAAAAAAGATGATAAGGGTAAGGAATCAGGGTGGAAGCAGAGATGGTGACTGGGAATGAGGGAGGGGGAGCCTGGGAATTTAAATCTAAGAGGGAAATTGTGAAGAAGTGAGGTAGGTGATGAGGGAATAGGGTCTGCCTTTGGATAAGGACTTGGAAAGACTGCCAAGATTAGACTGGTACAACTGGGAGTAATGTGCAGAAAGTCTCAAAATCAGTGAATCTGACGATGTGATACGATTCACAATGATAAATGAGACTATCTTAGCATAGGCAAGAATATAGACACACTACTCAAGTTTAAGCTGAAAAAGTTAAATGCCATCATCCAAGATGATGCATTCATCTGAATGTTTGCTCTTCACCGTTTTTGTCAGGAAGAACATGTAAACTCATTGAAAAACTAACACTTTTGAATCTTACTTTAATAATTTTGTACAAATGCTTTCATTATATAAAAAAACCCACCACTTCTACAAAATATTAAGGTAAAGCTGATGAGGATTTTATCAGAAAAAAATATTTTCTTCTATTTTTTGCTAGTTTTACATGCATTTCTAAGTTTTCAGAAGTGAGAATTAAACAGCAAGGTGGGGAATACTTAAAATGTGCTTTCTTCTAATCTACTTGCTCAGACTTACTCAAAATATCATCCACTTCTGAGTAAAATGTCAAAATACTTAAGTAAAAATTAATGTCTATTGCAGTGAGTACTAATATGACTTTTCAACAAAACTGAAAATCCTTTTTTGGGCCATTTTTGTTATTAGTTTTGTCACAAGCTTTTATATAAAATTCACTAAATATTAGAAAGAGTTTTATGAAGCTATTCTTATCTTTTTCAAAACATTGCTCCCAGAAACACGTTTTTGAAAATTATTCTTAAATAATCTTATTGATTACAATTTTATTCAACAATGAACATAATCAAGTAAGGAGTCCTGTACTGACTTCAGTATAATAGTGAACTTGAAGTTAAAGCTTATACTGGTACTTGGCAGATCAGTTTCATGAACTCCAGAATATTGCTACATAAAGGTAAAAATTACTCAAGCACTGACTAATTTCACCGAGGTCACCCTGATGTAAACTGAAAAAAAAAATGTACTCTGTAAAAGGGAGTTCTTTGGCTACTCATTTTTTTCCCCCACTAATTTCTGGACTTTCTTTCAGAACCAAAAGGCATTACTGAGTTTTCACCCAGTTATATGTACATAACACACACGACTCATTTTTCTAGACTGCCTAAATTGCTAACAATAGAACATTCAATCTGAGGCCTCTTTAATTAGTTCTCCTTGAACAGTTGTTAAAATGTCTGAATAATATGGTTCTTTCTTGGTGTCATCAGCAGATTACTTACCTAAGAATATTCCTTGAGTTATAAAAAATAATTTTATATCTATTTTTATGGATGATGTTTCTTTGGTTTATGTTGCTTTGGTAATTAGGTCAACAACAACAAAAAAAGGGGATTATATAGCCAATACAGATCAGTCATCATCTCTGAGGCTTTTAGTACTTTGCACAGTGTATGCAGACATGTCCAGGGATACACTCTGGCAGTAAAGTGAAGTGACTTTTGAGTTGGAAACAGAGTGCAAGTTACGTTGGATCTGTAAACTTAGCAATTACTTCTAGACTTATTTGGGAGATCTGTACTGATCTTCACATGCTACACATGCTACATGTACTGGTCTTCACATGCTACAGGAAAATGAAACTCCATCAATAAATTAAATCAGTATAATAAAAAAATATAAAACCTACTTTTCATTTACAGTTTGATGCAGTGCATCTCAAATTTTCATAGTTAGAAAGCTGAGGGTCTCAAGTTCCCAATTATAATGCAAATTTTAAGAAAAAATAACTCTTATATCAAGCATCCAGTGGTAAAAAGTATGTTTGATTTCACACTGAAATAATAAGAAAATGTGATTGGCATCACAACTTGTACCCTGAGTATTTGGTTTTATTGAGAATGAAATTGGATGGTTTTGTTTGTTTGTTCATTTGTTTTTGGTTTGGTGGGCTTTTGTTTGTTTTTTCTTGATTGGGTTTTTTGGTGTTTTTTTTTTTTGGGGGTGGGGTTTTGTTTTGTTTGTGTGTGTTGTTTACTTTTTTTCCTTCTCTCTTTTGTATTCAGAATATTGTTCTTAAATGACATATCTAAACTGTAGAGGCTGCTCCAGTAGTGAGTCACGTCTTTGCACTGCACTTCTCCCAGGTAAAATACCTTTAACAGTTCTGAATATGAGAAAAACTGGTTTGACAACTTGCGAGCATGTAAGCTTGCAAGTGTGTTAAGGATCTGATCTACTTACCACTTCTAAAGGAAATAGGCACTGTTTTCTATTACTTCAAATGGCATATTCCTCAGAAGTTATACTTAAGGGAAATATACTGTAATCTCATAAAATGCCTTTTGGTCATTCTTGGTCTGGGGGCTGAAAAAGGAAAACTGTTCACAGGCAGTACTTCAAGGCAGGGTATCAGATCAGAGGCTCAGAAAACAGCACTTTGAAATGAATAGTGTCTACTGAAAGCTGATTCTCAGAAGGCTAAGTTTCAGAACCTATTTTAATTTTCACTTAGAATTATTTTCACTTAGAATTGCTGCTTATTTTACAAAGAAACTATCCTCTCATTTTCACAGTGATCATGATCATGTTGCCCTGAAAGTGTTAATTTAATTTGTAAATTCCCACCCCAGGCATCTGTTTCTCTGTCCAAGAAGAATTCCGCAACCCTGGAGGTTCCTGGAATGCACTGATGACAGCTTCCTTACACAGGCACTTGAAAAAACACTCTCCTGCACCTGATTCTTAAAGGTAAAAAGCACCTATTTCTTGCTCTGAATCTCGTAAGATATAGTTCTGCCTATTCAACCTGACAGTTGTATATGATAAGATGCTTGATGGATGCTGTGAGAGCAGTGGGTATTGTCTTGATTTTAGAAAAGACTATTGGCACTTTGTCCAGTAGTATCTTCTAGACAAATGGAGGAAACACAGATTAGACAAATACACAGTGAGGTGTAGTAAAAATTGAATGGCCGGGCTCAGGGGCTTGTTATCAGTGGTACAAAATCCATCTTTAGGCCAGGCACAGTAGAGTATTCCAGGGTTAGTACTGGGGCAAATACTACTTAATCTCTTCAAGGAGAACCTTCAGCAAGCTTGCAAATAACACAAGACTGGGAAGAGTGCCTGATACTCCAGAGTGTTGTGCTGCCATCTAGAAAGACCTCAACAGGCTAAAGACCTGGGCTGGCAGGAATATTATGAAAGTCAACAATGAGAAGTACATATTCCCTCAACTGAGGAGGAGCAACTCCAGGAAACTGTACATGACTGTCTGGAAAATGGCTTTGCAGAAAAGGGTGCTGGTGGACAGAAAAAGTTGAACATGAGCCACCAATGTGTGCTGGCATCCTGTATTATATGGGTAATATTGTCAGCAGGGAGGTCATTGTTCCCAGAATAAGACCGTACCTAGAGTGCTGTGTCCAGGTCTGGGCTTCCAATTAAGTGGACTGAAGTCCACACAATGTGGACTACAAAAGCCCATGAAAATGACGAAGCAACTGGGACATCTGTCATATGAGGAGATTTTGAGACAGCTGCAATTGTTAAGCCTTGAGACAAGAAGGGGATAAACTCATCAATGTATATTACTATCTAATGACAAAGTGTAAAGAAGATGGAGCCAAACTCTTTTCAGAGGTAATCAGCAACAGGACAAGGTAAACAACACAAACTAGAACACAAGAGGTTGTTCTCTGGACATCAGGAAATACATCATTACTCTGAGAGTAACAGCACTCCAGGAGACTGTAGGATCTCTGTCCTAGGAGGTATTAAAAATACAATTGAATATGATTCTGAGCAACAGGCTTATTTTGACACTGTACTGAGCAGGAGGGATAGACTAAATGATCTCCAGAGATTCCTTCTGACCTCAAGGATTCTGCTTCTGTCCTTGGATAAAGCTTAACACCAGCCTTGAATTATATTTAATCTTGAATTTGAGTTAGTATTGTAAGACAAAGCATGGACCTGCAGTTGGTGTGAGGCTGTGAAAGGATCACTATGTTGCAGAAGGTATAATCTCATACCCCAGTGTTCTTTAGTATTCATAGGGACTGACAGTTGAACTTGTCACAACAAGGTGTAATTCTACAGTTGGAGTTACAGTCTAAAGACAATGACCATGGAGATCCATTTTTCATGAGTCTCCTAACAGGTTCCCGGTGAAAGCTGTAGGCTACAAAAAGATTCTTCTCCTGAGTACTTATGTATTTGGACCACAGCTGAAGGTCCAGCAAGTGAGGTTTCCAAGGACCCTCTGGAGGATTATTCCCTCCTTGTTAGCATAAGCATTCTAAGGTACATTTCAAACTACTAGCATTAAAAAAAGAACAGTTAAGAAGAATGGCCAATAAGGTGTAGATATCAGTTGTCCATTATCACCATCAAATCCCACCAACACAGAATATATATGTCATACTGCTCTACCAGGGGCAGAGGAACTTCACTATAAGTAGAATCTGCACAACATTAATACACTTTCCCTTAACTTGGTATAAGAATCAACTTGCCCTTGGCTGTTTGGTAGCTTTTCTCTAATGAATAAATGTCACTAAGCAGAAATCACTAGCTTGTGTAGAAAGTGTGAAGGAATTCTGATCAACAGAATCTGAATATATTTTAAAGTAATTAACAATTAATAAATGATTTTGGATTAGTGATAGGACAAAAATTATGAAAAAAAAAAAGTTTTGGTAGTCACTTATTTGTAGTTCAATAAGTAATAAAAATACTGGAGTAGGCATGAGGTTTTTTTAATCCTATACATGAGATAGAGTCTCTTTAATATGAGAAACTGTACATTTCCAGACATTAAAATATATTGAATAGTGTGAAGAGTGGTGGAGCTGTCCAAGCAGTGGCAGCAACCATTAATCAGGAAGATCTTGTGGGAAGTTAATCTTATCAGCTCAAATATATGTAAATTTCTGAATTTTTGAGGATCCAGACCTTCAATCAATTATCCAACTACAGTCCTAGGAAAGACCTTGGCATCTCTTAATTTGACAATATAATATCCATCCACACTCAACTTAGGTACTTAGTGTTTGAAGAAAAATATTCCTTAAATGACAGTCTTGATCGTTCACCAAGACTAGTCAAGTTAATACAGATTAACAATCTGTATTGACATAGGAAAGATATTACTTCAAAGGGATAGGCTTTTTCATGATATTTTTGCACAAATGAATTGTATTTGCTTAGGAATCAGGGATAGTCCAAACTCTGATAAAAGTCAGTAAGTTAATTCAAGGAGAGATGAATGTCAGCTATGTTCTGAGATTTAGAAAGGCCTTCACAGACAAGTTCTGGAGTTAGAATAACCGTTCATCACATACTAATAACAAATGACATCACTTTTTTCATCCTAAACATCCTACCTACTTATAAACAAATTACTGCTTGAAGTTAAAATTGTTTTCCAGAAGCTGATTTTAAAATATTCTACTTGGTTAACTTACAAATTTCGGGTTTTCTGAAACTTTTGTAGTTATTTGCAACAGCAGGAATAATTGGTGAGGAGGCGGTCATAACACACAAAATCAGAAGTTCCTATGCAGTTCCATGTTTTTGACAAAAGAAAACTAACAGTATTATACTGATATCAAATACGTAATGAGGAAAAATCATGCTTTCCTTTTGGCAGAAGTTGCTATACATTAATCAGTATAAATTATCTAATATTTGTGACTTCCTCTGTAAATAATGAGAACTTGAGATATTTGTTAATATGTGCTTTTTACCAGAATGCTTTTTCTATTAAAAAATGCTATCTTAAATGTCCATACATTGGAAAATATTATTTGTGTAACTAGATGCAATATTAAAGCTTTTACCCCTTTGTAAGAATTTTTTTTCTATAGTACTTTTCATCTGCCAAACACATAAGAAAAGTGACTGAAAGAAAGCTTTTCTTCCTAAAAAGTCAGTGGGAAGAGCTCAGCTGGTTTCAGTGATGCAGAGTAATTTTTTTCACTGCGAAATATTATTTATGCATACAATTCAATTTTCAAATTATTTATTTTTTTAATCCATGGTTACTTTTACTACCTCATTATTTTTCTCAATGATGACCTAAATATCTTCAAAATTAAGTTAGATAATTGTATTTAATAAGAATGAGGTCCTATGTATATGGTAGTGATGGTTACAACTTTCAGGTACCTCTCAAATATTGTTCAGACAATTACGTACCCTAATACTGAAAATGTATCTATCTTAGGCAAATTTAAAACAAACATAAAAACCCCACAAAATTATGAGAACATACGGTTCAAAAAGATTTCATGGGATATCACTCAGGTACTATGTGATAAAAACCCTTTCATAAATATGTGATATTTAAACAAGAATATAGAAAATAAGAAGCATGGAGGGGAGGGTCCAATTAAAAGTGTATGCATGAGTAAACATATCTCCATGATGCAATAAATTCTGGACAGAGTGCATGACTGTTTCTTGGTTAAAGTGGATAGATAATCCAGGACTCTGGATTTGTTTCTTCAGTGTTATTTTTGATGTTCAGCTCTTGATCTTGATGTTTTGTTTCAAGATGTGGCTACTCCAGAAAGAAACCTCAATCTCTAGTCACAACACACTCTACATCAATATCTTCTCAGTAGCCAAAAATTACTCCATATAATCCCAGACTCAAAACCCCTATAACATCTGGGAAAGACAAATTAAATACAGTGAGGGTTTTATTTAACAGAATGAATCACTTAAATGGCAAGTTAATTTCATGCAGGCTTTAGAGTTTTGAAAAAATATCAGTAGTAGATACTTAAAATAAAAATATGCTGCTAATTAAAGGAATTCTGAAAGAAAGAAAAAGTAACTGTGGCTGAAAGCCAGCATAAACAGTTGAATAAGTGATCTTGGTACACATAAAAAATTAAAAAACAAAACCCAATAACTTCAGGTAGAATATATATACAAATTAAGAACTCTAAAACAGTGTATAAAACATGCTAAGTTACATGTAAGTGTAAATTACAATAATTATGAGGAAAGGAAGTTTTAAGAACTGTCTACAACCATAAAAACTAACTGTTTTAAAATTTGCAGTCCATTGCAAGAAGAAAATTACTGCACAGAAGAGTCATGCCTCAGTGGGAGTTGGTTGAGCTAAAAGTAAATTAGTAGAGTGATCTGGTACACGTATATGGCTTTTCAAAAAACTTTTTCACAAAGTGACTTGCAGGGGCTTAAATGCCCTCAAGACTTCAAAATAGAAAGATAGAAAATAAACAATGAAAGAACATGAACTATTTCCTCCACAAAAAGATCATGAAAACTTTTCCCTGGGTCCTGGAAAAATAAACTGATGAAGATGTTCAGAAATTTTTATATAATAGCAGTTGTTTAAGATAACCAAATCTAAATCTATTTGTGAAGTGTGGTCTGCCACCATGATATCCAAGTTTTGCAGTTAAATGCTTGATGGGCAGTCTGTCATATAATTATTTTGTTTTTTTTTTACTTTTTCTTTTTTTGTAGTAGTGCAGTAACTTATCTTCTGTAGACAAAACTTATTTCTCTTATAAGATGTAGCAGTAACAACCATATTCTTCTTCACAGCACCTTTCCACTGAAACTTAAACACAATAGATTTTTTTCTTTAAATCAAGATATAAAATGCTTTTAAAATAATTTACCAAAGTATGGCATTAACTGCATAATATAAATAGTAAATCCTAGTGGTGTTTCAAGAGATTTTAAAATTTTTTATTCCAGTAAAAAAATAAATTCAGTGAGGTGGGTGAAATTGATCTTTTTGCCTACAAGTTCTGAGTGTTCTGACAGAACTCCATTGAAATTAGGGCTTCAATTATAAGTAGTAGCTGTTCAAGTGGTAGTGGGATGGAAGGATTTCTCTCTGTGTAAATTAGAATGGCCTCTCATGAGTACTAAAAGTATTTGCTACTGTGGATTGTTGATTGAGTTTTATATCAAATTTATACGCAGAAATATGATAAAATATGAATATGATTTGTTAAATATTTTAAAAATTGTTTTTCTGAGCCAATTTGATTCAGGTTCATTTGCCCAGTCAATGATAGGTTAATTACACGATAGAAGGCTAACAAACAGCGGAATAACAGTCTAGAAAAATCAGAACTTAGAATACAGAGGAACAAACTGAAATCTCCCGATACGTGCAAAACCAAACAGCATAGATGGACCACCTCGAGTTCACAACGAAGCTAATCAACAGGTAACAAGCTATAAACCAGCTAAATTAGCATAAGTTACTCATGAACCGCCAAGCTGTTAACTACCAAAACCTTTGCTGAGTTCGTAGTTATAGTCCAAAAGGGTAATATCCAAAATTAGACTAAGTGAGAAAGAGAGCACGCTGCTGTAGTGGAGGACCAACTCAAGCACTGTGTTGCTAAGACAAAGGAGCTAATTGACCTGAAGACAGAAGCAAGTAGGTGCTTGTCTCCACCTTGAATCCCATTAATGAATTTTGGGGGAGGGAAGGGGGGGGGGGGAGAGAAGACAAGAGAGATAAGAGAGCAACAAGCATGTGAGCAATAAGTATAACGAGCACATGAGCAATCTAAGTCTTCTCCTATAAACTCCCTTTCTGAAAACTGAATGGCCCAATGGCACATTAGCTGGTCAAATCCCACCAATCAGTTCGAAATTTTTGTATGGCAAGCAAACTGCACACGCCTTCTCTCATAGCCTCTGACATGTGCAGTCACCTCTCTGAAACTTCCACCACCCTCCAGGCAGCCTTAATGACACCTGCCTATTGGGCTCCTCAACCTCAATCTGGACCCTGCAACAGAGAGGGAGGAGAGAGGGGCAGTGGCTAAAACAGATTTAGCTGTCTTGTTAATGCCTCTTCCAGGACAATTGTCAAGTTCTCTGCTAGTAACACAGGTGTCTTGTTATAAACCAATTTTATTTAGTTCACTTTTGAAGAGCTATCCTTTAATAATAGGTAAAATAATGCACAAGTTTTATTGGTAATAAGGCTTTCTAACATTTTAATATCTAGATTACCTGATGCTACTGAATATTTATAACTGTCTCTCTAGCACTCCTCTCTTGACATTAACTCACAACTGCATTATCCAATTTCAATCAAATTTGACAGGAGGGTAGACTTCTCAGAGATATCACCAGCCCAACAGCTTTATGAAAATAAGTAGCTAAAAGAAGACAGAGCACACATCATCACTACAGTGAGGAATTTCCTATTCACCTGATTAACCAGCAGCAGGGTGTCAGAACCCAGAATACAAACATGCAAAAGCATGTTAAAGAGACAAAGAAACTGCATATAATTCCAAAATAATGGCTGAATTTTCTGCCTTTATTTTGAGCTGCAGGCAAAGTAGCATAAGAGAGAGCCACGGAAAAAGGTGAGAGTATGATCATCTGAGGACCTAAGAATCATCAGAGAAAACCTGGAGGAGAAGAGTCTGTGGGAATGAACTCATGGGATTGCAGGGAGATGTCTTTGGAATTCAGCACAACCTGAATAAATCATAGCATGTAGGTTCTTGGAAGAACTATGGCCAATGTGATCAAGTTGATGGAACAAAAGTAAATATTATGAGAGTGGTGGATAATTACAAGGGACAGATGGAAGTTACAGAACAAATGTATGCAAACCCACTGCTGACAATTATTTGCCGTAAGTACATAGGTTTGAACACTCTTTAGCAAATCACACTAGGAAAAAAAAAACCACACACACACGCCCCCCAAAAATAAACCAAAAAACACCCACAGAAAAACACACCTAAGTTAGCTATGATCAAAACAGATTATCCCAAACTGAAATGTCACTTCGAAAGCAAAATTTTACAGATTTCTCTAGAAACCAAATTCAACACATAAAATTGTGAACTAAAAATATGACAAGCTGTATAAAGGTACAGTTCAATGAGTTGTGTTGAGTCAAGACCTATCAAGGTTTGTACTTCATTAGGAAGGAGTTATTTTCTGTTTGTTTCAGTTTGTTGTGACAGCACACAAATGTAGCTTCTTTAAGCAGCATATCATTGTCTTCAAGGAACTTCTGTGTTTATGAAATTCCTCATAAAGTTTGGAATTCATAAACCAATATACTTTAAGCAGTCATCAGCTTTTGAATGAATGGTAGCTATAACCATTAAGTACAAAAATTCTTCCAATTATGTTAGTATTAGAAGTAAAAACCAGGATTCCAAGGTCATGTTTATGGGTAAAAACACATTAGAGGGTGTACAGAAGTCTTTTTCAAAAACAGAAATTATATGTCTCTTGCAAGTGTAAAAAAAGCTTGTATGTGATATCTGGCATTTAAATTAACAATGTCAGATTGCCCAAGGAAATGTTGTGTTTGGTTTATTTTTAATTTACCACAGGCTTATGGTTTTTTATTAGCAAAACAATTACTTCTTCCAAATAGCAGCCCTACAACTTAACATAACGGATCATATCTACTTTTGGAAGAAACACAAAGTTATAACTTCTTCTGGTACTCAACTAGATGAAAAATAAATACTTGAAGAGAAGGAAATTGAAAACACCAGATGCTAACAGAAACATGGCTAACTTTTTTGTAATTTGACAAAATGTTTTTTAACTGAAGATTCTTTTTTTTTTTTGGGGGGGGGGGGGAAGGGGAGGAAGAAGAAATTAAGCATTTAAGTGAAAGCTTGCTTTTGACACAGTATCACATTACTCCTGCAAATCTTCCATTTCTTAATTTCTCAATTTAAAGTACAAAGTGACTCACAATAAACACTTGGAACAAAATCAATCCCTACTATAAACATGTTAACAGTATCTCACCCCAACATAAATACATTTTCAAGAAAAATATTAATGAAAAAGTCTCATGCATAGTAAGCTGACTGTTAATAGTAATACGCATGTGTTTTTTTAACAGCTCCAAAAATGTTTGGTTTAAAAAATTTCTGCTTGCTTATTTTTCTTTCTTGGAAAAAATGTTCCATTCAACATGGCAAATCTGTTATACTCCAAATTAAATATTTGGTCCAGATTTATCCCACAAGCTTTAGAAATAAAATACGAAGAGTGGAGGACATCTATAGCTGATTATTTCAGTCAGCTAAGGTCTTAATTGCTCTCAGGAGGTAACTTTCATTCCATTAACTTTAGGATAAGCCTAGAATGATTAGGATCTTAACGTAGGATCCTCAGCCAGGATAAATCCATAAATGTAGCTTTTTAACTCTCGCTAGGGAGGGGAGGAGAGGGAAGGGGAAGGGGAAGGGGAAGGGGAAGGGGAAGGGGAAGGGGAAGGGGAAGGGGAAGGGGAAGGGGAAGGGGAAGGGGAAGGGGAAGGGGAAGGGGAAGGGGAAGGGGAAGGGGAAGGGGAAGGGGAAGGGGAAAGGGAAGGGGAAGGGGAAGGGGAAGGGGAAGGGGAAGGGGAAGGGGAAGGGGAAGGGAAGTTTCATATCCACCTTCCATCTTCCCTGTAGCTGTGGGATTCACCTTGGGTTTAATTTCCCTCGGCAAATGTAAAAGTTGAGAACTCAATTCTATCAACTCTTGCCTAAGTTTCATCTAGAGCTGCACTGAATCATTCTGACATTTAAGGTACACCTTTTTCACTGCTGCTTAGAGTTGCTGAGTGGCTCTTCTAGGCAACACAATGGACAAATATCACTCTTTTTGAGTTGCAGTAGCAACAGTAACTACGGCAAAGGAATTTGGATTTTTAATTTTTTTTTTTTTAATTTTTTGGATATTTGAAATACAATTCTTGTTCCACCTTTTCAATATGTTGGCTGTTAACTAAACCATATGGTATCTGGGACAAAGTTATTCTAGTCTTTCATTATAATGCTCAGTTTTTCCCTTATATAATTAAACATCTGCTAAAGCACTAGCAGGAGCTGGATTATTCCATTTTAGAAAAACTTATAGTGAGAAGGATGTTCTGCCAAGAAGTGGAAAGTCATTCACATCCACTGTATGCCTGATGTAGCTAAATCAAAATGTGTCATCCTTCAGGTGCATGTGCTTAAATACTTTTTCATTAATTTTAGAGGACTAATAAAGGCATAGCAGGACAAATTTAGGATTAGACAGGGAGTCTGCAAAAGTTTGAAAAAAAAAGAAGTTCTTCATGGAAATGATGAGTGTCTATCATTTCAACAATAAATATTGCAGAAAAAAATGTGGACATGGCACTTCAGAATGTGGTTTAACGTTAGGTCAATGGTTGGACTCAATGATCTTAGAGGTCTTTTCCAACCAAAATAATTCGATGATTTTATGTGTTCTAATTAAAGTTATTGAAAATCAATAGGATATTGAACTCTCAAATTAAATTTAAACTGTTGTTACATACACCAGACTATTACTTTTGAATTACTATTGAATGGCAGGACACTCAGTAATCCAGAAAATTATAATAAAACAGGAGTAGACTACCAGATGGATCAAAGTTTTCTAATGGCTTGGAATTACCTACCCTTCACAAACACATACCTTCATTAATCAACACTTAGAGCTCTAGACCTGCAATCAAAAATGAATTCAGTATTCACTGCAAATAGTATTGTTGGGCTCTTATTAGTTTTAGGAAATCATCTTTCAGTGAGTCAGTTTTATTAACAGTACACTACTGGAAAGGAAGTCTGAATCACAAGATTCTCTAATCTTATGTATTCTTCCCCTGAATATGAAGAAATAATCTATACTTTTGTAAATGTTATCTACTATTGCTAAGAACAATAGAACTGGAAAAAACATATTACAGTATAATACAAAGAAATAAAGAAACCCAGTATTTTTTCTACACTTTTTCTTGACTGTGTGCAGATTCAGTAATGCACAAGAGCAGATACTTCTTAAAAAAAATGTACAATTTTGAGTAAAAGCAATTTGAGAAATATGAAACAAAATGTTTTTACTTCACAGATGAAGGTCAATTCCATGAGGTGAAGTGAGACTCGTTCTATGCATCTTCATGATTTCATGATAGGGACTATCAAACACAAGAAAATAAATGACAAAGATTATTATTTTTTACTGAATTGACATTAAAATTCCAACAAATATTATCAGACTAGAAAGACGAAATTTAAGACCAACAGTTGTTACAGAAGCCAACATCAAAAGTTTTTTCCTAAGTGTCATCATACAAAAAGAAATAATGTAAAACAACTGTTCCAGATTATTTAATAATTGCATTTTACCCCCTTAGAATTGATTGCTCCTGCAGAGATTCTGCTTTTGAAGTGGATACCACAGAACTCCATAGCAATCTATTAAAAACTAACTAATGGGAAATATTGTCATACAGATCCCTGCACCAAAATTTAATCTTAACTTGGTCAGAGTAAATACGATTGATGTAAAAAAAAAATATTTACAATTTATAATACATCTTTTGTTCTTGTCACATATTATTATTCTTGAATTCACACCTGCGAATAAAGTAAAAGAAGTACTATGGTGACAATTCTATGTCTAACCAAGGACAAAAGTACAAGAAAAGTCATATACAAAAGCAGATAAAAGCCTAATGGGGGATGTGCAGTAGTTTAAAACAAAATATCTTTCTCTGCATCTTCAGTGTCGTGATCAAAATAACTTATTTCTCAAATTTTAATGTAAATATGTTTCACATATTAAAATAAGGTGATAGAATACAACTCATGCAAGTTGAAGTCATTAACATGAGAAAATTCATGCAGGGTCATTTGGAACTCGTTCTAATCCACTGAAGTAAGTTTCATTCTGTTTTGTAGTTATTAATGACATTGGGTTTAAAACAAAGTTTTAATTCAAAATCAATATTTTTCCAACTATCTTTCATTAATTATGGCAAGAAAAGCTCTACATGAGAAAATTTCAAAGCTTAATTTGTATTCAACTCAAAAGTTTCTTTTCTCTGTGGGTAAAATTAGTAAGCAACACCTCCTTATGTACTGTTGTTAATGGAAAAGGAATGAGTTCAAGAAGATTTTTTCACATACAGTGAACTGTTATACTATCATTCATATATTTTTAATTTTGCTAGACATACACTCATTTGGTTTCTTTTTTATGTGCATTAACTCTCTTTAAAAACATTTTGAATATGCAGATTTGCTAATAATTGTTTGCAAGTAATTATATTGAGAAATTATCATGAACTTCAGTGCTTTGCTCTGAGTAAGGTCCTTCTAGAGTGAAGTGCTAAAAATTAAAGAAAGAAAGAAACAAACAAAAAACCCCCAAACAACCAACAACAACAAAACCCCAAAACAAACAAACAGATGCTGACATTATTCAGTGTTGTAAGAACAAGATAGCAACAGCAACAAAAAATAGTCTTTCACACATACGATAAATAACAGTACACTAGAAATACTGAAAGAGATAGATGGGAAAGTCTAGATCAGCTTTATGTCTTGTTTTCAAAAAATTATATATTTTGCCTTTCATATAGGTGCTTATATATACACACATAAATTTGTGTGCAATAAAGAAGTTCAAAGCTTTTTTTTTTTCAAGTATTGCAGGGATACAATTTTGTATGCATTGTAATAGATTGCCCACAAAGACATTAATTCCAATGGACATAAACTTCAGGAAGCTATTAGACTATACCTGATGTGAGCAATAGATATAGGACACCCACTGTCTCATTTTAACAGTTTTCTAATATGGTGCAGACACCAAATTGTTCTACTCAAGTGAAACTAAAGACCATCTGCTTATGGGTAGCAACAGAACTTCAGGCACCAGAGGACCTTCGAGGCCAATAAAACTTTTAAGTTACACTTAACAGTGCATAGAATTTTTACAGTTTATAGGACAAACACCTTAATGATTTTTAATGAATAAAGAATAATATAATAACACAGGAGTCATAGAATCATAGTGTCATAGAATGTTCTCTATTGGAAGGGACATCCAAAGGTCATCAAATCCAATAACTTCCACAGTAAGCAGGGGCATCCTCAACTAAATCCCAGTATCACAGTATCACAGTATCACTAAGGTTGGAAGAGACCTCGAGGATCATTGAGTCCAACCTGTCACCACAGACCTCATGACTAGACTATGGCACCAAGTGCCACATCCAATCTTCTCTTGAACACCTCCAGGGATGGTGACTCCACCACCTCCCTGGGCAGCACATTCCAATGACAAACAACTCACTCAGTGAAGAACTTTCTCCTTACCTTGAGCCTAAACTTCCCCTGGTGCAGCTTGAGACTCTGTCCCCTTGTTCTGGTGCTGGTTGCCTGGGAGAAGAGACCAACCTCTTCCTGGCTACAACCATCTTTCAGGTAGTTGTAGAGGGCAATGAGGTCACCCCTGAGCCCCCTCTTCTCCAGGCTAAACAATCCCAGCTCCCTCAGCCTCTCCTCATAAGGCTTGTGCTCAAGGCCTCTCACCAGCCTTGTTGCCCTTCTCTGGACATGTTCAAGTGTCTCGATGTCCTTAAACTGCAAAATTCAGTCTTCACTGGATATTATTACTCTGGATCACGTTTTTTACTTCAGATCAAAGAGTTTTATATCAGCTGAATGAAGTAATGAACTAGACAATATAGTGTTGGTGATGCTACAATTTCTTTATGGTATTATTGAAAAGGGAATTGGTATATAGGCAATTACTTCAGTTATCATTCCAGCTACTTGTCAATGTCATTTGGTTAGGACAGCTGAGCCTTATATTAAATTCCTTGTATTGAGCAATTGGCTCACTCATGACAAACTATTTCCCAATCCAGAAATATTAACTTTTCTTGAAATTAGTATATATGCATGTAAAAATCTTACAGGCATGCACTTTCACAGAGGTGATTTCAAATTCAATATTTATCTTAAAAGAATTATAGTTCTTGATATTTTCCAAACCAAAAAATAAACATTGGGAAAAGGCAGATTTACAGGTCAAAATTCCATTAAAATTGTAGTAGCTGATCCATTTCACCTTTAGAGAATAGTGTTCTAGAGAGGATATGAAACTAGAAATTCAAGAATAAAATAAGTATCGGATTGAGCAGCAAAACTAATGAACTTTGGTTCTCTGAAGATTAGTTTTGTGGATGATTGATGTAAAGCGTGAAATCTGACTGGGGGGTAATCTGTTTGGGAATACCTGTAGGTTTGCATTTTGTATCTCCACATATATATGAATATAAATACAGTAACATAAAAAAGTCATGAAGTATTTCAACAACTTTGCAAAGCTCTATCATAATAATTGAGTGGAAGTGGCTGCAGAGAGTAAGAAGGGTCCTATTTTAGTTGCTTGCAGTTAAGTTAGAGAGCTAACTTTAATTCCAGTACTTAGGAAATTCAGCCCAACTCAGGGTATTTCTCTAAGTAGCAGCTCTTGTTCCTAAAGCAGTTGGAACAGACTGGTTCAATCCCTCTTTCCTCAAAGAAAGTCTCACATAAATCGATCTCATTAATACTTCATCATTCTAGCTAGCACGTCTCTTTAATTGAGCTAAAATTAAATCCCAATTCAAAGGCTCTGTAAAAATATAGGTCTCCGTCACAGTCCACTGAGTTCTGTTTCTCTAAGTACAGTGCTGCAATTATGAGCAATATTTGGAAATCTTGGGAGGCTGGCAATAAAATGACATGTTTTCCTTAAGGATAATTCACTGTTTTGAAACTCTGTTGAAGAAAGATGTCTACACAACTAAGAATATTATTGACCCCCTTTTAGTGGGGTATAGCAGAATGACTAACCTGATCAATAAATAATCACATATACTATATACTATATATTAGACTCTGTTAGGTTACGTGTCTTTCATTTTATATACAGTACAGATATAAAGGGAATAAGACTTTTGTCCTAAGAATATAAGACTAGAATATCTGAGTAGAGCAAACAGATAAATGGAACAAACTGGACAGGAGAGATAAGATTGTCAATAAACCCCACTAAAACAACAGAATTTTTAACTACAGGGTAATTACGTGATCACTACCTTATCAATCAACTCTGGTTAAGTGCAATACAAATAATTGGCTGCGTGATCAAATCCCTGTCCTAAAATAGACAAAATTTTGACCAGAAACACCCACACTAGGTTCCACTCAGAATATTTAATGATTGCATAAATTGTTTTATGTACACTCAGAATTTTTTATCTCAAGCATGGTTTAATTAAAATGTTATTATTGCTTGTGGCTTAGATATAACTGCACACTATATAAACCACTATGTTTCATATTTTGCATTTGCTGTGTCACTTAAATTTATTTTTTTCCTAGCAAACAGCAACTAGAAATAAAGAGGAACTGTTGTCATAAGATGTTCAATTCACCCCGAGCACAGCTTCCAAGACAAGATGTAAGCAGGCGAAGATGTTTGTCACAGAATCACAGAATCACCAAGGTTGGAAGAGACCTCAAAGATCGTCAAGTCCAACCAGTCACCACAGACCTCATGACTAAACCATGGCACCAAGCGCCATATCCAGTCCCCTCTTGAACACCTCCAGGGATGGTGACTCCAATTACGTTATACAGCAAGATTATATAGTCTATTAGAAGGCACATGTGTGACATCTTAATTGGTTATTTTCTACTGGCATGTATGTAATTAAGGCATGCAATAGGATCAAATAAAAACCCAATATTTTAACATCCAACCATGTTCTGCCTAGATTTTCTCCTTCAGTTACAAGATGTTTACATTCTTTTCCAAGTCACAGATAAACATAGCTTTCTCTAATTCAAATAAAGGCAAATCTTCCCCATAGCCTCCCAAAGCTATCCAAAAACACCCTTCTCCTACATCCCCCCCTTTTTCTTTGACCTTTCTAACATTCTTTGCATATATAGAAGCAAGCAAGTTAAAACTAACTGTACAGCAAAAGCAAAAGTTCTGTAAGGCAGTGTGTCTAACAGACTGATGTAACCCATAAAAGACACAATACTCAGAGCTGTACCAATTAGCTCATTCTAACGCAACTGGCATAATATATGGTCAAAGACAGCAAGACTTCCAGGTACATTATAGTAACAAGCACACATTCCTTTTCACTTATCTTACAAGGTCAGAACACAAACAGAATGAATGCTTCTTTCAGACAGTTTCATCCTACAGTTTTGAACTTAATTCTTTGTTACCTGCCTGATCTCTTAAAGGAGAACCCAGATCTCACCAGTTCCACTTCTCACATTTCCCCCTTCTCATCAACAAAGAAGACTTGATGAAGCCTGAACACATTGTACACAGGGATTAAGATACAAAGACCTACAAATACAGCAAACCCAAGCTTCAGCACTGTCTTTTACAATCTACTTCAAAAGTGTAAATTGTTAGACCTTTGCTTTTTCCTAAAATGGTCAAAAATCATAGAAATGTTTAATGTCAGCAAGATTCTCCTTTAATCCATAAGGGTAGAGCTGGCCAGGCTCCATCTTCACAAATAAGGAAAATACTTACAGGACAGAGCCCCCTTGTCCCCAGCCACTGCAGTGATGGCACTGGGAAAAGGAGGGAAAAAAACCAAAACATGACACCTTCACATCAGGAATCCAAATGGACGAGCACCTGAGGAATAAGAACTGTCACACTCCAGAACGCTATATACAAGAGAGGTCAGCATGATGGCTTGGGGCAGGGGTCACCTCGCACAGGCATGGGAGGCCAGCTGGAAGGGAATTGGGTCCCAGGAACAGGACAGGAGACTCCTTGGACACTGCAGAAATACATCACTCAGGGTCCAACACTTCACTGAGAACAGAACCAAAACCAAAACCAAAACCTGCAAAACAGCAGGTGGGGCCACAAGCTTGCAAGCACAGCAGAGGGGAGGAGAAATGGCATTAACATCTGGTGGAGTCAGTGCTGCCGCATGTTCTATTCTCCTGACTCATGGTCTTACTCTAAAGCAGCATGATCTCTTATCAGCTACAGCATGGCTGCCACCCAGCAGGCAGGAACAGACCTGGACATCCCTTGCTGCAGAATACGACAGAAACAAGTTCACCACAGCTGCAGGATTGCCTGTCATCTCCTGCTCCAGCCCCTGGGGTTTAACTCTAAACCAGCCCCATAAAGCCTTGGCTGCTTACTGGAGGCCAGGCCTCCATCTGGGTTTAGAATGCACTCTAGACAGTTCTGATTTCAGGTTGGCACGAGGAGGGACAGGGTTGGGACACTCCAGATCACCCTTCTCCTACAAGGAATAGTGAAAGAAATTCAGCTATATGTTACAGACAAGCATGACTTCTGCAACTTGGTACTTAACACACCAATACTATAGGGTGTCTATCACAGGTCATATAGGACTACAAAAATTTCTTCTGCAGAAGCAGCATTTTCACTAACTTTGAAAAGGAAAACCTTGGATATGTGTTATTATAGTTCAGCTTCCTTTGTGTGGCACACAGGAAAGTGCTTACCAAATTTAGGTGGCATTAGAGTGGAATATGAGTTTAGGTTAAGGCACACCCGGTCAAAGCAAAAGGTTGAAGCAGAATCTGCTCTAGAAAGCAGTTGAGAAATGCAACACCTGTGAAATAAATGTATTGGATAATTCCACATTTTTCAGAACAGATTTCTAATGCTTCTATTTGTTTAGAAGAAATAGGAGAGGATATAATATTCAGAATACATTAAGAATACTAAAGACAGAAATCTATGTGGGCCACCCATCTTCAGCAACCATTACCCATCACTGCTACCATAGCAGATTTAATGTGTAGTCTGTATTGGCTAAACTTTTAATAAACCTTCAGACAGTGAAAACCAAAACCAAAACCCAACCCTCCAACCAGTACTGAAAAGTTAAAAGTTGACAGTTCCATGGATCAGTCTTGGATGGAGGCAGCTGTATGACACATTTCATCTAATCAGAATCTACCCACAGGGTATCCTACAGAATCAATCCACAGGAATATAATTTTGTAAAAATAAAAGATAACACAGCAATACACTAATCTTTTCTTAAATGCCAGTTCAAGTTCATGGTAATTTTTTGCACACACTGATTTTTCATCTCGCTTGCTTTGCTCTTCTGAGGTGTGTCTTAATTATTTTGAAGGAATAACACATGTTTTTATTCAGTGGTAAAGGAGTAAAAGTATTTTCTAGACAGATTATTTAAAACATCAGCAGAATTCCTTTTGCACCATTCATGAAAAATACATAAAGAATAAAAATGGCAGTGTAATGAATGTCACAATATTCACTCTGTGGGAAAGTCAGAAATCCCAGGTCCCTTAATCATCTATCAAAAATCCACCTTGTGAATGAAAGAACATTAGTAGACGTAGTTTTTGAATGTTGTTACATGATGATGAAGGGTTCAAATATGAACAAAAATAGAAAGAAGCTGAAAGGGTCCTTGCTAAGATGCAAATTACATTAAAATATGTGAGCAAAAATATGCTTCAGTCTGCCCTCAAATACTTACTGTAGAGATTAGGATTTAGTAGTCACCTTCTTACCTAGGAAATCAGTGATTAAAATAAGATGATGATGGGAAGGATCAAAAAAGTTAGGGCTTTGCAGTGAAAATTGGTATTGGCTAAAGAACTAGGCCTAATAATTAAAACAGAAAAAAAGTTTAACTGAAGAGTGAAGGTATAGATAAGGAAAAGCCAAAAAAGCCAAAGAGAATGAGTTACAGGCAAATGACCAGTAGAATTTCAATAAAGAAATAGCATTTCAAACAAATAGAATCTTTTTATATTGGCCTTGAGAAAGAGCACTAGAACAAAAGGAAATAGCAGTATGAATAACACAGCAAAGGAAAACTTGAGGACCTCTTACAGAACACTAATTCTTCCTCAAAACATGACTACCTGTGTAGAGAAACCACATTTAAATAAATATATTTACACTCATCTGTTTGAAGAGTGTGAATAAATATCATTATATTTCAATATATCATCATATATCATTATATATCAATATATCATCATATTATATTTGTGTGACTTTGAGAAGATAACCATAGGAAGAGCCAAGGATAATATGCATAGAAGGTGATGAAAAATGTGGAAGACTGTGAGAGCTTAGATTGTATGGAAAACCAAAAATAGTACAACAGATTTCCTCCCAACCCTGTGGATATTTCAGATTTGTAAATGATTGTAAGATTTCAAAACTGGATCACATTTGTCTAATTATTATGCAGTTAGATTTAAAAAATAATATTGACTTCTACTCTTTATGACAACAAATTTCAATAAAAACCCACAAATCTATTTACATTGATTTATCACATTCTTTGAAGAAACACAAACATACAAATCCTAGCAAAATTTAATTTCATCCTCTTTTACTGTAGCCCCGTGATTAATGTGTAGTGACATTTTGTCATTGATTATAATTTTTTTAATTTATTTTTATTTAATGATTTATATTAGTGTTATTTCAAATTTCTAGAATAACATCAGGTAATAGTTAAAGCAATTATGTAAAGTAATAACCTAAAATCATTACTTAGAATAATTATTTTTGCTGCCAAGTAACAAAATGCCCTTAGAAATTGTTGCTGAAGAAGAGAAAAAAAAAAAGGGGGTGGGAGGGCGGGGGGGGTGTGTGTGGAATGAAAAAAAACACACCAAAGTATCTGCAAAGTCTCTGATAATTTCATTGTCAGGTGGAGTGTGATGACAATGGCAATAAGGAATGATGAGAAGTGGAGGAAAATTTTGTAGTCATAGTTTACCCCTATTTACTACAGCACCTTCCAGAGAAGGCTGAGTTGAAGCTATAAGGAGAAGCTGTCATTTCATGTGGACCAGTAATAGATTATCTTCTGGTTTTAGAGTAAAGGAGAAAACTTGGAAGTCTAGAATATGAAGTAGAAACAATCAGAGCATCAAATTAATTTCTTTTTGTGGAAAAAAAATCCAGTTTCATCTTTCAGGTTGTGAAGCCCAGAATCATAGAATTGTCTTGGTTGGAAAAGACCTTTGCGATCTAACTCTACCAAGTCTGGTGCTCAACCATGTCCCTTACCACCATATATATGTGTCTTTTAAACAATTCCAGGAATGGTGATTCGACCACCTCCCTGGAGAGCCTATCCCAGAGTTTGATGACCACTTCAGTCAAGAAGTTTCTTCTAATATTCAATCTAAACCTCTCCTGGTGCAACTTGAGGACAATCCCTCTTGTCCTCTAACATTTTACTATGAAGAGACCGGCCCCTTCGTCTTTCAAAGCTTACCACTGAATATAAGATTCAAAATCAATGTTTTTTCCTTACTGAAATTAAACATTTGTGCATTGTCAATTATAAAAGCAATAATGTATATATTTAAGTGAAAAAAATAATTTCACTCAATACTCTGATTATAATTGTAGTGAAATTATTTAGTTATACTATATGATGTAGTGGAATTGCACCTGAAACTAAAACACAGTATTGATCTGAAAGTATAGTTTAGCTCTTAAACTCAGCTTTAAAAGTGGGGCAAAAATTAGACAGAAAGAAATGTAGACACATTCCAGACATATTTCATATCTGCTACAAGAATTCATGGTCAAGTCCAAAATAATATTTTAATTTCCACTGCTGCTCTAATGCCAGGCAGAAATTGTTTCTAACCTCCTATTTCTTATATTTTAAGACAAACTCCTGACCCATCACATTACAATAAATGATACTGTGTGTAATTTAGAGCTTAGACTGCCCACTTCTGTGAAGGACAACAGAAAATGTTTTTATAAATATATTAATGGCAAAAGGAGGGACAAGGACAACCTCCACTCCTTAGTGGACAAGGAGGGGAATATTGAAACTAAAAATGAGGAAAAAGAAGAGGTACTTAACACCTTCTTTGCCTCAATTTTTAATAGTAAGATAGGTTGTCTTCTGGACAACTGGCTTCCTGAGCTGGCAGATGGAGTCAGGGAGCAGTATAGTTCCCCTGAGATCAAGGAGGAAGCATGCTCAGCCACTTGGATCCCAACAAGTCCATGGGACCAGATGGAATCTATCCTAGGGTGCTGAGAGAGCTGGCAGATGAGCTGGTCAAGCCAGTCTCCATCATTTTTCAACAGTCCTGGCACACTGAAGAGGTCCCAGAAGACTGGAAGCTGGCCAAAGTGATGCCCATCCACAAGAAGGGACGGAAGGACAAACCAGGTGCCGCGATTGAGAGATGGGACAAAGATTGATGCAAGCAAAGTGTCTACTTTATTTTACAATCTTTTCTTTATATAGGCTAACATAATAAAGAGCAACTTGTGATTGGTTATTAGATATGTCCATTCGACAGTTACAGACTCATGATGGGCTGCTGAGAAAATACCATGGAACACACATCTCTTAGCAAGGCTCAGACATGTGTTAGACAAAAGACAAATGAGCACACATCTCTTGTCCAGGTTCAAACAGAAGACAAAAGACTCTGTTGCAATGTTTACCAGCTCCTATTTTCAAGTCCTTGTGTAATTTCCTTGTGTAACTTCCTTGAGTCACAATGGCCATTGGTAGTCAGATAAATGCCTTATTTTCTCTACACAGCTGCAGTTTGTTCCCAGGGTTTATGGCCCACAAGGGCTAAAATATTTCCTTCTATCAGCTGAGCATTGCTTGAGGTTCTACTCCTTAAATTCAATCCTTCATCCAGGGAATTACAGACCTGTCAGCCTGACCTCAGTGCCAGGGAAAATTATGGAACACGTCATCTTGAGTGCAATCACACAGCACTTACAGGATGGCCAAGGAATCAGTTCCTGCCAGCATGGATTTAGGAAGGGCAGGTCCTGCCTCTCCAACCTGATCTCCTTCTATGATCAGGTGACCTGTCTGGTGGACGTGGGAAGGCCTGCGGATGTGGTGTACCTGGACTTCAGCAAGGCCTTTGACACTGTCCCCCACAGCAAACTGCTGTCTAAGCTGTGAGCTTGTAACTTTAGGGAAAAACTCCATTAGTTTTGGAAGGCTAATATGGCATCAAATTTATGCTTGGATGAAATTTTAAGAAAATGAATATATGCAATTCCACTGATTTCAAAGGCAGAGTAAGAATTTGCTCCAGCAGAGAATTTTGGCCCTGTACGAGGAAAAGAAAAGAACAACAAAACAAACCACCCCACAAAAGTTATATTGAGTATATTATTAGGAAAAGGAAAAAAAAAAAAAGTCTTGGATATTTTAAAGCCCCATATATTTTGTCCCCATCAATCCAGAGTTCTTTGCAGATTCAGCTCAGACTATAATCTATCATCTAAGCCAAAGCTTTCTCTAACTCCTCTAATAAGCACCTTTATTGCACATCAGAAGTTAAATATCATTCCTAGTGCCATCAATATTCAAGGTAATTTTCAGGTAGATGCTGTAAAAATGTGTGGGAAGATGCCCAACGTATACATTGTCATTAGTGGAAAAAAGTCTGTGTTATTTTTTTGAACTACATTTATTCCCTCACTGTTTCATTCAAAGTGACTTAGAAATTAACATCAACAGTATGTTCAACCTTCTGTTTTCCGTAGCCATCATTCTTCATTCATACATTTACTCATAATTAAAAAATTAAGATTCACTAAAAAACCTCTACTCAGACATAAACTATAGCAAGGAATTTCTTTGCATTATTGCTATTATCATAATCTAATAATAAAGATATTATAGTATAGATTAATCACTATGAGAAAAGCCCAAAGCTATTAAAATGATTGCTGGCAAAACTGTATACTGAGGCAGTAGTACATTCTCTTTCTGCAGCATATCTAACAATCATATAGAATCAAGGATCATCTAGTTCCAACCCCCCTGCCATGGGCAGGGACACCTCACACTTGATCAGGTTGCCCAGAGCCACATCCAGCCTGGCCTTAAAAACCTCCAGGGATGGGGCTTCCACCACCTCCCTCAGCAACCCATTCCAGTGTCTCACCACCCTCATGGTGAAGAACTTTTTAACATCCAATCTGAATCTACTCTCATCTAGTTTCGCTCCACTATAAAATGTTCAATCTTCACAGGACTATTGTAACTCCACTGGTTTGATTTTTTTTTAATCTAATACAAAAATCTCCATCCCTCTGGCAGATCAACACCACCACTCAGCTTGGTGTCATCTGCAAACTTGCTGATGGTGCACTCAATCCCACTGCCTATAACATTGATTAAAATATTAAGCAGCACAGGTCCCAGTACAGACCCCTGAAGGACACCACTTGTCACTGCTCTCCATTTGGACCCTGAGCTGTTGAGCACTACTCTGTGGATGCAACCATCCAGCCAATTCCTTAATCACCGAACAGCCCACCAATCAAATCCATATCTCTCCAACTTGGCAAGCAGAGCATTTGTGGGGGACCATGCATCCACACTGTCAGCCATATGCAATCATTTTGGTTCCTCTTCAAAATGTCCACCTGTATTTTGTGCATTGTGAAGAAGTAACTACAAGAAGCTACAGCAGTTTGTGAACATTTACAGTTATTACAGCCTCAGAACACTGACTCTTTGTCCTGAATCTTTAGTAAAATTTTTTTATGAGACTCTTAGTTGCTAGAAGGCATTTTTAAATGGAACTCAATAAATACTTACCCAGTGGGTTTCCACATTTTTTCACAGTTTTTGAATTTTGCATAGAACACTGGATGAACATCTTGAGAGCCCTTTATTGTCTTCACGAAGAGCACATAAAGCAGAAAGTAACAGGCATGATTTCTAAATGCTGTTAACGTGCCTGGAGCCTGATCTTGAACAAAACACCTCTAAGATAAGAGTTGATGTCTCAGAAGCTTCTTACATGGCCCGGGCATGTTCAGAGAAGATATTCTATAGGATTCATTTTTATTTATGTGAGCTGAATTTTGCTGATGGCAACAGGTATCATTTTAGCTGTCAGGTGAGATTAGGACTGTAGCTATGCTTGTCAGTGCAGTAATTATGTTGAAAACAGAGAATTAACACCGTGTACAATTACAGGGGGAAAAAACCCCAAACCAAAACAAACCAAAACAACAACAACAACAAAGAGCCAAACAAACAAAAAAAAAAACACCAACAAACTGCTCACACATTACACTGCTGCAATGGCAGTCACTAAGAACAGAAATATAGTCACTTTCAACACAAAATATATGTATTCATCATTTATGTTAAATAAATGGAGTTTTCCCTTCCAGTCACATCTATCCATAGGTATGAAATGAAGTACACAAATACCAAATAAAACTATGTTTGAATCTCTCTTGAGAATCACAACCTTCATTTTGCATTATAAACATGAATCTGTAAAGAATGGGAGGTGGGAAAAAAGGGAGTCTTACAGAAGAAACTTTAGGAAAGCAGGAAACTATGGAAAGCAGGTGTTGCAAATGAGTTGTAGTAACAACAGAGCAAGCTCTTTCAAGGTTACATATTTTCCTTTCCTGTTTCTCTGTTTGGACTAGTGCAAGGGCTGTACCTTTATGTGTGTGTCTTTGCTTGTTTATCTTTTTATTTCTGCCATGAGAGGATAAAAAGAAACATTAAATTTAATCTTCTGTGTTAAGAAATTATTCTCCTTTTTGCTGCATCCTTAGGTATGCATTCAAAAGTGATTAACAACTACAATTGTTATGGAGGTTCATACACTGAAAGATATTTTAGTAAAAAACAAACAAACTGACTAACTAACTAACTAACAAACAAAACCAAAACTAAACTCCTCCCCCACCCCCCCCCAAAAAAAAAAACAAAAAACCAAAAGATCAACATAAAAATGTTATGGTTCCCATTGCCATACATCAGAGTATGTAGAAAATAATAAGATTCTTCTAACAAAAGGATACCATATTATGTGTCATCATTTATCTTTATCAACTTGATGTTGACATGCTACAAAGGGAGGAGTTATGAGAAAATCAAGTGAACACTTGTGTGGGGAAGATGTGACTGAAAAGATGAAGTGTGTGACTGTTTCTTAAAGATATCTGATATGGTAATGCTAGGCAGGAGGATGAATGAGAGGATTCTAGGGACAAGCAGGATTTCAGGATTGGGAATTTCCCCAGCTAGGGGCAGTGAAAGAAAGTAGATTGAAAACTAAGCTTTGAAAACAAACATCTTTTTTTCAAGATATACCTATTTAGATGATCAGTGGCTATCTTAAATTGATTTAAATGTTTATTGTGAGAGGTGTTTTATGGGGTTCTTTGGCTTTGTGTCCAGGAAAAGTTTCTCAAGATATACTGTCCCCTTAATTCAAAGTTGGACACTAACCTGCATACACACAGTGCAAAGCACATTTTGTTACAAAGAGCTAAAGAGAAAGATCAGTATTTTCCTCAGAAGTGTGTCATCAGAAACGAATATCCCTCCTGCAATATACAGACATACTAATTGCTAAATTCTCCTGTCAATCATTTCAAATGCACATCAAAAGCAGAACAGTAATGGCAGCTTGTCAGCATTCCAGAGCTGTGTCTCAGTAATACCTGTGTGAACTACACTTATGCTGGTTTTGTAACATGCAGAGATTGGAAACAAGACATGCAAGAAAGGAGTTTTCCCTGCTTTCATTGGTAAGTGTCATTTCATTTGAATGTAAAGTAAAATTTTCTTAAAATAACTTAATGCAACATTGAAATGCACATATTGCACCTTGCACAAATATAATAAATAAAATAAAGAAAAAAAAATAAAGAACGCTTCATAACTGAAAAGATAAATAGGAAAAGAAGACATTAGCTTGCATTACCTGTCTTCTCTTGTCT
This sequence comes from Dryobates pubescens, assembly GCF_014839835.1. Lineage (NCBI taxonomy): Eukaryota > Metazoa > Chordata > Aves > Piciformes > Picidae > Dryobates > Dryobates pubescens. Next base: position 11,676,496 of record NC_071618.1, on the reverse strand, counting down.
TCTGAACAAATTTGCTCACTAGCTCTTCTTTCTCTTTCTTTCTTTCTCTCTCTCTCCCTCTCTCTTTCTTTTCTCCCTTTCAGTGATGAGGGTTTGCTTTGGTTTGGTTGGATGATTATTTTTTTAGGATTTGTTTCTTCCACATGTTTGCTGGCTAGAATAATTATATAGATATAGATATAGAATTATAGGGTTGTTAGGGTTGGAAGGGACCTCAAAGATCATCTAGTTCCAACTCCCCTGTCATGGACAGGGATACCTCATACCAGAGCAGGCTGCTCAGAGCTACATCCAGTCTGGCCTCAGAAACCTCCAGTGATGAGGCATCCACCACCTCCCTGGGCACCCTGTTCCAGTGTCCCACCACCCTCATGGGGAAGAATTTCTTCCTAACATCCAATCTGAATATACCCATTTCTAGTTTGATTCCATTCCCCCTAGTCCTGTCATTACCTGACAACCTGAAAAGTCCCTCACCAGCTTTCTTGCAGGCCCCCTTCAGATACTGGAAGGCCTCAAGAAGGTGTCCTCAGAGCCTTCTCTTCTCTAGACTGAGCAGCCCCAGCTCTCTCAGTCTGTCCTCATAGGAGAGGTGCTCCAGCCCTCTAATCATCCTCATGGCCCTTCTCTGGACACATTCCAGCACCTCCCTATCTTTCCTGTAATAGGGGCTCTAGTAGATCTTGTGGTAATATATAAAAATAAATACAATATCATATATCCTTTGATTTCTGTTACACTGAATCTTCCTAACACACTCTAAGCCCTACATTTTAAATTTTGTTGTCATAAATAAAAGAACCGCTAAAAAAGCTTTCAAATTATAATTGTTTATAAATACTTTCTCACACATTTCAAAGACAATTATTTGTATACACACCTCACTGCCAAATAGGAATTAAGAAAGAAATCCAGTGCAACAAGAGAAATCAAAATGCTGAAGTAGAACAAGTGGTTAATTCCACTCATAGTTCTGTGCTTATTTTATGCTAATTGCTTTTTATAGGAGGAAGCTGAACTCAAAGCACTCCTGATCAAGGTATCTGAGACCATGTTTACGATCTTATGAGAGGCCAGTGTGGAACAGTCACAATGCACAACTGTGTTAGTTGTTTACAGAACCACACTTCAGCTTTCCAGTGGAGTGAGACTATGTCCTCTGATGCTTATTTCACTGTGTCTCTTTAGAGCAAAGCCTGACAATTCACAAACTGCAACAAACCTGTGTAGTTCTGTGAAGAACAGCCCTATAAAACATGAAACCAACTAACTTTGCATGTATTATGACCCTTTGATTAAAATAATTATTGTTGTCCTCACCTGGCATTGATTTGTGGCCCCAGAGGTGCAAAGTCCGGGACTAAAAGATAATTATATCCAAGTCCCATTTGAATAGTTACATTAAATTAAGTATCAAATTAAATAACTTATCTGTTGAAAGAATATTCATATTATTCAGTGATTCCAGGACCACTTCAACCTCTGCTCATTTAAAATACTCTCTTAACTATATGTTGTATGGAATAACACATCTGTAAAAGCAGGTGACATTGTACCATTGGACAGAAAAGAAGCTAAAAAGGGGAAGTATTCATACTCATTTTTAGACTCATTATGAAAATTTTAAGTCTTCCAAAGAAAAAGTATTATAATTTCCTGCTGAAACACCTTTGTAACAGTGAATTTTTTTAGCTGTCACTTCATCTCTTTTCATCCTCCAGGTGGCCTTTAGGGCAAATTCTGTCCTTCCTGAGATGTATATCCTTCTGTGGGTTTTAAAATTTGAACTGCTAAACTCCACAGCTCATAGCTGAAAGTAAGTGTATTTTGATATATTTCTTAATCAATTTATAATTAATAAATATACACTGGAATGTGGCTACAAGCTTTTCACTTTTTAATTTTTAAAGTGTCAATTTTTAAAGTGACAGCAAATTTTGGCCTGTCTTGCACACAGAAGTGATATCTTCCATAGTGCCACTATGATCAAAATCACTAGAGGTACTGAAGCACTGCAACACTTTCCAGGCAGTACTTAACTTTTAGATGCCCTGTAACTTCATAAAATACTTTCTTATTAATTTAGCTTCCTATACAATGTAATGTAAGGTGAGGAGTTAGAGGCAGTGCGAAGTAATTTCACAGTGAACTGCTTCACTTTCCAGTAAACTCTGTGAAGAAAGTGAGGTTTGTGCCTCACGACTAGATCAAGAAACCTTTGTTTATTTTTTTTTTTTTTTTTTTGGTATGACATGGGAAAAAAAAGAGGATTTGAAACAAACTTTTTCTGGGGAAAGGGAGTGAGGGGCAGAGGGTTTTCAGCTTGTTCTGAACAGTCCAAGTGATTAGATGTCCTGTATGCACATTTTTTTTTAACGCCTTGAAGGATAGTGACTCCACCACCTCCCTGGGCATCTTGTCCCAGTGCATCATCACCCTTTCAGTAAAGAATCTTTTCCTAATGTCCAATCTAAACCTCACCTGGTGCAATTTGAGGCCATTTCCTCTCATTCTATCACTTGATATTAGGGAGAATAGACCAACCCACACCTCACTACAACCTCTTTTCAGACAGGTGTAGCACTACCTGAAACTACCCAACTATTATGTCAGTATGTAGTTGAGAACCAGGAGCAACTACACCACAACTATACTGGATGACTATACCTGTCCAAATTTATACTCCCAAGTAACTAGTAGATTTTGAAACATCCTAATACATAATATTGAAATATTTGTGAGATCTGCTTATCCTGAAAACTAGTTTCTGCTTTACATCTGTTGTGAATATCAAAATGAAAGATAAGGAATCACTCCTGTCATTATGTCTCATGGTCCTTAGGATATTTGGGATATCTGGGTTTATGTGACAGATACAAATCAGGTAAAGAAAACATTTGAAACAAGCCAACCACATGCCAGGGAAGTGTGATGAACTTTTGGTATTAAGGGTGTGGAAAATGCACCTGTCTTGCTACATGGCAAAACCTACTTTGAGAATCGCACTAGCACCAAGGTGCACAGAAGCTGAGCAGTTTGTTTCGATTTCATCAGAGAGTTAATTTTCATCCTAGTAGCTGGTACAGTGCTGTGTTTTGGATTTAATATGAGCATGAAGTTGATAACACAGTGATGTTTTAGATGTTGTTTGGTATCACTTATCCTGAGGCAAGTACTCTTCCTCTTTCCATGCTCTGCCATTGAGGACGTGGACAGGAAGCTTCAAGGAAGCACAGCCAGGACAGCTGATCCAAAAAGGGAAGGGAAGGGAAGGGAAGGGAAGGGAAGGGAAGGGAAGGGAAGGGAAGGGAAGGGAAGGGAAGGGAAGGGAAGGGAAGGGAAGGGAAGGGAAGGGAAGGGAAGGGAAGGGAAGGGAAGGGAAGGGAAGGGAAGGGAAGGGAAGATGAAAGGCAAGTAAAGGTCTCAAATAATCCCATCAATTCTATCTCTGACCCTCCTATATAAATGATAAATTTCACAAGGCAGATTGAAAGATTACTGGACACTTCTTAGAGATGTAAATCAACACACTGATTTACATCTGATAATAAACTGTAGAAACTTGTAAAGAACTGTGAAGATATGTAAATAGGCTTGACTGGAATTGTAAAGAATGTTTTTTGGATGTCATTACATGCATGGATTGGGGAAGATAGACTGGTGGATTTAGACGCTACGATCAGATATCAGTCATCAGACAGAGGTCTGCATGAGGTGGACGATTCCCTGCCTTCTTGCCACTGAGCCAAAGAGGGAGACATAAATGGTAATTAGGGGACTGGAGTAGAATAGAATAGAATAGAATAGAATAGAATAGAATAGAATAGAATAGAATAGAATAGAATAGACCAGGTTGGAAGAGACCTTCAAGATCATCGCGTCCAACCCATCAACCAATCCAACCCACCTAAACAACTAAACCATGGCACCAAGCACCCCATCAAGTCTCCTCCTGAACACCTCTAGTGATGGTGACTCCACCACCTCCCCGGGCAGCCCATTCCAATGGGTAATCACTCTCTCTGTGTAGAACTTCCTCCTGACATCCAGCCTGAACCTCCCCTGGCGCAGCCTGAGACTGTGTCCTCTTGTTCTGGTACTGGCTGACTGGAAGAAGAGTCCAAGATCCGCCTGTCTACAACCTCCCTTCAGGTAGTTGTAGACAGCAATAAGGTCACCCCTGAGTCCCCTCTTCTCCAGGCTAAGCAACCCCAGCTCCCTCAGCCTTTCCTCATAGGGCTTGTGTTCCAAACCCCTCACCAACTTTGTTGCCCTTCTCTGGACATGTTCCAGAAAGTCAACATCCTTCCTAAACTGAGGGGCCCAGAACTGGACACAGGACTCGAGGTGCGGCCTAACCAGTGCAGTGTACAGGGGCAGAATGACCTCCCTGCTCCTGCTGGCCACACTGTTCCTGATGCAGGCCAGGATGCCATTGGCCCTTTTGGCTGCCTGGGCACACTGCAGGCTCATGTTCAGCCTACCATCGACCAGTACCCCCAGGTCCCTCTCTACCTGGCCACTCTTCAGCCACTCTGACCCCAGCCTGTATCTCTGCATGGGGTTGTTGTGGCCAATGTGCAGAACCCAGCACTTGGATGTGTTAAATCTCATGCTGTTGGATTCTGCCCATCTGTCCAGCCTGTCGAGGTCCCTCTGCAGAGCCTCTCTACCCTCCAGCAGATCAACTCCTGCCCCCAGCTTGGTGTCATCAGCAAATTTACTGATGATGGACTCAATGCCCTCATCCAGATCATCAGTAAAGATGTTAAAGAGCATGGAGCCCAGCACTGATCCTTGGGGCACACCACTAGTGACGGGCTGCCAGCTGGATGTGGCACCATTCACCACCACTCTCTGGGCTCAGCCGTCCAGCCAGTTCCTAACCCATCGCAGTGTGCTCCCATCCAAGCCATGGGCTGACAGCTTGGCCAGGAGTCTGCCATGGGGGACAATGTCAAAGGCCTTGCTGAGGTCCAGGTAGACTACATCCACCAGGCAGGTCACCTGATCATAGAAGGAGATCAGGTTGGCAAGGAGTAAGTTGAGGTGGAGAGACCTGGAGCTCTTTATCCTGGAAAAGAGAAGACTGAGAAGGGATATATGTATATATACACATCTAAATGGTGGAGGCCATGACAGTGAGGCTGGGTTCTTCTTAGTGGTGATCAGGGACATACTGGAATACATTAGGTTCCACTTGAACTTGAGGAGAAACTTCTTTACTTTGATAGTGACTGAGCACTGGAACAGGTGGCCCAGAGAAATTGTGGAGTCTCCTTATCTGGAGCCTTTCAGAACCTTCCTGGACATGCTACTGTGCAACCTGATTTAGGCACACAGGCTAGTAGGGGGAGGTTGGTCTAGGTCATGTCCAGAGGTCCTTTCCAACCCTTACCATTCTGTGATTCCACAATTAGAATGGCATGTTTAGACCTAGGCAGTTATGAAAATCCCAAAAGAAGGGATCTCTATCTTTTGATATTAAAGTTGGCCGGTTAATACTTGATTGTGATTAGTGGTATATAAGATGAGACTTCCGGTTGAATGTCTTAAAACAATATGCAGAAGTACTGTGTTGGTAGTGTCATTGAAAACAAAGAAAAATAATACAAGAATGAAGTTTAAAAAAAAAAAAAGGAAAAAGATCAAGGGGTTAAAGTTCTTCAAACAGGTCAGCAGCACATGCTGTGGTGTTTACCTGGCTTAATAATTAAACACATACTGAAGACAGTATTTAAATGAAATCCACAGGGTATCATCTGCCTTTTTTGCCAAATGTAGACTGAAATGCCTGTAAATTTTGACTTTTTAGGTTTGGGCTCCAAATATTGGCATCCCATATGAAGGAATATCTCTGATAATGCACATCCTCTTAGAGCAAAAAATATAGAAAAAAAGTGGTTTTGAGGACCCTTGCAAGCAAATTCCATATCGGTACATATTTTTCTCTAATACAGAGATTACATAGTATGACCAGTGATAGTTCCTTAGAAATAAAAACTATTATAGTAATGATGACAGGAGATCAGAAGTGGGCGGTGTGCAGTATAGGGAATCAGACAGGTGAAATGATTCAGGGAAGTTCTATGCTTGATGAGAGTAAATCTAGGCTAGAACTTTGGAAAAGATACTGAATTGCTGATGCTAAATTGCAGAGATGATTTTCTCTATGCAAATGAGAAGAAATAATCAGAGGGGTAAATATCAATTGCAAATTGAGATTTGTAGTTCATCCTATAAGAAGAAAAACATACTTGCAGACAGAATCTATATATCTCAGAATATTACAGTTTGAGAAGTGGGATGATACAATGATAAATATGTGAAAAAATAAAGGAGAAGACAGTCCAGAGTTTCTGTGTTCTCATAGGTCATTTCAATTGAGGAAACCCTGGAAAATTCAAACCCTATAAAGCCTATATGGATATATTTCACTTGGTGAAATATATCTAGGTTGTGGAATATATTGCTGTTGACTGAGAGAACAGAAGCTTTGTAGGATTTAGAATACAATTGTCGGATAAAAGGCATATACAGAGTAATGTTTTGGAGACATGCTTCTGAACACAAGTCCTTCTCAAAATAAAGAGATAATTGTGTCAAAAGACATGCAAAATAAACTGCCATACATCTCTAATCATTGAGAGACAAGCATCTTGCCATGATGAACTCATGTATTATAAGTGCTGGGATTCCTGTCCTTTGTGGTACAAATTTTTTTTAGTTAATCTCTGTTTATTTTTTATTCTCCTTTACTTCCAATGTGATTGGATTTGTACTTTCTTCTCCCTGGTTGTGCAAGTTATTTATTTATTTATTTATTTATTTATTTATTTATTTATTTATTTATTTTTAGGAATACTGAGGGAACTGAGAAAAGAATATGCATGTGAAAATCACAAAAACTAATCATGCGTAAACATTTAATTTGGAAAAACTACTTTAGCCAGAAGTCGGATATGTTTTTTTCTAATACGGTCCTGAGGGAGATGTAATACATAAATTGCTAATACTGACTGATGGCATGGACCTATAAAAAACAAACCCTCTTTTTCCAAATCTAGAAAATGAAAGAACTTATCTACTGTTGGCCTACACCAAGAAAAACAAATGAGAGTGGTCCGTGTAAAATCAGAAAATTTATTGGGAATTTCATTTAACTCTCTCATCTTTAGTCAATTATACCCACTAATAATTTCATGCTTTTATCCATTTCCTTCCAAAAATGAGTGTTTTCATGTAAAAGGAATTCATGTAAGGGAATTCTTGAACCAGCTTCTAAATCACAGTTATTAGAGAGCTGTAAGAGATTTAGATACTTTTAACATCAGAGACTTAATGAATGCTTAGATCGCATTGGAAATTGATCTTGTCTGTCCATATCTAAAGCTCGTTGGAAAGTTCTTCTGGAAATGTGTTCCCCTGATGACAATAGCATGTGAGCAAATATTTTTCTCTGCAAAATGTGGTAACTGCAATTTGTAAATTGTTGGGAAATTGAAATAATTGATATTTACTGTTTTAAGTAGAAAACATACTTAGGTCTGTTTGTTCAAGGGCATTTAGGAGCTCCAGATGCTCAACAGAATCACTTACATTATAACTGCAAATGATAGCAATGGGAAATACTAATAAACAGTCAAGAAATCAAAGAAGGAAACCAAAACTCCTCCAACTGCTGAAAAGACCTTACTAAATATAGTTTTTCCCGCACCCACAAAGTCAAGATGTTTATGAATAAAGAGTGTGGCATTTACCTACAAAATTAATCTGGATTACAATCCATTTTATATTAAAGAGAAGGAACAAGTCTGAGGGCCTAGTTTTGGAATGTAACTGTCCGTAATTATGAACAATTTTTTACAGAGTTCCATAACACTGCAACTGATCTCTAAAGCTGATTAGAATTTGACTTGCAGTATTTAAGAAAAATATGAGACAGTCAATTTAAGAAACAGAACAATAATTTCCATTGATGACAATTTTATTATGAAAGTCTACTTCTGAAGCTGTAAATCTGACTGACTTAATATTTGTAAGTATTTTAAAACCCTTCTACACTGATGTGATAGACTCATCAAGCTAAACATTTGTACATGGCATGTCACAACAAGGAACTCATAGCTCAGCACATGTGCTCTCTGTACTTACAGCAACATTTCCACACATGTTGAACATTCTTTAAAACAATTGCAATATTCAGAGTACTTTGTTGTTCTGTTAGCTTGAACTGTTGGTTTGTTATGAGATTCAACTTTTTGGCAGATGTGTCTCAAAGATTAAGTGCTGTTGTTTAAAAACAATCACATAGAAAAAGACAGACAGGGTAAGGCTTCTGTGCTAGTCTTCTATAAGATACTCACATAGGAAAGACATATGACAAGCTCCCAAACCGCTGGAAACTATTAGATGGTTCTTTTATTGTATTAAATTGCAAAATGTTTATTCCAAGTCAGGGAACATAAGAAACAAGGTTTATTCTGATTTTTGTATTTTAAAATTATTCAAATTTCTGAGCTTGCATTGAGTACCTATAATAGACTGAAGCATGCCCTGAGTGTGTTCTGTGCTTTATACAAGCATGATATGGTGACTAAATGCACATCATATATTATCTGGTATATTGATTCCTCATCCTCCATGACTGTTAGCCACAGACCTCTATGAATGCTCTCACAGGTTTATCACAAAGCTTTGTTGGTGGTCATTTGTATTAATAGCTTTTAGATCATGCTTAGTGTAATCTTTCCATCTTTTGCTGTTGGCCACAAAGCTGAACCTCATAAAAATATCCTTCTGGGAGATTTTTTTAAGCAGCCTGTCTTCTATCACCTAACTGTATAACTGACACATTTAAATAATTGTGATTTAAAAAATAAATAAATAGGTATTTATGATAGAGTACCATGATGGCATTGTATCTGGCTGAACAACCAATGGAAAATACTTGATCTGGTGTGCATTTTATTCCATTCCTGTCTGTTCTATTGGAGGAGTAAACTGGTGTAACTGTTGGAGTTTTATAAATGACAATGAGGAAAGAGACACCACAATTACAATCACATTCCACATTGTCACTCTTTTTAATATTACCTCCTTCCACTTACATGAACTTTTTTTTGAAAGGTCTTAACCAAGAAGATAATTTTGTAGGATCTTTGTCTTAATGTAGCCCCAACAGAGGGAATACTGCCAGCCTCTCCTGTTGTTTTTCCTGAATTCCTGTTGATTCTTATTTTAATTTTTACAAAAAGTTTTATAAATTGAGGGGGTTTTGCAAGTGAGACAGTTGTCTAGAAAGTTGTCTATTTGCTAGTCACATCTACCATGATTCCATTTAAAGCAATGTGTCAGTTTTCAGATTTGTCAGGCAGAATATAGATATAATGCTGAAAGAAGATAAAAGGTCTAAACAACAGGCAAAGCCTAGAATTAGAGACTATTATGGCAGGATGATGACAGCAGTTTCCTAAAGATTCCCAGCCTTCTAATACCTCTGGAATTTAGGTTGCCATTTGTGCTTCTTGAGTAGGCAATCAACCTTTTTTTCTACTGAGTTCTAACTTTTTGAGCTCTACAGATGCCTTCCTTTTATACCTATTAGCTTCTGTTTCATCATCTCTGATCCCCTGAAAATCTGGAAATGTTCATTTAGCTTAGAAAATTGCAAATAAATTTGGGGTTGAAGTGAAAATTTTTTACTGTCTTGTCATTCTTTGAATAGGTTGGAGACAAATAGTACATTCCTCTTTGTATGTGTACCCTTATCCTTCTAGCTGAAAAAAAAAAAATCATCATCAAATTGCAGTGCTAGTGACACAGCTAAAATAAGTGATGGAATATGCAAGCAAGGTAAAAAAATAAGATTTTTTTGCTAGTGGCTGTTTTTGTAAATGAGAATGTAACTTCTAGTGATTACATACTGATATGAAAATTGAGACTTTTACTTGGGCTGAACAACAGTAAAAAAATATTTTTAAAAAAAATATATTTTCTTGTTTCCTAAGGCCAGAATTCCAGCCTAATGCAGCAATATACTTCTGGCTAACATCCTAGCATAAAACTCTGAGATAGATAATATCTATTATTTATTGACATGACAAGGATACAGTTAAAAGGGGGAATGTGAAAATATTTCTCCATCCTGATTTGGGGTATGTGTGCAATGACTAAGTTCTCACTACATATGGGGATGAAACTTGGGTGCTTAGGGTGTCCTCTCTCCCTATACCTTGTTTTATTTTAGAAAGCAACTCCTGTGTGTAGACACACCATGTACCACTACGTGTTGCATCACATCATGATATCTGGAGTGAGTTTTCAATACACCACAAAGTACAGCTGTCACAGTAGTGTGTTTTTTTTTGGTTGGTTGGTTGGTTTGGTGGGTTTTGTTAAATAGCTAGCATCCTTCATGATAAATGATGTATTCCATATACATTACTGTATTTTCTGCACTCAATTTTGTAAATAGGATAATTGTCATTAGCTTCAGTAAAATAACTACCACTCCCCTGCTCTGGGGGAGCTGAATATAGTTGTAGACCCCTTATAACAAGGTGCCATTGGGTGACAAATGAAGGCATGAACTCCATTGTCATATAGCAACAGGATTCCAGAAAATCAGAGAGCAGAGGATCTCAGAAGTCTTAATTGAAGTCCTTTATTGCTGCATTGTAGAATCCCTTGCATTACTGAATCTCAGAGTCCCACTTATGGAAGTCCTGGAAGTCCTTAACAAATGAAGCAGCTAACAGAAGTCCTGAGTATATCCCTCACAGCATCCCCACATTGAAGCCCTTGCCAGAAGGATCAGCTAACTAACAGAGGCAGAAGTCCCTAGCAGCCCTAACTGAAGGCCCTAGCCAAAGAGTGGCTGTTTTTTTATATATGTTATCAATCACTTAACCAGTAAAACCAAACCACATACATAAGCTCAAATCTTTTCCCCTATAAGAGGTGCTAGCATGTCAAGGAGGTGGCTTCTGCAGCATGAAGGTTCTCCCAGGCGGCCACTACCAGAACAAGAGGACACAGTCTCAGGCTGCGCCAGGGGAGTTTCAGGCTGGATGTTAGGAAAAAGTTCTATACAGAAAGAGTGATTGCCCATTGGAATGGGCTGCCTGGGGAGGTGGTGGAGTCGCCATCACTGGAGGTTTTCAGGAGAAGACTTGATGGGTTGCTTGGTGCCGTGGGTTAGTTGCTTGGGCGGTGTTGGATTGGTTGATGGGTTGGACGCGATGATCTTGAAGGTCTCTTCCAACCTGGTTTATTCTATGTATTCTATGTATTCTATGTTCCAATCAAAGGGTGTCAATGTGATGTTTTTCTTGGCACACATGGAATATTATTGTTTCGCTCTACACAACATGCTAAGGAATTGGTCAGCTAAGAAATCCTGCACTCTGCACATGCCCAGCAGCTGCCCTCAGAACAGTGGCTGCAACAAATAACCATGTTAAGCACTTGCTGAATCTTTTTGAAAGGACCCAAAGAAGTTAGCCATTCCCTGCAATAAAATGACATGATCATCATAACTACAGGCAACCAGTACCAGAACAAGAGGACACAGTCTTAGGCTGCACCAGGGGAGGTTTAGGCTGGAGGTTAGGAGGAAATTTTACACAGAGAGAGTGATTGCCCATTGGAATGGGCTGCCCAAGGAGGTGGTGGGGTCGCCATCGCTGGGTGTGTTCAGGGTGAGGTTTGACAGGATGCTTGGTTGCATGGTTTAGTTGATTAGGTGGTGTTGGATGATAGGTTGGACACGATGATCTTGAAGGTCTCTTCCAACCTGGTTTATTTTATTCTATTCTATTCTATTCTATTCTATTCTATTCTATTCTATTCCTATTAAAGTCCCATTCCCAAAATTTGTTTTGTGAAGAAACAAACAATTATTTGCTGTTTTCTGTGTATGTAAAGGATCAGTGAAATTTTTTCAAGATTTTTTAATATTCTGCTCTTTGACACATAACAAATTTTAATAGGAGTTATTGGCTATGTAAAGAGTAATATTTAATATTGATTTAATATATTACATATATACAGATATATGGAGCTTGCATTTTTATTTCCGGTCCTTATGGTAAGAAGGCTCAATATTGGTATGGTGCATAAAGAAGTCTCTAGGGCATGCTGAAGAAGAGGGGATAATAAAATGACATATAATTTTTAATTTATATGTGTGTGTCTCAATAGATATTGAAAATGTTAAATTCAAAACATAATTTACCTTTGATACTTATTGTCAAAAATCTATACTTTATAGATTCACTAAACCAAGGTTATACAGCTGATTTTCCTGAAAAAAATACCCTGTGATCTATTTAGGACTAAAAATTATAAGACACATGCTATTCAATTTAGGGTGATTCTGATAAGTTTTAATTAACGAAGATCTGAAATACATTTTTCAACATGAATCAGAGGAGTGTATACGAATTAGTTTGCTTTTAAATTCAGCTGACTATTTAAGTATCTCATAGCAAAGCCATCATTACATCTCATAGAATGATATTTTTGTGTAATTTAATTCCATTTGTGAGGAAGAGTGGGAGCTGTATCAGTTGTCTATACATATGACTGTCACTTGATCAGCTGTTTTAACTATACTGGATGTTTTAGATTTTTTTACATATACTTTAATCTTCCACTGCTAACAGTGTAAAAAGATGCAGATGTAAGAACTTTTGTTATAAATGTCAGAACTCCACACTGTTAGACAACCACTTTTTCTTTTCCCCACCTTCAGAATGTCAAAAAAAAAAAAAAAAAGCTGAAACATAAATGAAATCTTGAGCTCAGTTGTGCTGCTCGTGTGATTTATAAGCTCATTTAACAAGCATGATTTAGTTGTATCTGCTGAAAGATCCCCATCCTAGCCCAAAGACATTACTGTCAGCTTAAAACTCTGGCAATATATAAACTACATGGATATAGTCACAACTTGTTGTCCCAGACCTTATTAATCCTTAAGCTATTTGAATTTAAAAGCTGCTTTTGACATGGAATCCACTGTAAATCTGCACTCTCTGAATTTCTGCTGACACTTCAAGGTAACATTTTGATTTTTTTTTTATTTTAAGGAAGTCTCTGTGTTCTTCTTTAATCTCATTACCTGTTATACAGGCATTATTTTGTCTCATAGCAAATATGTAGTTTGCTACAAAATATTGTGTCATTGTTCTGCCAAATCCATCATCCTGGGGATTTTCCTGGTGAACCAATATCAAAATATAGACAAGATTACCATAATTCTCGAGCTGACATCTTGAAAGCCTCGGGGGTCTTTTGTATTAAGCTGCTTTGTTTTGCAAAGCTGCCAGCATGAAGTTATGAATGACATTAACAATTTGTATCCCTTGCAAAATAAAAATCCACTTGATTGCTTTCAGTTTGAACCTGTTGCATAGCTGCAGATACCAGCTTCATTCTTACTGCATGTTTGCTTTTGTGTTTCCTGCCATTATGTTCCAGTAGAAAAAGTCTATTTAAAACCACTTAAGAAATAGAATTGATCTTGCCTCAGAAACAGTAAAAATCTTCTTCAGAAACAGCCCTTTAGGCATCCAAACTTTTTTCTACCCAGAAGTGTACATATGTATGCGTGCAGTTTTAAACACAACATTAATCCTAATTTCTTTACTGGACACTTCTTTTTTTTAAATTTATTTATTATTTAAAAGGATTTAACTGGATTGGAGCCACAGCACAATAACACACTATTTTCTTTAATGAAAACAGATCCTTTTCAGGGGACCAGAAAGTGCTTTATTTTTTTTATATTTCCTGATCTCTAGTTGACATGCAGTGTTATATATGGTGATGAGACTTGAGTGCTTATTTGATATAATGGTGAGCAATAAGAGTGTTTCTTCTTTAAGACAACAAAAGACATTAACAAAAACATTAAACAAACAAACAAAAGATGGTCTAAACTATCTAGAAAGAAAAAGGCTTAAAAAATGTTAGAACAAGAGATAAGTTGAAGACCAAATGCTGGTAGTGACATGATGTATTTCTGTATAAAATAATCCAACAATTTGGATTGTCAACCTGCAGATGCCAGGTAAGAAATTCAATATACAGTTTTGCAGTTAGGACTATGTTATGCAACTCAGAGGAACTGGTAGACATCAAGATTGTTAGATTCTTCTACATTGTCAGACTTCTGCTTTCTTCAGATCACTGTCATATGAAGCATAGCTTTCAGTGATTTGAAGACTTCAGTTTGAGCTCAAATTACCACTGCCCTCTAACAAAAGAGACAACAGCATATGAAAAGTGAGATACTAAGTGATATCAAGTGAATTGCTTCTCAAAAAAAAATACCCTGTCCTTTGTATCTGTTGTATTTGTTTAATTCCAACTCTCACTCAGAACTGGAAATGACATTACATCTGCTCCCTCAATAGAGACAGATGGATTACCACACAGGAATGTGTGCAGCTGTCTAACAGGGACAATGTGATCACTAGTAATGCAATGATTCACGTCTTATATCTTTCAGCAGCTGCTTTGAGGAAAGTAAAATCAAAAAACACCATGGCAGTTCATAGATGAAGCATATAGATCAAGGAGGTAAATTTTTCTGTGTTAGATTGTATAAGAATTCACTAAATTATAAGGAGTCAAAATTAATTGTAGTTCTTAACTTGTTCAGAAGATGTATAAGAGTGACAGTGAAGGAAGAGGAGGGAGATCATTGATTTTATATCCAACAAATATTGTGCAGTGACTGAGCCACCAAGAACATCTCAGCAATATTTCCTTTACACCCACAAAGAGGTTCTGAGTGAGGCAGAGGCTGCAGTGTTCCGTAGGCTGAAAATAGCAAGTCAAAAATCTATCCCTGTCCTCTGTGCACTACGTAGAAGTGTTTGTGTAAGTGCTTAATAAGGGCAGTATTTCAAGGATAAAGACATTTTGAATTCAGATGCACAGTCATTGGGCTTGGTTGTCATGGTATTCTCAGTCACTGACCAAAATCCTCCTTTGTCTCATACTTCCAAAAGTAAATGTAACTTTCTAAAGGCTTCAAAATCTTCTATAACAAAAGCTATTCTGGTTTTTACTAAATATTTACAAAATACAATATATTTGTTTCTACTTCATCTAAATAATAGATGCTGAAGGCATTAAAACTTTATCCTATTTTATGTTTATATTTGATCACTATGAATTAAATATCCTTAAGTTTTGTCTTCAAGAAAATTAATTGAGATACTTTAGTGATATATATTATGGATCTGAAGACTTATGTTTAACTTTGGTGAAAAGTCTGGCTAGCTTTTCTTCCACATATCAAAAGCAATGAGCTATTAAATTTTCAAACTTCAGTGTAACTAATCCTTCTTCAGAAGTTGTTCAAGATTGCCAAATAGATAAGCCTTATTTATAATTATCTGAGACTACGTCATTAACTTACTGAACCTGAAACATGGTGAGAGTCAGCTTTTGAAAGGATGATTTTTAATAAATATAATTATTTTCTTAGTAATATTTTTAAATTATTTTTTAATAAGAAAATTACCAGGCAACAATATTAGAAATTAAAATTCTCTAGGAGGTATTTCCTTATACCATGGTTACCTGGGACATATGCAATATATTTAATCAGCTGGTGGTGAAAATGAATGTTTTAATTTCTGTAAAATAAATTGGGGAATGCCAGGGCTCGGAGTAATAGCTTGGCTTTCCTAAAGGTAATGGCAAAATTCTTTCTGTATTCAGTCAAGGTTGTTGCATTGTCATATGCTGAAATTTTCTTGTGGTTCTTTGCCCCTTACACTGTAATCAGTTTCCCTATCTATGAGGTAGGCACAAAAATATTTTGTTTTGTTTGGTTGTGGGTTTTGTTTGTTTGTTTGTTTTTTGTTTTGTTTTTTTTTTTTTAGGAAGACATGTATTTTTTATTGAAAATCATTAAGCAAATGTACTGTATCAATTAATAGGCTGTGCCAATTAATTTAGGCTTGAGGTGAGGAGAAAGTTCTTCACAGAGAGAGCTGTTAGCCATTGGAATGGGCTGCCCAGGAAGCTGGTGGAGTCGCCATCCCTGGAGGTGTTCAAGAGGGGATTGGACGTGGCACTTGGGGCCATGGTTTAGTAGCCATGAGGTCTTGGGTGACAGGTTGGACTTGATGATCTTTGAGGTCTTTTCCAACCTTCTCTTATCTATAGAACTTTCTTGTTTTCATGTTACAAACTTTGTGAGCATACTCTTGCAGTTATACTATTCTTTCCTTAAAATCAGACTAATTTAGTGGGTTTTATTTATAATCTTTTAAGATAGCATAAATCTTTTTTTTAAATATATTTTTTTCTGCTTCTCCTTGATTATTTAGCATCTTTGCTCTGCTTTTCTTTCTCATTTTTTATTTTTTTTTAATGTGTTCATTTAATTTAATCAGTTCTCCCTAAATGCAAATTTGTAGACACCTACACACACTTTTCTTAGGCACTCAAGCTGCTTAAAACTTGAAACTCTGGATTGGACCCATTTCCTTTTCTGGTTTACTTGGAGATACATATTTAAGGCCAAAACACTAGATTTGTCAAGACATCATCTTCAGGGCTTTCTCATAATTAAACTGAAGAAAAATACTGAGGGGAACTTCAGTTTAGCCATTCTTTATATTCTTAGTTAAGACAAATGTATTAGAGTTTGGAAGGGACCTCAAGAGGTCATCAGGTCCAACTCCCCTGCCAAAGCAGGATCACTTAGGGTAGTCAGCATAGGAGACTCCACAACCTCCCTGGACAGCTGGCTCCAATGCTCTGTCATCCTCACTGTAAAGAAGTTTCTCCTCATGCTGAGGTGAAATCTTCTATGCTCAAATTTGAACCCATTGTTCCTTGTCTTATTACTGTGCACTACTGAAAAGACATTGTGCCCTTCCACTTGACACCCATCCCTCAGATATTTATAAACATTGATGAGATCCCCTCTCGGTCTTCTCTTCTCAAGACTAAACAGCCCCAGGGATCTCAGTCTCTCTTCATAGCGGAGATTCTAAAGTCCCCTAATCAGAGAGTCTCCTGGCTCTCTGTTGGATTATGTCTAGCAGTTCTCTGTCTTTCTTGAACTGGGGAGACCAAAACTGGACACAGTATTCCAGGTGTGGTCTCACCAGGGCAGAGTGAAGAGGTAGAAGAACTTCTCTAGACCTGCTGGACATACCCTTCTTGATGCATCCCAGGACACCATTTGCTCTCTTGGCTACAAGAGCACATTGTTGTTCCATGGAGAACCTGCTGCCCACCAGCACTCCAAGGTCTTTCTCCATGGAAATGCTTTCCAGCAGGACAGCCACTAACCTGTACTGGTGCATGTTGTTATTCCTCCCCAGATGTAGGACCCTGCACTTGTCCTTATTAAACTTCATGAGGTTTGCCTGCATCCAGCTCTCCAGCCTGTCTAGGATGGCTGCACAGCCTGACAGGATGTCAGCCAATGCTCCCCCAGTTTTGTATCATCAGGGAACTTGCTGAGGGTACTCTCAGTCCCCTCATCCAGGTCATTGATATTGAACAAAACTAGACCCAGTACTGATCCCTGGGGAACATCACTGGCCACAGGCCTCCAAGTTGACTCTGTCCCACTGACGATAACCCCCTGAACTGTGTTGTCAAGCCAGTTTCCAATCCACCTCACTGACCAGCCATCTATGCCCCTTTTCCTGAGCTTCCTACGAGTATATTATGGGAGACAGTATCAAAAGCTTTACCCAAGTTAAGATATATGATGTAATAAAGCTTTTCAGTCTCTGTGAAGTCATTTATGCATCTTTACTTTTGCGTTTTTATTTTTTCTTTTGTCTTTCTTCAAAGATTAAGCTTAGTTCACATAGGAAATTGTCAAAATTATCTTGTGTGGGTCAAGAGGATATCCTGATTTTGGGAGTGAAAAGCCACAGGCTCTTGAAAGGCTTCCACCTGAGAGTATGAAATTACACCGTCCTGATAATCCAGCACTTCATATTACTGCTGCCTGGCAAGATAGTAAGAAGTGATGGAGTATTTTTCCATTGAATATTTGAGGAGATAGAAAAAAAATTGAACTACCATTTTCATATTTATTTTTACTATTGGGAAATATATTACACTTTGGCAGGCAATTTAGCTGCTATGCTGTATGTGGAAGGAAGTATTTATTGTAATTGCTGTGCATCTAGTAACTGGAATTTGTGACAGCACCAGTCTGTGTGTTTTACTGCTTCTAAGCCTGTTTATTTTTGTTACATTTCTTTAAGTCAGTAACAAATCCCCTGCCGTTTAAGACTTTTCCTGTGGTGAGGTAAACATGGATGAACATGCAATGAAAACAGTACATGTATTTTGAATTCTCTTTCTTGTTTCAGTAAGGATTTGAGCATTATGAAGGTGGCCACTGGTGTTTCTTCCTCAAGAAGAGGAAAGCGCATGGCAGGAGTTACTGCTGCTGTAAGGACATGGGAGATAAGGGTAGCTAGCATCTCTTTATAGAGCAGTTACTGTACCAAACCTACTTGCCAGTCCTGAGCTTTCTGAGGGTGACTGAATCAACCTGTTTCTCCAGAGTCCTGCCTCAGTTTTATGACTCCTATGACTGGTATATAGTAACAGCCAAGTAAAATATACTCTACAGATATTTCATTCTTACTTATATATTGTATCCACTTAACATCACAAAACACCATACAAAGGAAAAACAATGGCAAATAGCCACAAGTGACAAATGAAAAACAACACAGGTAAGAAACTGAATGGCCAGACCAGGAACTACTTTTCATGGAGAGTAGCCATCTTCAGGCCTATGAGAAGATTCAACTTGACCTCAGTACACCCTTTGACTCCACGAGCCAGATCCTGCACAAAAGCTCTGTGGTGCAGTGGGAGGGCACTAAACTGGAAGAGGAACCATGCAGATACCTGCCTTCATGCACACAGCTGTAGTCATAGCCACGTACTGAGCAGTCATGACACCTATCTTTCCTGCCAAGAACTTTTCATTTGCTTGTAAAATGACTACTGTCATTCACACTGTTGCAGTGTTCAGTGAGTGATGTTTAGCTTATTTGTTTTGCTCTTTATAGTGAATAGTTCTACCCTCTTTGTAGTGCTGTGAGAAAACCAAATAATTTTATATCCAATTTTATTTTTTTCTTGTCTAAGTAAACAAGGAGGTAAGCAGAAGAAGCTAGCCATGTTAGCCACAGTGAAAGGAAAGGTAGTTCAGATGTTATTGGGGGATCTTTCTCTTCACTTGTAGTGGAAAGTCTAGTCTGCTACTTAATGAGGTTGGGGCTTAATAAATAAAGTTGTTGTGTGTGGTATAATTTCTAAATGTGCCTTCATTAACTTTCCCAAATAGGGACTAAGGGAGTGCAGTTTTTCAGTGAACTAGAAATCAGTGCAGGGGTTGTGGTTCAAGCTGATAAGGCCTTGGAGGAAATTCCCTCCTACTGTTAGGAAAACTAGAAAGCGGAAACCTGAAGTATAACTGCTTTAGCTGATAAGAGAAAAATAAAATTATCTTAAACTTAGATTTTTTTTCACTCTATTAGATTTATCAGGAGAAAAATATTGATTCAATTTATCATTAACCTGGAAGCTAAATACACACAAAATTTAAATTTTTGTTGTTGTTTTGCTGGGATTTTTTGTTGTTCATGCCAGCTGTATTAATTGACTTCTGAGATTATAAAGTGTGACATGACTAAATTGGTAAGTGGTGTAAGCTGAGGTAGTATGAGTAAGCTTTCAGTTTGCTTGTCATTCCTTTTAGGATTCTACTTAAAATGACTACAAATTGCTCAACCAATGTTAATATGAGCCCTTCATCTGAAATAGCATTACTAAACACTTTGGCTTTATCAGATGTGCTGTAGTTTGCCATGTTTGGAAGATGTGAAAGAGTTTAATCAAAAGAAGTAATAGTGTTCCCTTAAATTTCTGTACACAAATTACCAAATTTTCACTTACTTCGTACATGAGCAATGCCTGCTGAAGGACTGAGTTTATCATTAACTGTAAAGCTTATGTTACTGCGTGCGCATGCTTACATAAATGTTGTGAAGGACAGCTTGAACCTGAGGCTCCAGTTTGCTGTTATTGAAACTCCCGACTGCTTTTGTATTTGATTGTGGGATAGTTTTATAAACATTTACTTTTAAAACTTATAAATTCTGGCTGATGCTTTAAGATTGTTGCTTGGCACAATGCTGCATCAAGAAATATCTTTTTATTTGTATATCTGTTATAGTTTGGGAGACTGGGAGAGCAGTAGTCATTTGTATTTGTTCACTCATCTAATTGAATTGCCTTGGGCAATGGGTTTGCTCAGCCTTGGAGATGAAATTTCTTCCTTTTCTCTGAAATGAGAGAAGAGATGGAGAGTGAAGTGCCCAGGGTAAGACAGAGATCTTGCTGTAGATGACAAAGGATCACTGGCAGTAAGGGTCATATGCAGGGAAGAGAAGGGAAAGAAAAAGATACTGAAAAGAACAAAATGTTTTAATAGCAGAACTAATGAAAAGTAGAAAGGAAAAATGAGGCACATCCTTCCTACACAAAGACCGGAAAATCTAGTGAGGTCTCAGTGACACAAAGGCTAGTACATAAAACAGATCCAAATATATTTAATTTTCATATGTAATTGTATTTTATCTTCTTTGTAAGCCATACAAATAATGATAATACCTCCAGATCTGCTTCTCAGGCATGCAGCTTCAAAAAAAAAAAAAGTACTTGTAAACCAAAAGACTCACACCTTCAGTGGTATGTTAGAAAGACTATACTTAATCTTTAGGTGGAGAATATGTCTGAAGAGTCAGTCCTGAATGAAAACAATGCCTGAGCATGGGTACAAGAATTCAAGGCAAAACGTAGGCCAGGAGTTTTATTTTCAGATATATGACTTTGTCTGTGTCTCAGGTATGAGGACAGGATGCTGCTGGACCTCTGTTCAGAGGTGGGCTATTCACACAGCTCAAGCCCCTGACAAATGCTTATTTAGTGGCCAAGGTTAAACTGGATTCTGCAGTGGTGTGCTATACTTTAGTACCTGTAATTGATCTGTGCTCATGGGTCTCCTTAGGTTCTCTTATAGAAGAAATGCTGATAATGGAGCCAGATGTTTTGATTCAGCTTGTTCATTTGGAAATAGAGTACATGAGAACTGGTTGAATTAACATGGAACAAGAATGGTTTGTTCACAGCTCTTCTAAGCAATCCTCAACACAAGCTTTTTTTTTTTTCTCAGAGCCATTGCTGATTCTCTCCTAGTCAGTGCTTGGAACTTGCAAGACTTTTCTGTCACTCGCTGTGGTATTTGTAAGAGTTTCTTTCTCTCATGCATATTGAAGCAATACTTAGTGAATTCACTCTACTGACGGTCCTGGAGTGGACTTGTACAGGGCTTTTTTTTTGTTTGAATAGTGACTAGTGCTTTTTCTTTGGCTTAGTAATCTTGTTTTGAATAACATTTTCTTGTTAGAACTGTTTCATTTTGAGTATTTTTTTTTGTCCCTTTTTTTTTTCCTTTTTTTTTTTTTTTTTTTTTTCGTCCAACAGATTAAAAGACTTTCTGGGCCAACTTAAAAAATAAAGTTGAAAATTATCCCTAAATACTCTATTGAA
Organism: Dryobates pubescens; assembly: GCF_014839835.1. Lineage (NCBI taxonomy): Eukaryota > Metazoa > Chordata > Aves > Piciformes > Picidae > Dryobates > Dryobates pubescens. The sequence goes on along the minus strand of NC_071618.1, from coordinate 11,654,869 downwards.
AAAAAAAAAAGCAAACCAAAACAGTAATATTTTTAGTGTTTTGGTTTAAGACCATTTATTACCTAGCATAGTGTTTTTTAAAGGGCATATTCTACTTTGTTATGTATTGCTCATTATATTTGTAATGCAGATTAGAATGTAAATTTTATTTCCAATTCACCAAATTTGTGTGGTCTTTCAAGTTAATATAATGTAGGACATTCTGCTACTTCTAGGGAGGCAGTGTTCTATGTATACTTAAACTTACAGCATATATAAAAAACCAGGAAGTGGTATACAAAAATATTCAAGATATAGATCCATAATTTTTTTGTTGGCAAATACTTGAAAATGAATTTTTCTCTCTATAACTCCTGCCAACAAAATATGTAGGTGGTGTCTGAACAACAAAATACCATTAAGGATCATCTGGTATATGTGTGAGTTGTTACCACAAGGGGAGTCCCACTCTCACAGTCCATTTCATTCCTTTCCTCTAGATCTAATGACTGGAGCTGCTGTGTGAGTAAGTTCAATGAGCCAAGCACATTGAAATCCAGTCCACAAAATGCTGAAGGTATTTCCAATAGATTGACTTGCCAAAGTAAATAAACTAGAGAAGAACACCCTGCCACAACTGAAAACTGACACAAAAACCTTCAAGTATGGGACTGAGCTAGACCTGTTCTCAGTGAGAGATAGATACTCTCAAATAGCACAAATTAACAAAGCTACCTAACATTTTAAGCACAAGTTTTTCAGCCTTAAAACTTATTCTTTCTTAAGATTCCTATTTGTGCTTCTTTTATTACTCCTGAACTGTGAAATAGAGGTTTTGAAAAATATTTCACAGTAGCAATTTGTAAACAGAAAAGTTGTTCCTATCCATAAAATTGTGTACTTTATACTAGCACACTTTTATTTATTTTTAAAGTAACAATATTATTCACATTTGTCTTTTAAAAGTCTGAAACTAAAGTAATCATCTAGTTTTGTAGATTTTTGTGGTTTGCTTGTTTGTTGGTGTTCTTTAGGTTTTGGGATTGCAAAGTATTGCTGCAACACTTCAGACACTGTCAGGACAATTTAGGGAACTAGAATGAGAATAAGAATCTTAAACAAAATGTGGACATGTAGAAATGATAACCTGTAATTTAAGAGAAATGCTCAGATGCATAACACTGCAAACATGTTGTGCAAGCGCTGCAATGGCATGCAAAGGAATCAGTTTTATTCAGGGCAAGTTGGGATTTTTTAACAAGAAAGGCAATGTGTACTGAGGTTAGTGAGATAGGTTTCAGTGTTCCATATCTTGTCAAAGTTGTGTGATGAATGGGATAGTCAAACTGTACAAAGAGGAGAAATGTTTTTTTTCCCACAATATTTGTATCACTGATAGTAGGCATTGCCTCTTTTGACCTTATCTCAGTATCCAGATTCAGTTTTGAGCACTTGGCTATGACATTGAAAAATTAGTTGAAATTATTCTCTGAAGAGTTTGCACTGTTCATTGTAGGCTTATTAAACACCAGCACCACTCATATAAAGACTTGTTTGTTAAGCAGATATATTTGCACTACTATTGTATTCTGTGTTTTCCATGCAGAAACACATACAGGAATAAGCATACTCAGTTTCTATACAAGTCGGCTTCTAAACACACATATATAGGCCTGATTCCAGTCCCGTTTACTCTTGTGAAATGAAACTGCTCATTTTAACTGCTGGCATTCTCAAGAGCCAGATGAAGAATTTTGTACATATTAAACAGTAGCAGAAAGGGTAGAAATGTGGGATGTGTGGAGAAAGGAGCATTTTCCATCCAGCAAGCCTCCCACTAGCCACTGAAAAGCTCTCTGTATTGGGCTCAGGGACTGCAGTGGAAAGAGTACAGAACATAGCTTTTCTCTCTTCAGCAGAAACTCATGTCTCAGTTAACACCAATTGCCATCAGTTCCCTCAGTGCACAGTATTACCAGATGCTTCAATATATGCCATTTTGAAGACAACACTTGAAGGAGAAGCAGTCACGGTTCTGTTTCCAGTACTGGAACCACCATGCTAGCTGAAGGCATGCTAACAAGGCAGCCACAGGAACATTGTGTCTAATTTAAAAAAGAAGTGATTGCGTTTTCATAATATTTTTAAACAACCATTTAAGGTCTTACAGAAGGGATAGCACTGTTCAGTTTTGCACATTTTGGAACTTAATTTCCTTATGGCAATCCCATAAAATGAGGAATAGTAGAGTGTAAGAGGAAAAAGATGGAACACCATTTTGTGGCATATGGCTTATTTGCTTGATGCATGTATAAAATGCCCACATTTTTAGCCTTTCCAATGTTCCAGTGTTTTCTATAACAATTACTGCTTCATTATAGCAATATTCTAGTTATAAATACAGCTAGATTGATGGGACTATGCCTTACAGAACAATATAGCATAGGGGAAGATCATGAAAGAAAAAATAAAATATGTTAAGAAATTTGAAACTTTAGCCTTCTGTAAAAACTGTGAGCAAGCCAGCTGATAAAACTTCATCACTGTTTACTTTATCAATGTGCTCGTGTATTGTACATAAGGATTTTAAAGGCACTGGAAAGCTTCTCTGGGTTATATTACCAACTTCTTTTTTCCTTAAAAAACCCCAAAACAAAACAAAATCAAACGCACCAAAAAACAAAGCCTTTGGTTTCCAACGAAGAATGTCAGTATATAATTTTTGGCTTTCAGTGGACCTTAATGCAAGGTCATAGTGACCTTGTGCAAATTTCACTGTATGGGCAGACACCTATGAACAACAGACCTCTGATGTATTTTTTTTCTTCATGTCTTGTTTGCATCATATGAAAAGCATTTCAAAAATATAAGTAAACCCCAACCATTTCAACAGAAATAATGACCCAATTTGCCATATAAACTAAGTGCATTTATGAAAATGCATTGATCTGTCTTCTGTGCAAGCATAAAATTATTCTAAAAATAGGTCTCTCTTCCCTTCCCTTCCCTTCCCTTCCCTTCCCTTCCCTTCCCTTCCCTTCCCTTCCCTTCCCTTCCCTTCCCTTCCCTTCCCTTCCCTTCCCTTCCCTTCCCTTCCCTTCCCTTCCCTTCCCTTCCCTTCCCTTCCCTTCCCTTCCCTTCCCTTCCCTTCCCTTCCCTTCCCTTCCCTTCCCTTCCCTTCCCTTCCCTTCCCTTCCCTTCCCTTCCCTTCCCTTCCCTTCCCTTCCCTTCCCTTCCCTTCCCTTCCCTTCCCTTCCCTTCCCTTCCCTTCCCTTCCCTTCCCCCAAAATAAAACTCACTAAACAGACAAAGTAATTCAGATTTCATTATGCAAATAGTTCTATTAAATACAACAGTACTGGGATGTGTATCTGGACCCTGGATTTTCTTATACCACAATGCAATTACATCAGTGCACAAGGGACGACCAACAGATGTCATCTACCTGCAATTTTGTAAAGCCTTTGACACAGTGCCTCATGACATCCTTCTCTCTGAAGTGCAGAGATATGGATCTGATGGGTGGACTGTCCAGTGGATAAGGAATTGCTTGGATGTTTGCAAAGGGTAGTGGTTAACATTTCAATGTCCATATGGAGACACATGACAAGTGGTGTCCCTCAAGGGTGCGTATTGAGAGCAGTGCTGCTCAGTGTCTTCATCAATGGTATAGACTGCAAGACTGAGTCACCCTCAGCAAATCTGCAGATGATCACATTGTAGGCTGCATCAAAAGAAGGGTGGCCAGCAGATTGACAGAGGTGATTCTCCCATTTTAGTCTGCTCTGCTGAGACCTCACTGGAGTAATGGGTCCAGATCTGGAGTTCTCAGCACATGAAGGTCCTGGAGTACTGTGTCGAGCTGTGGAATTCCCAACACAAGAGAGACATGGACCTGCTGGAATGGGTCTGGAGGAAGGCCACTAAGATGATCAGAGGGCTGGAGTGCCCCACCTATGAAGATAGGCTGAGTGAGCTGAGGTTGTTCAGCCTCAGGAAGAGAAGACTCTGGGGAGACCTTACAGCTACATTTCAATATCTGAAGGGGAAAGTGCAGGAAGGCCAGGGATGGACTATTTAGAAGGGCTTCTAGCAATAGGACAAGGGGTAATGTTTTTAAACTGGAGCAAGGTAGATTTAGGTTGGGCATAAGGAAGAAGTTCTTTATAATGAGAGTGGTAAGATACTGGAACAAGTTGCCCAGGGATGTGATTGAGGCCCCATCTCTGGAGACATTCAAGATTAGACTTGACAATGCACTCACTGTGCAGGCAGGTCTAGGTGGAGGTGTCCCTGCTTACTGCAGGGGAGTTGGACAAGAGGACCTTTGACAATACACACCCTGCTGTATAAAGAGCTGAACAATGAACTACAACTTTCACATTCTATGGTAGTTTTAGAATTCACATATATTATGTTCATCCTTTCATCTTTGAATCTGTGAATTCATTTAAGTTGGGAATGTAACTCCATATACATTTATCTGAGCTAATTTCTAATGATAGTGAAAATGTAATTTTACTTTTTACAAAAGTTACTTTCAAATACTTATTCAATCTATTCTTCATAGTTAGAATATGCACCCTCATTTTGTATATTGCATGAACTATAATGGTAGTTTTACCATACTGTGCATATTTAGGGACAGTAATATAAAAATGGGAACTTGTTGGCTGTAATTGACATTTTTGTTCTATCAGTATTGTGGAAAAAAACCTCAAGTTGTAAGAATACAAACATTAAAGCAGTAACAAGTGTATTTTGTACTAACAAAATAATCTTAACAATAATTGATTCAGCTGTACATGGTGCATTAAATGAGGTTAAATCAAATAGGCGGGGGGGGGGGGAAGAGTCCTAGGGGTGGAAGAATGCATTTTATTTCTATCAATGAATTGGTCTGGCTATGTTCATAGCTGGCACATGTCATTTTTCATTTAAATGGAAAGATATTTTTTCCTTTATTATATCACTATTTCTCATACAATCCACCACTCTACTGACTAAGAATATGTCATAGGAGGGAAAGAAAATTAAATGAGCTTTGTTTTAAAAAAACATCACTAACAAAACTGAGAGCCATGACATTTATGGAGCAGTCTATAGCACTTGTAAACTTGGAGACTGATCGAAATGACTAACTTTAGATGAAGTTTTGTTTGAGTAGGACGAGGAGGACTGAATCCAAAAACACTGGAATTTTGTATCCAAGTGACTATGCCACATTAGAGAAGTCATTCAATTCTGGTTAAAATTGCATTAAAATGTGGTTGTTTTGTTAAAAATATATTAGTTACCAAAGTATTTGACTTATTATTAACTCCATTATATACTGTGTCTCATGAACATAGTATATGTGAATTCTAAAACTGCCATAGAATGAGAAAGTTGTAGTTCATTGTTTAGCTCTTTATATAGCAGGGTGTGTGTAGTCATGATTCTGAGTCATGCATTTTCCTACTTGACTGAAACAATCTGATAGATAAGCAACTATGTTTCTGTGGGCAACAGTAAGCATGTAGGTTGTAGAAAAGTGCCTCCAGCTCTAGTGCTTAGACCAGTATTTCTCTTTAGTGTATTGCTAAGTTCACAATGCAGTAGCCCTTCACTTAAAACAAGTAAATTTCTGAAGGAATGATTTGATGTTGAAAGTAGCTCCAGAATAGGCATATATTCTATTCTGTTAAAAACACTCAAAACAACAAACAAAAAAATCAAACACAAAACAACTGAAAAAAAACCAAAACACCCCAAAATACCCCCAAACCAGAAAACCAACCAACCCACAGATCGTAAGAAAAGTTGTACTCTGTTGTGATAGAGTGCCTGGTTTACTGATAGGAGTAAGAATACAAGTCAAACTCCAAACACTGAGGACCAGCCTCAAAAAGAATTCCCTATAAGTTGCACCATCTGTAAACTGCTGATTTACTGCTATGCTCTATCTAATCTTTCTTTTCACATTCCACATAATTCATGTGGAATATAAAATGAGTGTAAGAATGAGGCTGCATAATTACTCTTGCTCACTTTAAAAAACACAAATCTGAGTTTTGCAATAATTGCATGTATTGAAAAAAAATTATTAAAAAAAAAAAAAGAGAGAGAAAGAAAGAAAAGAGAGGGAGAAAGAACACAATATTAACAGAGGATCAAAGACTCTTACTGATTGGTTATACTGGGTACCCTGACATGAAAAACAGCCCTTCCATATACTCTTAACTTACAACTGTTTAACCATATTTTCTTATCTTCAAAAGTCCCACTGAGTTGTTGTCCATGAACTTACTAATAGTCAGAATTTCCTATAATATCAATCCCAAATTCACATGCTTATCTCATATTCCTGTATTAACCAGTACTTTTTCTCCATATGTCTCTCTGCACTGACATATGAAATATGATTGTTCTTACATGTATTGAAGACATTGCTTGCTTGTATAATACTAGCCCCTCTTTTGACCTCTTCTGGTATTGTATGATCTTCTCTTCCCTTAACCTCGTAGGATATGTTCTTTGTACTTGTTTTCTTCTGAATTTTGCTGTATGGGGTGGAAACCAACAGCTTTATAGAGTAATATTAAAATGTTCTTCTCTGTTACACAAATATCCTTTTTACATACCTCTTGGTCTGCCTTTCATGGGATCACAATCATTATTCATAAGTATAAATGAGGGTCATGCTCTTACAGTTTTTCAACTTAGCCTAGTTTATACACAAGACTCTTGTAAATAATCTTTAAGTTCATGATCTACTTTATATTATCCCATTACATTCCAATTCTAATTTTCAGTCTCTTAGCACCATTGTATGCATTACATACATATTCTGTCACAAAGGCAATACCTTAGCAACAATGTCTCATCAGCACATTTTTATTCTTTGTTGCAAGGTCATTAATGAAATGAAAATATTAAATAGGATCTCAAGAACAATCCATGGATGATTTCCTCCAGCTCTTTCAATAGCATTTGTTATCTTTCTATCCTGATTTTGCTGGTATAGAGTCAGAGGCCAGCTGTGGGCTGCAGGCCTTTTGCAGTTCTGAGTCAACCAGGACAGCTAACTCGAGTTGGCTCACAGGTGTATCCTATACCATAAGCATCACACAGTATAAAGAAGTAAGTTTGCCAAGGAGAGGGGAGTCATCTCAGGTTTTTCCTTTTCCTGCTTTTCTTCCTTTTCCTGTGCTTGAGGACTGCCTTCCTATCTACTGTGGCTGCTGCATATTTGCTGAGCTAAATGTGTTTTTATATACTTTGTGTTATTATTGCTATCAGTTTATCTATTTTATTAAATCCACTTTCGTTTCACCCTGTGGACCTTCTCTCATTTTTCCAATCTCCCTTTTCTGTTGGAAAGGAATCATCAGGTAATAGATCAACTGCTATAAGTTACTCTCAGATACAGGCTAAGCATAGACACTTCCCACACAGACAGCTTCTTATATTGTTCATTTCTTTTTTTACCTGTCTCATTACCAACACATTTCCTGTAGAGAACCTCACTTACAGAACTTCTTTTGCCTATAAAATGATTATCAGAAAAAAGCACATGCAGAAAAAGTACATACACTTCATCCGGGCTGCCAGTTTCACCTCTGGTTCTAGCTTATCACCCCCAGACCCCTGCCTGGGGGGACTGGTTTCAGCCCCTTCTCCCTTTGAATCTAGTTTAAAGCCCTATCTATGAGGCCAGCAAGCAGGCAGACAGTAGGGTTCATTCAGTTTTAAACAACATGTTTCATTATACAAACCATTATCTGTCAGGACTGCTTCATTGTATTTACACAACGGGATGTACATATGAATAATGAAAAACAAAAGAATACAAATAAATTCATACATCAGCAAACAAAAAAGGGCATTGAAAATTTATAAGTGAATCTGCACATGACTAGTGTTGATATTAAAAATGAAAGAAAGAAAACCCCCAGTATATCTATATTAAAATAGTCCCAAATTTTCAATTGCAAGTATTTATGAATAGTTAAAAATGCTCAGCACCTATTTGACTTCTGTAATGTGCAAAGTGGCATGCATATTTTTTTGCCTTAAAAAAAAAAGTCACAAAACAAAAGTAAAACTTTTTCAAACAATGTTTATGTCTAATGAATTTTTCTCTGCTATAGAGATTCCAGAATCATACTTATACATGTCCTGTGCCAGTGCACAGAAAGCATGGCCAAGTCATCTGAAATATCTCTCTTCTGGTTCTAAGTACGTGATAGGAGAAAGCCCATTCAATTCTTCTTTAACACTAGTTAGAACCACAAAGATGTTAGAAGCATAGCATGGTAGCATTTCTGTTTTGTTCAAAGGGTAACAAAATTAAAAAAAACAAAATGCAATAAAGATTGAAATAATAATGAGAAAATGGATCTTTCAAGTGCCAGGCAACCTTAATTAAATTCCAGAACAGATGTGATTTCATATGCTGGGTGAACCATGAACCTGATAATGCAATGTCCCAGCAGAAAATGTTGGTGATATGCAACCAACTTGACTTTACAGAAAAGGTAGATGCTGAGAACAGAGACTTGAGAAAGAACTGAAGAACACGCTTTAGTTGATACAAAGAGGAGAACTGATCAGAATCTAAATATGAGATAAAGTTTTCTGAGCTAGACTATAACAGTAATACAGTTTGGTTTTCTCCTAAAGGATTACTTCCTTCCCTTCTCCATATGTTTCATCTAACTACAAAATTTTGGAGATATGGGCTAGATATGAACATGAAAGGGAACAATCTATGTAATTTTTGTGAAAAAGCAGCATAATGCCTTTCTTATTAAACTTTTGGAAGCAGAGGGGAAAATAAGTGTATAAGCTACTACCAAAATATGGAATGTAAATCATATTTCTTCAGTTAATATTTCAGTCTTTCACTATGCCTTCTGTTTTTGGCAGAGTCATTTATTCCACTATGAACTTTTGTAAAACTGCTTAATCATAATTTTCACTTCAGTCCATAAGAGGTTTTAATGAGGAAATAATAAATGACCTACTGTTTCCTTGATAATCAATGTAAGACAGTATGTAAACTTCCATATAAAATACTATGACAATTAGAAATTATAAATGAGAGAATGTCAATTAATTTGTTTTATATGAATAAAAAATAATCCCAAGTTCCAAGAAACTAATAACTGAACAAAAGTGGCAGCAAATTAAACCGATGGAATTGTCTGGGTTATTTACACTCACTGAAATCGGAGCATCTAGGGTTTTCATCTTGTCAATGTAAAGAACTGTATATGTAAACATGTGTGTACACAGTTGATGATTAAAGGAGATTTTTATATAAGAGGAATTAATTATTTATTAAAAGCTTGACTGCAAATTCTGGCCATCCTGACCTGTCAAAATGTTATGCAAGATGTTTCATTTTTCTCACCTATAAGATCCATATATGCACCTACTTGTTAAGTTGGCATGTAAGTTTTTAGTTCTCATTACCTTTATGTTCTAGTTTTACTAGGAATATCTTTAGAAGTAAAAATGATAAGTCATAATTGCTTTCTAATTTTTATAGATAACAACAAAGATTTAAGTAGGTTTGTCCTTTTTAAGGAAATATTTTAAACCAAAACTCCCACAAATGTTTTTAGTTTTCTAGAAACAGAGCACATGAACTCAGATCAGAAGACAGGTATCACATGTAGCAATCATTGATGCTTTCTATATATGCCAAAAACACCCACAATTTTACCCTTAAGTTAAATCAAATGAGGCACAGTAAGACAAAAATACTACAACCAATATACTACAACCAATAAGAGTAAATATGTAAAGAATTAAAATCATAATGAATAGAGGACCTTAAATGCCCTTAGAATATGGAGAGAAAATTTTCTTGTTTATCAGTTTAATGAGATTATTTACTCAGGTTCTTGAGTAATAAAAGTCTTCACATGCTGCCCAAAGAATATGTGAAGAAGGTAATATATCATATTTCAGAGAGACAAGAATCATGTTTCTACCTCATTGAAATATACCAGAAAATCTTGAAGCAAAATAAAAATAAAGTAAATTCTCCCTATGTCTATTGGCTTCTTCAGGTATTATAATCATGCATACATTGTTTGGATTATACCTTCAAAGGCTCTGTGTGATCAAAATTTCTAGTGAAATAGATTAAATGTTACTTTCAACTGTTTTCAAAAAGTGGAAGATAGTGTACCTGCAATACTATATATTCCATTTTTTGCATACTGTGCAATAAACCTTCCATGCCCAGAATTATTCCAATTTTTCCCTACAATAAATGTTTGCAAGTTACATTTTTCAAAGTTTTTTTCCCCAACAGTTGTTTATTTTACTATAGAAAGATTGAGGACAAGAAATGCTTTTGGGAAGAGATGATTGACAGTTCATTCATAGTATATAGAGAAGGTGTATTTCTTTGTAGAAGAAAGATTTTAGAAGGTGCATTAAGATACCTTACAGGGGGAAAAAAGTGGGTTTCTGAAACTTTCAGGAGGCAGAAGCAGTCTTTAAACCTACAGATTATAAATTAAGTGCAGTTCTTTGGTTATCGAGAAAAGCCATAGCTCATTTCCACAAATGGTTTTTCCCTTCGTTGATGATCATTTCCATTTGTGTAATAACTGAGGAATGACCAAAAATAGAAGTTTCATGTAAAATTTTTTTAAGTAAATATCTAACTTTTTGATAGAATGCACATAAATATATTTCCAGAGAAGGCTTAGATAATGTTGTAAAGTCATGTGTGCAAAATACCAGTCAGAATAAAGGAATAGTATTTCAAGTATATATGAGGTACCACCCAAATTAAAAGGACTATGTAAAGAACACACGACATGTGTCTACAGCAAGACTAACTTTGTGTCATGTTTAAAGAAACCATTTTTGTGCAGTTTGGCAGCTCCATGTGACTATGCAAGTGTCTTACAGTACTTCTTTATCAATTCACAACCTCTTTTGGAAAGCTACACTGTACCATAAAATACAGTGAAAGCAGCATGATATAATTCACTTTCCCTACCTTTAAAATAGTAATTATTTACCTAAACAAAGCAAAATCCTTCTCCCTTCCCCACCACCAAAAAAAAAAAAAAAAAAAAAAAGACAAGAAAAAAAAGGGGAAAAAAAAGAAGGAAAAAAAAAGAGAGAGACGGCAGCTATAAAACACATACTGGTGTGGTAGTGAGAAAAGTTCAGTTCTCCCCACACACACAAATCACAGCTAACTGAGTTGGAGAAGCAAAATGGGAAAGGGCTGTATTTACAAGCAGAATGAAATGCAATGAATATATACACAATATATAGAGTATTTACAGTACATACAAAAATACTCAAGAAAGAACATAACACAGAAAACTCCCCCCTCGATGCTGGAGGGTTCCCCCCCAAATCCCCTTTCCCTCTTCCTCCTTTTTCCCCAAAAAGGAGGGATTAGAGAGAAAAATGATATTAAGGGAAATTTTGTTAGTTTAAAGCCGTTGTTAAGGGAAGAAAAGAATTAGTTTCTTATCCCATTAGTCCAAGGTCAGGACTGCCAGGAACAGAAGAAAGACAGCAACTGTCCAGACTCAGACAGAACTCAGAGTAAAACCTTGAAGTTACATTCCCACTGATCTGCCAATGAAATTCATTTAGAATTATCTTTGTTTTCCTTTTTTACACCAAAGCATTCAGCTAGAGAATTTGGTAACTCCTTTTCCTTAAAGACATAGCCTAAAACTGTCACAACTGATTATCAAATACTATTTACCATTAAACACTAAATTTATGATACATGTACAAACTGCAGCATATGTTTTATAATATAGCTGTGGTATTACATTTTTTTCAACAATTAAGTTTTCTTACAGGACAAATTTTATTTCTACTGTACAGAAATATGAAAGCTCAGTGATCTGATTTATTACACCAAAATTTAATTTGAACTACTCAAGAAATTTGACCCGTCCAAATTTAAACTGGGCTTACAGTCTTCAGCTTCACATGGATATCATTTAACTATTCATATAGAGTTCTTTCTCCCTTCCTTTTGCCCTCTTGTTTATTTTTTCCAAATCTTTGACTAGATGATTCAATAGTGTTTTGTAACCTTTTTGTGGTTTACAGCTCAAATGAGAGCACTGAACAGACTTACTTAGCCTTTTCTGATGATGCTAAGACAAATTTCATCTATATTCTGCTTTTCCCTTGTAAGAAATGTATGGCTCAATGTCCAAAAGAAGACTTTTTTTTTTCTTCTGAGAAACTAGCACTTCTAATTTCTTCATTAAGTCAACTGATTAGCAGTTGGCCATTAATTTTGATTAGCCATAAAAATATTATGTCTAGTAAGTGTGGCATTGATGGAAATTATAAACGTTCAGGTAACAGACAATCCTATGAAGAATTCAGAAATAGAAACTTCTACCAAAAAGGAATTTTTCCTTATCAGCTTCTTCCTACAAAACCAATAGTCTTTCAGTGATGCTGTTTTTAGTTCAATTCCTATCCTCACTCTTGGAGGAGGAGAAAGTTTTTCAAAAATAAAATCAGAAAACAAACTCTTTTTTTCTTTTCTTTTTTCTAAACTGCAGAAACTCTGAAAAAAAAATAATAATGTGATTTCTTCTCCTGACCTCACAATATCAAACTTCCTTCTTTGAAGAATAGATTCTGTTGCTGTGCATTCTGTCCCTTCATATGCTCTCATTAGTAGCTTGTTAGTCTTTCTTTTCATGGCTGGAAAAAAGCGATTCCCTCAGAGTGCTTCCCCTGTGCTCTAAATCAGGGAGAGTTAATAGCAATAACATGTGCCTTCTTCCTAGGGAAAAGAAGGAGTGTAGTGTGATTGGTTTTCCTTAATGACACTGCACAAAATTATATAAATTATGGTACTGAAAGCTTACGATATGATCACAAGTGTGCAAAAGAGTAAGGCGATACTACATGACAAATTAAATATCAACATTCAGACCTGAAGGTACTAAAAAGTCCAATAAATGCAGTTAACATTTTCATTTCAGGTTTACAGACATCAGAGTTTTATTTCATAAACTGGGAATTTAATTCAAAATTTCAGTCAAGACACAACTTTCTATATCTTATGCACTACCGAATTCAAGTATTCATGAAAAACATGAAAAACATATATTTAACATAAAGCTGACAAAGTATTAACCATAGATGTGAAGCTTTTGCTCATTAAGGGAATATACCCTTACCAGAAACTTGCTTAAAGATGCACAAATCTTCCTAAATGCCAGTAGTCTGTGTGGCAAGCTTACAGAAATTTCAGGTGTAAAGAAATTTTTCCATCATATGAATAAAAATATTGTGCATTAAGAATCTTCACAGAAAAAGAAATCAATATCTTTCAGAGAAGTAATTTTTAAATATGATAATTTCATTCCACTCTACCCCATAGTGGGACTATCACTGTGTACCTGGGCAGGCAGATTAAAATAGGTGTCTTCCTAGTGACAATGCCCTCTTTTCTCAGTTTTCAGTATCTGGCAAATTGCTCTCAGTGAAGCATCATGAGGCAGGATTCCCACTCTAGTGAAGGCTACTGCACATATACTTCTGTGAATGCATGTGCATATATATATATATATATACACAGAGAGAGAGAGAGAGAGATGTGTAGGAGGGCGAATTTTGCTTAGGTATCTGTAGTGTTACAACAACAAAACAACACATTGCCTTTTTACCACAGACTGAATGTTAATTGCACACTCCATGTCCACCTGATTTTCTCCCTTGAAATGCTAATCTCTTTTAAACAAATCTTATACTGTTTGTTTTAAATAGTTTTGGTGTTGTCATATGCCTACCTTTACTGTGGTCTTTACTTGCAAAAGCCATTTATTGCCACATACATAATCATTAGTCATGACTATTACCCCTTAATGAAAGAAACAACATCCAATGTGTCATCTGACATATACAAACGTCCCTAAGGATATAATTCACTGAGTTCACTATCAGAAGATGACTTTGTAAGTTAGCAAAACCTATATAGAAAACTGAAATGAACTAAATAGGTGTATTAGACTTTAAGAGAGAGCAACGAGAAATAAGTGATAAAAAGAAGCAATTCTACATACCTACATAACCTACAGTGTTTTCCTATGAAAATCAGTCAGTTGGGAGTTGAATCTTTATTTTACAGAACTAGGTTTTATCATCTACTGAGAGAATGTTTATATATGTATATATATACAAAAACCTGCTAGAAACACTGTTAAAGGAATAATGTTACCCTTTTTTCCTTCTTTAAGTCCCATAGGAATGTTATTCTGTCTTCCACACAGAGAATCAGCCAAGAGGCCTGTCATGGAGAATGAAGCACTTCAAGAAAAAGGAGAAATCTTCCTTCCATGTTCTTCCAAAAGAGTCTAGGAATATGTGGTTGTGGTTTACCTGATGAGTTCTTGAGTAACTCCAGTCAGACAACTGTCCTCCGAGAATGGCAAGGCACAAAAAAACCCTAGAATTTGTAATGATCATTTGTATACCTAATGATATACACTAAAGGATATTTCTTCACTGTGGAGTACGATCTGTAGTCTAATACATGTTAGTGGAGATAAGCATGAACTAAACAGCTCTCAAAGTAGAAATCCAGTTGTTGCAGACTGAATGAGTTGAAAATGGCAGCTACTGGAATTACAATTCTAGGGCTGAACTTGGATCAATTTATTTTCAAATATGGGAATGTTTTCACCCTTAAGTAAAGTTAAATACAGATAAAATTTCAGAACAGAGAAACAAAACTGCAGATCACCAGGACAGGAGACATTTTGAGTCTTTCTGTTATTCATCATTGTACAACATTCAAATCAGCTGATTAAGTCTGTGCTGAATTTTCTTTGGAAATACACAAGATATGGCAAAATGCCCCATCATTTTTTCTTCTAAAAGAATTGATTCTAAATGACCCTTGATTCAGCCTTGTGCCTACAAATACAATTGAAATCTTACAAATTATAACATAATAACTATAAAATTAATTAGGAGGGAATTTTTACCTGTTACCATATAATTTATGTTATACTGGTTCCATTGCATTGTATGTCCGTTGCATATTCATTTGTCTAGGTCTTGGGAGTCCATAAATTATGTTCTCACAAGAGCAACTGACAGCTGAGCTTTTACTGAGATTCTGACATGCATTCAGTTATTTTTATTATCTATCTAAATCTAATGGGATATTCTGTTGTTTGGGTTTTTGTTGTTTTGGTTTGCAAACAGCATTCATGCTAAAAATTTAAAGATTTTTGAGTGATTTAAGAACTCACATCTTGCCTTTGAGGAATGTTTATTATTAGACATTTGTGTTTGAATATATTTTTTAGTATTTGCACAGTAAATAAGAATAGTCATAAGAAGGCAACAACAACAAAAAGTAGGTTATGTAAAGTAAGTTACTTTTATTCAATCATATAATAATTGATTCAGTATTTTATTAATTCACCTTGAGGCAGTTACTAAGCATTGCTCTTGAAATACGCAGAATAGACAGCTTTTCTAACACCTCTAAGGAACCATTTTTTCCACCATAAAAAAAGTCACTTGATATAAACTTGATCTGAAATGTCACCCAAGACTACCAGAAGAAATAATATTAAGAAATTTGTTAATTTTCAGCATGTCATCATGGTTCATATTTTATTTATTCAACCAAGAAATGTTAATAGATAACATTGTGTCTAAAAAATAATGTCATCCTAGGCAGGAAAGATTCTTTGGCCAGTTAAAATTGTTCTTTGAGGTGATATCATTATTGCTGACATCATCAATAGTAGAAAATACGAGCATTTATTTTAATTTGAAGTAAAAAAATCCAAACCAAACCAACAAACAACCAAAACTGCAAAATAAAAATTGATTAAACACTGTGATATGAAAGCATACCTGCTCCAAAAGGGACATGGTATGTGGTAGTGGATTAGGAAAAGATCAGCCTTTTTTGATAGTCTCCCTGTGATGTGGCTGGTTGAAAAAGACTTACAAAAAGTAAGTAGAAAATTACCAGCATCTATCACAGTGAGTATAAAATGTAACAAAAGCCTGTAAAAGCTGTCAGAAAGAACAAACAATTCCTGATCCATAGTAGTTAAAAGAGGTCTGTAAATAAAGCAGGTTTTATTTTCATTTCAAACAGTCCTGTGATCAGACTGAAGTGAGATAGCAGCTGCTTAAATATAGTTAACAAGCCAGAAACTTCAAACTCAATAAAAAGCTACTATACAGTATGGTGTGGCATTTGTTTTTAATGAAAGTCAGCTTTTTAGCTACAAACAATTTACATTATCAGAACTTATGCAACAACACTTGAAATTTCACAAAGAAGGAATTGTTGACACTGACAGTGGGGAAGCAACGTAGTTTATGTTAGAGCTTTAGTGTGTAAATAGGTTATATTTTTACTTTGGTGATTTTTTTTCCCCATCAATGTTTTCAGATGGCAACACTTATTTCCATTTTAAATATATGCCAAACCATTAATTTTTGGCATGTAAATACATAAGGATCATTACAAATTGCAATTGTTTTCTGTCAATTGCAACTTTTAAGGTTTCCAATCTGTTACTGAAATATCACAGAGGAAAAAAAAATCATGCTGTGCTTATCCACTGGCTGTGGTGTTCCACCTATCCAAGTCATACTAAGTAGTTTACAACCACGGACTGAAGTATGAACTGCACATATATGAGAATTTTCTCTTTATTGTTCTCCAGTTTCAATGGTGCAACAAGATTTATCACCTTAGAAAGTTTCATTTCCCAGCTGGAAGAAATAATTCCAGTGTAGAGAAACATGCAGCTTAGGAAGAAGAGAGCTAAAAGAACATATAAATTTTTCAGAATGACATGGAAATCATTGCTCTGCTTTATATGCCAGGCTTATCACTATGAATTTTTCTTCTAAGTCTCACCAGCATTTTACTATCCCATTGCACCACTCTGTGTCTAACACATTTAAGTAAAAAGATCTACCATTCATGTAACAAAAGATTTAAATTGTCAAATAAATGCTACCTACTTCTTCCCCTTGAATTAATTCCTTACCTCTTCTCTTTCTCACAGAAGACGCAGTTTACCACCAGAAGGGAAGATGAGGACCTTGGACCACTGAGATACTATGGGTTCACCCTTTAACTAACCTTATTTACTACCCTGTGTGACTAAAATAGCTATTTCAAGCTCTCGTTCTTAAATTACTTTGTTGTAAAGTTATCCTCATCACAGTACTTTTTTTTCTTTCTTTGCTTTACACAACTGTCCTCACTCATGAAATTTTGTCTCCATCATGACCATTTCTGGCCTACTGTGGTAATCAATTTGTGTTGAAAATAGCTTAGGTACTGGACAATTGATGAGACATGGGTCAATAACTGGACTGGAAAATGAGAGTGAACTCATAGAATACATAGAATACATAGAATACATAGAATAAACCAGGTTGGAAGAGACCTTCAAGATCATCGCTCCAACCCATCAACCAATCCAACACCACCTAAACAACTAACCCACGGCACCAAGCACCTCATCAAGTCTTCTCCTGAAAACCTCCAGTGATGGCGACTCCACCACCTCCCCAGGCAGCCCATTCCAATGGGCAATCACTCTTTCTGTATAGAACTTTTTCCTAACATCCAGCCTGAACCTCCCCTGGCGAAGCCTGAGACTGTGTCCTCTTGTCCTGGTAAACTCTTGAACATCACTCATGGAAGTGAGAGACAATCCTGTGGCAGGCATGGGGCAAGATTTTTTTGTTTGTTTTTTTAATAAGCACGCAAGTTTAATTCCAGCATTCCCTAATATTTTATAAATTAAATTTGTAGCCCTAGAAATATGCTTCAATACAGCATTTTGAGTGCAGCATATAATGTCTTTTGACATGTAAAAACACTCTTATCATTAGTAGTCAGAGGGTTTATTTATTGTTATGAATTGTGTCCAATCCAATTTGCTTTCATATTGTCCAATTCCCAAGTATCTTTTTGTCGCAAAGGGAATCCTGGAAATCTGTAAATGTTAAAGGCTCTGTTGAAATAGCCTGCCCTAACAAACTCACTGAAATATATCTGTCAAGCACAGTAAAAGCCTTGTAAAACGTTCCTGTGTCACACAGGCCATAGAATGGAGCTATAATAAACTCTGACCCATAAAAAGTCATGTAAACATTATAACCTGTTTTTACTAGGATTTTAAGTGCCAGGAGCAATTGATCTTATATGGCTTAGGGCTTTCCTGCTTCCAAGTATCCACAAGCACCTAAGATCCTGCATGGGTGTTCAACTGCTTCTGGCTTTGGAAGCCTAAAACAGGAACAGATACATGCTATCAGCTGTTGAGTTATTAATTCCAGACAGATGATTGGTATTTCCAATAGAAAACATTTTAAAACATAAAGCATCTATGGAAATCAATTGACTGTTCCTGTATTGTTAATCAAAATACATGTCTATGCAATCTCATGCTGTTTCTCTAAATTGCTGCATCTGTCATACTGCAAAGGGAAACAAGAGAGAAAAAATAACTAAAAAATGCAAAATATTTTAAATTTAGAGTAAGGCAAGTGTCCTTTTCTTAAGGCTCTGTGATCATGTCAGCTTCCCTAAGATTCAATGTTGCTATTTATTTTGAGAAAAATGCTGCAAACCTTAGTCCTCAGGAAACCAAAATTCACTTCAATGCACTTCAACGGGATTTTTGCCTGAGTAGTAGCTGAAGGATTTATCTCACTGCTAACTTCACGAACAAGCAACATGAATTTTATAGCTTTTGATTTCTGCCAAATACTTACCACATTAAATTGGTGTGGGAAATCAGCCATGCAGTTAAAAACTATTTTATTCCTTCAATAATATTAATGAAGCAATTGTGGCTTTTTGAATTATATATATATGTGTGCATTCTGCCATCTCTGCAGCAGCTGCTGTTGGCCTCAAACAATATATCTTAAACACACGGTATTAGTGATAGAGGTGTATGTGACTCTGATGGTCATTAAATCTCATTTAACAAATGAGATTTACAGGTGTTTGCCAAAACATGCACAAATTCGCTATTTGTTAATGCGCACTCCATTCCTTCCATTCTGATTAAAGAAAATTGCAATAAATAAGTAATGAGGAAATAGTGTTCAGAACTTGAGAGTGGTCTGCAGACCATCTCTCCCATTTTGATGCCACACCTGAATGTGGTATCATTTTTGCATGACACTGTCTGAACCTGGATCTGAACATAGAAACTTCTTTATCCAGAGCCAGAGCTGCAATGATCATCTCACAATCACAATATTCATATTTGGGGTATTTACTTTTTTGGTGTTATAGTACTTAAAGGGATTCTCAATCCTGAGTTGGGTGGCTAGGGCCCATGAGAGAAAGTGCAAAGAACATTTGGGCACCCAAGACAGGAACCTGCAGGAAGTGGCTTCCTGAACACACAACACACAAGAAAAGCACCTAAATAAAAAGTATGTGAACAAAAAATTCTTTAAGATCATCTCTCTACAGATTTAAACAATGGGACTCAAATTTCCTCATAAGAAAATAAAGATCTTACCTGTAAGTCTTGCAGATTTAATAAATACTCAAATAAGAATCACTCTTAGGTTAAAAGAAAAAAAAAAAAAAAAGTCATTTCTAATCAGGTTTACTGAGAGTTAAAATTTGTTGTGAGCCCATGTCCCAAATCCCTGTGGGTAATTTACACAGGTGAATCATCAATTAAAGCATTTCAAAAGACACTAAACTTTCTAGCACTCCTGATCTTTCACAAATCATGTGTATGGCCTCCTTGAGTTACTTGCCCCTGGAAATTAACCACTGAAGTTTAGGAATGATGGTGGCTGTTAGAGGTATACAGACATATTTGAAGAATCAACATTCATTTATGCATACCTCTCTTTCCAGTATCTAACCAGCAATTCTAAAATATTATTTTGCATTTCTGAGTTTCCATTTCCATGTTTCTATCAGGTAAAGCCTGGGGGAGCGTGGGGCTCCTCATTGCCTTTTTGCCGAAATGCAGTTCTTCAATACTGCTTGCATTTGGGAAGTATCAACGTAGCAAAATAAATTATTATTCATCCATTTCCCCCCCCCATCTTTTTAATCAGTTCATGTGGTATTTGCAAAGTCAGATATCCAGAATAATTTTCTCCTCAAAACAGAGAACATGTGAAAAATTGCTCTGTTTCCATTTTGTGGAAATTGTTTTACTGGTGCAGATACAGGAGTGCCAGCAAACTCCTGTTCGTATTTAGCTGTTCCTGAAAACAGAACTTGATATTTAAATCTAAACTGTATGCTGAGATCTTGAGCTGGCTGGTGTGAAATTTAATTTGTGCTTTTAAGCCCCAGAAGCATGGGGAAAAGAAGAGAAGAACAATAGCCATTGAACTCCAGTTTTACAACATATTATAGAAATTTAATTGTGACTCTCTTCCCTGTGGACCCAATGTCCATTAAAGGGATACACATCTGCGTGCTACACCTGGATTTGACCTTTCGATCTTTACTGCTGCCTCTTCCAATGTACAAATTTTTAGATACAGTGTTCAGAAACAGAATACAGCAGGAAGAGAACTCTACACTGGCTTCAGCCGTTGTATTCTAGATCTCCAAATTTTTATTTACTTGGTTTTCATCAATCTCTTTTTTACAACATAAAAGTGAAACCAAATCAAAACAAGACCTTTATTTTTTATGCCTCAGACTTCTTAAAAACTGTCCTGTGCTCCTGTTCATAAAGATGTCCTAAGTAAATGGATTTAGGAAGGGCAGGTCCTGCCTGACCAACCTGATCTCCTTCTATGATCAGGTGAAGCACCTGGTGGATGTGGGGAAGACTGTGGATGTAGTCTATCTGGACTTCAGCAAGGCCTTTGACACTGTCCCCCACAGCAAACTCCTGGCCAAGCTGTCAGCCCATGGCTTGGATGGGAGCACACTACGATGGGTTAGGAACTGGCTGGAGGGCCGAGCCCAGAGAGTGGTGGTGAATGGTGCCACATCCAGCTGGTGGCCAGTCACTAGTGGTGTATCCCAAGGATCGGTGCTGAGCCCCATGCTCTTTAACATCTTTACTGATGATCTGGATGAGGGCATTGAGTCCATCATCAGTAAATTTGTGGACAACACCAAGCTGGGGGCAGGAGTTGATCTGCTGGAGGGTAGAGAGGCTTTGCAGAGGGACCTCGACAGGCTGGACAGATGGGCAGAATCCAACGGCATGAGATTTAACACATCCAAGTGCCTGGTTCTGCACATTGGCCACAACAACCCCATGCAGTACTACAGGCTGGGGTCAGAGTGGCTGGAGAGCAGCCAGGCAGAGAGGGACCTGGGGGTACTGGTTGATGGTAGGCTGAACATGAGCCTGCAGTGTGCCCAGGCAGCCAAGAGGGCCAATGGCATCCTGGCCTGCATCAGGAACAGTGTGGCCAGCAGGAGCAGGGAGGTCATTCTGCCCCTGTACACTGCACTGGTTAGGCCACACCTCGAGTACTGTGTCCAGTTCTGGGCCCCTCAGTTTAGGAAGGATGTTGACTTGCTGGAGCATGTGCAGAGAAGGGCAATGAAGTTGGTGAGGGGTTTGGAACACAAGCCCTATGATGAAAGGCTGAGGGAGCTGGGATTGCTTAGCCTGGAAAAGAGGAGACTCAGGGGTGACCTTATTGCTCTCTACAACTACCTGAAGGGAAGTTGTAGACAGGTGGATGTTGGTCTCTTCTCCCAGGCAGCCAGTACCAGAACAAGAGGACACAGTCTCAGGCTGCGCCAGGGGAGGTTTAGGCTGGATGTTAGGAAGAAGTTCTATACAGAGAGAGTGATTGCCCATTGGAATGGGCTGCCTGGGGAGGTGGTGGAGTCACCATCATTGGAGGTGTTCAGGAGGAGACTTGATGGGGTGCTTGGTGCCATGGTTTAGTTGTTTAGGTGGGTTGGATTGGTTGATGGGTTGGACGCGATGATCTTGAAGGTCTCTTCCAACCTGGTCTATTCTATTCTATTCTATTCTATTCTATTCTATTCTATTCTATTCTAAAACAGGTACTTTCCCCACAACAAACACTTGCAAAATAAATTAATAAATACAGATTAAAGCATGCAACTCTCAAGAGGCATTCATGATGTCAATCAAGTTTGAATTAATTAAAGCTTAATTTCTAAACAGAGGCTCAATCAACTGCCTTTGGAGAAATTAGCACCAGAGGGAAGAATGGTATAGCATCATATTTTTCTGCCAACAGATCTCCATGACAGCACTTTTGAACACATTAGATGTTTGTTCCTTTGTGCTAGATTAGTGCAGCTCTTGTACATGCCCATAGCTCCACAACATCAAAGAACTGTGGGGCTAAATAAACACATTTTTGGCATCAACACACTTCACATTTCCCACCCAGTAGTGATATAGTAACTTTCAACTTAAAGATTCTGGAGTTCTGTGTGGGTGAGCTGAAAAGCAAGTTCAACATATCAAAAAATAAACTTACTGTGGAAAATGTTAGGTTATTTTTCTTATCTGCCTTTCTAGTCTTTCAATATTAATCACTCCCAGCTGCTTAATTCAAATCAGTACTCCAGGGGTTTGAAAAAGATTGTCACTCCCTAGTTGTGTTGGTGCAAACACATTATGTTCCTACATTTGAATAAAGGGTTTAACCTGAATTTCCTGAAAAATTTTAACCAAAGCAACTTGATGCTGAACACTGATTTCTATTACAAAATTGGTTCAGCTGCCAGAATGAAGACTGAATGGTTGAAACAAAACAACAAGGTTACTGGCACTGTGATTAGATAGCACTGCCCGAAGGTCAGGCAGCATCAGACTATTCCAACTGAGAACTAAAACTTGGGACTATGATGTGGCAATATAGGCAATATTCTATATTATTTCAACCAGGCCACTTCCCCAGTAGCTAATTGTTATACTCAATATTGTATTCATTCATTGCAGAAATATCACACTCTTTCAGGCTTCGGTTCACTAATTACAGTAGTCAGGACTACAGATGCTGCTATCTTGTTTGTTATGTGGATGCATCATATTGCTGTTCCTCAAACTTATGCTTGTACAACAGAATAACCTTATCCTTTATACTCTCTATAAAATTCAATTTACAGGAATAGCACTTCCGCAAAGCTTTCTGAACTTAGATATCCAGCAATTAATATCATGTTTAGAATACTACCTACAACTCAGTTTTCTCAATTTTCTCTTAGAACAAGTGTCTCTTTTCTAGAATTAAGAATCTTTGTTGAAATTTCCTCTAAAACCCTCCTATCCTTGACCCCACTTGTTTCTGCAGTATAAAAATATTCTGAGCAATCTTTTACACTAAAAAGGTTTTAGTAATGCAGTATGCCTATGATTTTCCTTAATACAGATTAGTTCCTATATCATTTAATAATGATAATACCTTTAATTTTGATGTTTGATTATTATCAGAATATTTTAAAGATTTTAGTTACAGAATCACAGAATTGTCAGTGTTGGAAGGGACCTCAAGGATCATGTAGTTCCAACTCCCCCTGCCATGGGCAGAGACACCTCACACTAGATCAGGTTGCCCAAAGCCACATCCAGCCTGGCCTTAAAAACATCCAGGGGTGGAGCTTCCGACACCTCCCTGGACAACCTGTTCTGGTGTCTCACCACCTTTACGGTGAAGACCTTCTTCCAAATGTCTAATCGAAATCTATCCTCCTCTAGCTTGGATCCTTTCTCCCTAGTCCTATCACTACCCAAAACCCTAAAAAGTTCTTCACCAGCTTTCTTGTAAGCCCCCTTCAGATATTAGAAGCTCACAATAAGGTCTTCTTGGATTCTCCTCTTCTCCAAACTGAACAACCCCAACTTTCTCAGCCTGTCCTCATAGGACAGGTGCTCCAGCCCTCTGATCATCCTCATAGTCCTTCTCTGGACACATTCCAGCACATCCAGATCATTCTTGTACTAGGGGCTCCAGAACTGGATGTTGTGCGGGACAGTGTCAAAGGCTTTGCTCAGGTCCAGATAAATGACATTAATTGCTCTTCCCTTGTCTATTGATGTTGTGACCTTGTCATAGAAGGCCACCAGGTTTTTCAGGCATGATTTGCCTTTGGTGAAGCCATGCTGATTGTACCTAATCATTTTTTATCACTGACAAAATAACATTAGTCAGCTTTAGAAAGGTGTAGTCAGAACTTTCTGAAGAAACTAAATCTTTTTAATCATCAAGGAGCAAACATGAGATTTCAACACAAGATAAGATTTAGTCTAGTAAGGTTAGTAAAACCTTGCAATCTGACTATGAAGGTGAGTCAGCAAAAAAAAAACATTTCATCCCTGGGAATGGTCCCAACACTTGGTTACTCCTTTGCAGGTGTGGTTAACTGCAGCAAGTTTAGTACTGTCAACATGTATATGAATAATTTATTTTTGCTTCTGACAGCAGTTACACTGCTTTCCAATGCATTTCCAAGAAATAAAAGTCCTCAAGCAAAATATGTGATTTGTGTTCCTGCTGACTTTCACCTATCCCTAAGTATATGAAAAATCTGCATTAGTTCTGATAGAAATTATGTTTTCCAGGTAATAAATACTTTCCTTTAGGACACACATATAATGATTATATACAGTAACTAACAGCAGAGTAACAGATGCTCTGCAGGTAAATAAACTACCGAAAGAGTAACTTTGATGGTCTCACTTGGTACCACACTTTGCCCTGTGACCTGATTACTATTTTGATATTTTCATTTGAGAACATTTCATGTTATTTATCTCTATAGTTTCTTCTCACAGATGTACTCAATGACTCTCCATGAAGAAGAGATTCCCTGTGTTGTCTTGCCTTTGATTAAATTATCTTCATAGATTTTCCCTTCCCTTTTAGTTTGTTATAAACAAAATCAAAACAAAAACAACCCACAAACCTTCCCAGATTAGAACCTCTTCTGACAGACCTATTTTAAGTGAAATTAGTTTACATGGCAACCAAGACACAATATGGTCAGTGTCAAACAGTTCAAACATATGTCTAACTTTAAAAAGAACAGAAGGAACTTTTTTTAAATATAGTTGCCCTATTTTTTTGAAATAATGTGAATAGCTTCTTTAGTTACCCATTTGTACTTCCTCACTTTCATCTCTAGTTTCTTTTAAAGTGCCTTCCATGTAATTGTATTAGGTGGTCTTTATTTTGTCAAGAATCACAGAATGTCAAAGGTTTCCAAGCATCATCACCTATGGCAGACCACACAAAAACTATACCCTGTTACTTATGTAAGCCTTAAAAAATTATATTTATGTTGTTGATTTGTGCAAGCAATATCACAGGATGTTAGGGGTTGGAAAGGACCTCTAGAGATCAACAAGTCCAACGCCCCTGCCAGAGCAGGACCACAGAATCTATCACAGTTCACACAGGAATGCATCCAGATGGGTCTTGAAAGTCTCTGGAGAAGGAAACTCCACAACCTCTCTGGGCAGCCTGTTCTAATACTCTGCTACCCTCACAGTGAAGAAGTTCTCCTTCTCCACAGGGCTGTTCTCCAGCAGATCACCTCCTAACCTGTATTGCTGCAGTTTATTGTTCCTTCCCAGGTACAGGATTCTTCACTTATCCTTCTTGAACCTCATTAAGTTCCTATCAGCCCAGCTCTCACTCTGTCTAGGTCTCACTGCATTGCCACAGAGCCTTCAGGTGTATCAGCCAAGCCTCTTAATTTGGTGTCATCAGCAAACTTGCTGAGCAGACTCTCTGTCCCCTCATCAGCACTGATCTCTGGAGGACTCCACTAGTTACAGCTCTCCATCTGGACTTGGCACCATTGACCACCACTGTTTGGGCTCTATTTTGTAACCAGTTCCTAATCCATCTCACTGTCTGTTCTTCTATCCCACACTTCCTGAGCTTATCCACAAGGATGTTATGGGAGACAGCGTCAAAAGCCTTACTAAGGTCAAGGTAAACTACATCCACTGGTCTCCTTGCATCTACCCATTCAGTTATGACATCATAGAAAGCATTATTTCCCCTTGGTAAATCCACACTGACTGCTTCTGATCATTTTCTTCTCTTCTAGGTGCCTAGAGATGACCTCCAGAATGAGCAGCTCCATCATTTTTCCAGGGATGGAGGTGAGGCTCACTGGTCTGTAGTTTCCTGGAGCCTCTTTCTTGCCCTTTTTGAAGACAGGAGTGACATTGGCTTTCCTGCAGTCCTCAGACACCTCTCCTGTCTGCCAGGATTTTGCAAAAGTGATGGAGAGTGTTAGAGCGACAACATCAGCCAGCTCTCTCAACACTCTTGGGTGTATCTCATCCAGCCCCATGGACTTGTGAATAATTAATTTATGTAATTGATCTCTAACCCAGTATTCATTGACTAGTAGAGAGTTGTCTTGGTCCAGAGGGGAAAGAGACTTGGCTCTTTTTTAACATTCCCATGTTATGAAATTAGTGGCACAAACGAGGCCAAAATATCAACAGCAAAGATATTTATTAACAGAATAAAGTGAATGTAACATAAGCGAGAGAGAGAGAGGGAGGGAGAAAATGGAGAGAGAGAGCAGGACAGACATTATATTACAACACACACACACCCCCTGCCAGCCCCAAGATGATTTGGGTTTGTGGAAGGGTGCTGCTGAATCCTTGTTGGAATGTGCTGTACGCCCTGGAGGAGGGGAGGAGGAGATCCCAAAGTCAAAGTCCAAGTCCTTCAACATGTGCTGTCTTCAGTAAAAGTGTCTTTTCTCTCCTCCATGAGTTACAGCAGGCAAAACTTAGGGCATGGCTTTGCTGGTGGTGGTGAAGAGAGGGTTCCTGGACTGCTTCCAGGCTGCAGAGTGTCATCTTCTGTGTCTGTCTTTTTCTCCATTTTTCTCCTCCTGATCAGGTATTGCTCAAGATTTTATACAGTTTTTCAGTCGGAGGCTTTTTTATGTATGTGTCCAGGTATTGTGCCCAGGGGATCTTCCAGTGTATTCCTTGTGTGTTTACAATAGTTCAGAAGAGGGGGGGCCTCCACCTCCTTCTTCACCTTTTACCTGCCCATACACAAAATACACATCAGGGGCTTACCATGCCAAGTGGTGAATCCTTTGTCCTTTTCACCACCCTCCCTTTCTGAGGTAGAGATGATCTTGTCTGTGCACATTCCAGAGAGTAGGTACCAGTGACATCTGTCCATTACACATTTCTGTCGCCAGAGGGTGTTTTCAGTATCCCCTCCCTTGGCAGCTATTGTCTGGGGGAGGAGCAAAGGTGATTTTATCTTTGTTGATTCACATCAAGAGAGACAACATTTAGTCTCTTACAACAGTCCCTCCTCCAGATTTTTTCTCCTTCATCCAGGGTCTGGATTTCATAGGGGAGTTTAGAACAGAATAGAATAGAATAGAATAGAATAGAATAGAATAGAATAGAATAGAATAGAATAGAATAGAATAGAATAGAATAGACCAGACCAGGTTGGAAAAGACCTTGAGATCATCAAGTCCAACCTATCATCCAATACCATCTTATCAACTAATCCATGGCACCAACTGCCTCATCCAGTCTCCTCTTAGACACCTCCAGTGATGGCGACTCCACCACCTCCCTGGGAAGCCCATTCTAATGGCCAATCACCCTTTATGTGAAGAACTTCTTCCTAACATCCAGCCTAAACCTCCCCTGGTGTGCCTTGAGACTGTGTCCTCTTGTTCTGTTGGTGGCTGCCTGGGAGAAGAGACCAACCCCCCACCTGGCTACAACCTCTCTTCAGGTAGTTGTAGAGAGCAATAAGGTCTCCCCTGAGCCTCCTCTTCTCCAGGCTAAGCAACCCCAGCTCCCTCAGCCTCTCCTCACAGGGCTTGTGCTCCAAATCCCTCACCAGCTTTGTTGCCCTTCTCTGGACACCTTCCAGCATCTCAACATCCTTCCTAAACTGAGAGGCCCAGAACTGGACACAGTACTATGTGTCTGCAGTACTATGTGTACTGCTATTTAGTGTTCCTGAAACATAAATGCTTCTATTTTTAAACCATTACAAGTTATGAAATGATACATGTCTATTGCAACATATGGTTCTGCAGCTTTCCCTTCCCTCCAGCATCCTTTTCAAGTTCTGCAATACCATACAATACTAGTTCAGTCTTGGGAGTAAAGAGGGCTGCCTCCTCATTCAGCAGTGGACCCACACTTTCCTTATTCTTCCTTTTCCTATTGATATATTTGAAGAAGCCCTTCTTGTTCTCTTTTACCTCCTTTGCCACTTCTAGTTCCAAAAGGGTTTTGGCACTCTTTGTTGCCTTCCTACATGCCCTGGCAACTACTCTATAGCTCTCCCAAGTGACAAGTCCCTTCTTCCATGAACTGTAAGCATCTTTCTTCCATGAGATTTTCCTCAGAAGCTCCTTGTTCATCCATGCAGGTCTCCTGGCACATCTACCCCATTTTTTACTCAAGGGAACACACCTATCTTGGGCTTGGAGGAAGTGGCATTTAAAAATTGTCCAACTTTCTTGGGCTCTTTACCCTCCAGAGTCTTAGCCCCTGGGATTCCTGCAAGTGTATCTCTGAAGAGTACAAAGTTAGCCCTGTGGAAGTCCAGTGTTGTAATCCTACTTACTGCCCTGTATACTGCCATGTATAATGATAAATTTCACCATGTCATGATCACTGTCACCAAGGCTGTTCCCAACCTTAATGTGCTTAACAAGTCCTTCTGTGTTAGTTAACACAGGGTCCAGCAGTACAACTTTCCTTGTTGGCTCCTCCACTACCTGCATCAAGAAGTTATCATCGACACACTGCAAGAGCCTTTTAGACTGGCTGTGCCTGGCTGTGTGGGTTTGCCAACAAATGTCAGGGTGATTGGAGTCTTCCATGAGTACCAAGGAGTGCATACTAGAGGCTACCTCCAGCTGACTGCAGAAGGCTTCATCAGCATCTTCTGCTTGATTTGGTGGTCTAACACCAAACAATTTCACCTTCCTTTCCACATCCCTTAATTCTTCCCCACAAGCTTTTCACCTGTTCTACTTCCCCTCATGGATAGAACTCGACAGATTCCAGTCGCTCTCACACATAGAGAGCAACACTACCACCTCTCCTTGTTGGGCTGTCTTTCCTGAATAGTACATAGCCCTCCATGACAACACTTCAGTCATGCGAGCTGTCCCACCATGTTTCAGTGATTCCAATTATATCATAGTCATGCACAGTCTCCAACTCCTTCTGCTTATTCCCTATTCTCCATGCATTGGTATAGAAGCATTTCAGAGAGGGATTTCATCCATTAGTTTTCACTCTTGCCATCAGCCCCATCCTGGTCACCTCCATGACCACCAACCTACCAGTGATCCCTGCATGTGCTGATGTTTCCTTGTTGGCTGTTACTACCACATGAGCCCCTGGCTCATGTCTGTGAAACTTTGTGTTGTTGTGTCCTTAGCATGCTGCGAGGCAACAGGTTGAAGGCCCTTACTAGCCCCCATCCGTCCCACCCTGCTGTATTGTCCCTCAGCCTATCACATGAAGGCCTGCTAATATCTGTATCTCCCTTCTTTTTCGCATCTACCTGATCATTCCCAGGTTCTTCTGTGAGTCCTATCTGCACCTTATCCCAACATATAGCTCATTATCCCCTATCTCCCCACAGTAACAGTGGAGTTGGAACACCACCTCACAAGCATCCCAGGCTTGTTCGCAGTGAGCGTGGTTTTTCCCCTTCCTGCTTTGAGTCTAGTTTAAAGCCTGATTAATGAGCCCAGCCAACCACTGCGATATAAACCTTCTCCCACTTTGCGAGATAGGTGTACCCCATCTGCCACCAGCAGCCCTGACATCATGTGAGGTGACCCATGGTCAAAAACCCCAAAGTCCTGTTGAAGGCACCAGGCTTGAAGCCAAGAATTGATCTGGTGAGTCTTCATCAGTCTTTCTTGGTTGGTTCCTGCAACTGGGAGGAGACAAGAGAACACTGCCTGTGCTCTCACTCCCTTGACCAGTTAACCCAAGGCCCTGAAGTCTCTTTTGATAGCCCTCAGCTTTCTTTTACAAGGTCCTCATTACCTATCTGGAAGGTTAATAATGGGTAATCATCCATGGGCTGTACCAGAGTAGGAAGTGTTCTTACCTTATTTTATATATATTCATATAAATATTAATATATATATTCATATATAAAATATATTGCACTAATATTGAATACTGACTGCATTATCAAACCAAATCCTTACCTGGGGAGGATGTATATACATATATATATGTGCACCATAGTATCATCATAGTATCAGTCAGGGTTGGAAGGGACACAAGGATCATCTAGTTCCAACCCCCCTGCCATGGGCAGGACACCCCACACTAGATCAGGCTGGCCAGAGCCTCATATGCACATAGATGTATATGCATAGATATACCTGTATCTATATATACTTCAATGTCTATGTATTTGTATATACAACTTAAGTATGTGCTTAAACAATTTGGAAGCAAAATATTTCTTGCACTTTATAGGACAATAATCTATTTTTTCCTTTTTAATAAATTCTCTAATCAAATACACTAGCTGCATATAGCCTCAAAAGGCTCCATATAGAGTAATGCTTGAAAATAATTTATATTATATTTCTGTTTGCACATATGTCCACCTGGGGCTAGCTGAAGCATAAAAGCCAAGCCGTTTCAACTGCTTAGGGACATTTCTGTAATAAACAGAGCAGAGAAATACAGAGCCATTACTCATTTCCAAAATACAGATTAAGCTGCCTTTCATGCAGACCACACTGCAAAGCATAAGTAAATGAGATTGCCAACCCAATTTAATTTCTATATTTATTTTTTTTACTAATTTTCCTTACAATAAATACACTTCATGAAATTTCATAGCTTTCTTATGAACAGGCCCTTCACCATTTGAGACATGTTGTTACTTAAATCAGCAACTACATGGGTCTTGGGTGGGTTAAAAATATTAAAGATGATTAATTAATGCTTAATCTATATTTTGGGGGCAATAAATTCAATTTTGCATTGTTGCTGCATCTGGTAAAATGCAAAAACATAGGGCTCAGTCTTCAAGTTTCTGAGTACTGTTCATGTGAAACAAAGGAAGTTGAGAAAGTTTAATGTGTGGCAGCACTTATTCATCTGAAATTAAGCTGTTATGATTCAAAGTTGAATATATATGATTCACTTGTATGACTAATGATCCATTTTCTGTTTTCATTTTAAATACATTAAAAAGAGTAAAACTAAATTGGCTCTTTTAAGGATAGCTAAGTAAAAGTGAGTTCCTCTTTCTTATGCTGGCTCCCTACAGTACTACACACATTGACCCTCAAAAACTATTCATAGGTCCTCTGCCTTATTTAACAACTCCCCCATGTGCATGCAAATTCTTTTTTTTTTTCTTTTGTACCCTACTGAGCTTTCCAGCTGACTGTTCTGAAGAGTGCCTTCCATCATCTTATCAAACCCAACAAATTAAAATATAGTGTATTGTCTTAAATACCAGCTTTCTACTTACATGCATAGTCTTCAAAGAACAGATTGAACATAAGTACAATTCATCCCAAGGCTACAGGCAGCTGCAGAGTAAGCAAATTCCTTCTAGGTAAAAACACTTTTTTCTTCTTTGATTTTCTCTTGTTTTTATTACCCTAAATGTCCTTTATGGTACTCCTCTGCATCTGCCAAAATAGCTAATGCATTATTGCATTTTTTAATGGTGTTACAATTTTTATGTACAAAAACTAGTACAGGTAATTTTTGTTTATCTGGTATCTTATTCTCAAAGAGAACTACTCCTGTTATAGATTTTTATATATATATATATATACTTTAACTAATTTCTCTTAGAGTTTCGATTATTCACTTATGTACTGGGAAAAAAAGAAAATCACAAATGAACTGCTTGAAGACTGATGAAACTAAGAACAGTGTAAAGTGTAAATAACAGGTAAATGAAGGCAAATGCTTACCTTCAGATGAATCTAAACTTTTTGAAATAATAAGGAACAGGATTTGGACTTTTTTTGGTTTGGTTGGTTGGGGTTTTTTGTTTGTTTTGGTTTGGATTTTTTTGTAAATATGGTGGTTATATTTGTCATATCTGAATTTCTGAAGGGCCTTATTCTGTGGGGATCTGAGAACGTTTGAGAGCTTAATTCACTTCCCATTTAGTTTAATGAATGAAATTCCATTAATTTCAAAGTTGCAGAATCAACCCCCAGATAAGCAGCAACACTAAAGCAAGTCTTGTGATGCTAATTCCTGGTCCTGGTACTTATAAACCCTGCATTTATTTTTTATTTTGAAAGAACAGTAAGCCAGTTTACTCAGTACTGACAGTATTCTGTCTTCAAAACTCCTTTAGAAACAGCTCACTTGCAAATTGAGCTGAAAGGAACAATGTTCCTCTTTTCTTCTTCCCCCCAAACTTAACTGCAGGTGGTCAATGGAGCCCATAGCTAAAAGTGGTCACTGCATGATTTGTCCTTATACTGACTGGCACCATGATATGGAGTCCCTCTGAAAGTCATTTTTGTTAGAAGATAATCAAAAAGTCTCATTGTCAAAGTCATGAGTGTCATTTTCATCTCCTGTTCATATCACTGCAGGTATCTGTCTCCAAAGCAGGCTGACTGAATAAATTAGAGGATGCTACATCATGATTCTAGTTACAGACATGAGTTATGGAATGTCATTCAAATTCAGCCTCAAAACAGTACTCAGTATTTCTAGAAAAGCCCAGAAAAATGTGTCTCTTGCTTCCAGAGCTCAAGCTGTATTCTTCCTAATCCCTTTTTATTTCATTCTCCTTTCTTAACAACTCCATTCTTCTATGTATATATTCATCTTTCATATAACAGTGGAACTGATCTATTGTAAGAGGATAATTGCTGCTCAAAACTCATTAGTATTTGCTATATGATGCACTGTGTCCTTCAGATTGTTATTTTAACTCAACTGCTTCATTTACAGTTGATTAACAAACTACAATCATTCATAGGAATATTCTCAATTTTGGTTTAGATTCACTAACGGAAACAAATTTAACAATCAATTATTGGTATAGATTTCTAATACTTCAGTTTTAATGTCTCACTTATCCAGTTCTCACATCTGAAGCTGATGACAATTCTGCTGTACTCTTCTGGATACATAATTAGAAGAATTTTTTTTTTCTAGTTTTGAATGCAGACTTAACTGTAATAATCACCCTGATAGTTGTCACTCAAGGTGGGGGGAGGAGGGGACAGGTGGCAGGAGTGGGATCTATTGCAATTAAGTGGACTTTCGTGGATAGAAAGTCTGAAATTGTAAGGCTCAGGGATTTTATTTATTTATTTATTTTTCAGGCTTCATTGAGTTAAATGCTTGAGAGCATGAAATGTAATGTCATTTAAGGCATCCTGTTATTCTCTTAAAAATTACTTATAGCGATGGGCATTAGGCTGGTGTGTGGGCAGCAGGTCTTCCTCTGTATTAATTCAGACTGAAGAGCTGAACAAGGATTCTTTGTATCTCAGACGAGGTCTCTCACATATTGACTATTGAAGGGACATCTCCTGCTTTTTCTTGGTGGAACTGTTTCACAGTATAGAACTACATGTCTGGTTGATGGTCAGGCAGGGTGCTCATTTGGGAAGTTACTGTAATACTTAAACTGGGGGTCTGAATCAGGTACCACAGAAGTATCTATGATCTGCTGCTGCAGTGTATTGTGTGTTTATTTCTCTTGCACCAAGCAATCTATTCTTGTCAAAACAGAGAGATTACTATGAAAATGTTCATATCGGCTGCTTTTTTTTTATGTTTTTATTTCCTTCTCCCAGGTAAGGCCATAAAGCATGCAGGCACTAGGGAAATACAATTGCAAATACCAGCCCATCATATATACAACTCATTGCACATCTTGTATCAGAAAGGTTATTCTCAAGTGTCTGTCATACAGACATTCAAGTTTTGAACACTATTGTGTAACAAAGCACAGCATACAAGTATAGGCTCAACTCTATTATTCTTTTTGGGCCCAGAATGTTTAAATTAAGTCTTCCTTTAGTTCCAGCAGTAGAGGCTGAATTTTAGCTACAATTGATCCCTGCTGATGACCTGGTAAGTCAGGTGTAAATAGCCATGATTTGTTACACTTGGCCTCTGACTAAAGGTGAAATTTTTGGAATGTCTAAAGAAAATCCCTTGAGCAATATTTTAATTATGTTCACATGTAGGGGGGAAAAGTATAGAAATTAAAATGAAATATTAATAAATAAAGGAGATGTCTATTTAAAAACTCAAGTTTACACAATGTCTTGAATTAAGTTTTTGAAAAGGCTTTGAAGATTACACTTGCTCATGAAGGATACTGAGACATTTGAATGTGTGCAGAGAAGGGCAATGAGGCTGGTGAGAGGTCTCAAGCACAAGCCCTATGAGTGAGAGGCTAAGGGAGCTGGGGTTGTTTAGCCTGGAGAAGAGGAGGCTCAGGGGAGACCTTATTGCTCTCTACAAGTGCCTGAAGGGAGGTTGGTCTCTTCTCCCAGGCAACCAGCACCAGAACAAGAGGACACAGTCTCAAGCTGTGCCAGGGGAAGCTTAGGCTCAAGGTGAGGAGAAAGTTCTTCACAGAAAGAGTGATTGGCCATTGGAATGTGCTGTCCGGAGAGGTGGTGGAGTCACCATCCCTGAAGGTGTTCAAAAAGGGACTGGACGTGGCCCTTGAAGCCATGGTTTAGTCATGAGGTCTTGGGTGACAGGTTGGACTTGATGATCTCCGAGGTCTTTTCCAACTGTATTGATTCTATGATTCTATGATGTTCAAATGAATATCAATAGCATACATTTTATGGCAGAAATGAGCATGAAGTGTAAGTGTAAAAAAATATTTAAACATGCATGCATTAATTATACTTTTTTTTTTCATCTCATTCTTCAAAAACAATAATTTATTATTAGAACTCATTAGATAATGTCAAGGAAGTAACATCTTATAGATCCTTTATCACCAGCTGTTCTAGAGCAACAGTTTACTGAAGTATGAACTTTTTACTCCTAATAAAAGGAGTGCAGATCTCAAAAAATAGTAATGAAACATTTAAGCATAGATAACTGATAAATTCCTTCGCTCAGTCTGGAAGAGGTGGGCTGAGATTTTTTCACAGGCAGTGGGCCTGAGAAAAGTTGTGAAGGGGTGAAATCTGTTAACGTTAATTTAGGCACCTAGCTTGCCTAAGTGCATTGGAGTGACCAGTAAAGCAGTCTTTCATCTACCCTACTGCTACTGAGTGAAAAACTTATCTGCATATGTTTAGATACATATGAGATGTTTAGTGATTCCAAGGATCCTAGCACTCACTGATAACCATATAAGTGAAGTACTTCATGAGAACAGATTCAACAGACATTGAGGTAAGTGCCTGTGTTCAGCATCTTGTATGTCAAATAAATTTACCTGGATCTCGTAGTTTCCTTTTGGTCCCATTATATCAGCTTGAAGTCATGGAAAGATCGACAGCTCACTGTTGAAGTTATTATTGTGTATTGCATACCAGAGTACCTAATCTACCTTAGATATTGGAAAGAGAGCCCATATACAGCCTTTGAGGACTTTAGGTTCAATCTGGTTTATAGTTTAGGTTTGGGATTTTTTCCCTACAAAGGCTAGAGACATTCTTTCATGAACTGTAGTCTTAAACTTGAGAACTCCATTTAAACAGAGAATGGAAAGAAAAGGAAAGATAATTCTTGTAGAACAATGATGAAGGTCTTTTCCATCCTGGTTAATTCTGTGATTCTGTGTGACCTTAAACTTTGACTAGGAGATTCCTTGGCAAAAGATCCTTGTAGCAGCTGAAAATCTTTGTCTTCCAGGGATCATTGCAAAAGTTCATGTAAGACAAATTAACAAAAAGTTTTAAGTCCTAAATTTTTGACACAGGGTCACCGTGCATAAAAGTGATGAAGACTTGGACATCACTAGAAAGAGTGATGACTGAGTGCTTGTTCTGTTCTATGACTCACTCCTAAGCATCCACTTTTTGAGAAAATATGTGACAGTGTTTTGTCATCCTTGCAACACTGTATATTAGTTAGCATTTTTCAGGGTCCTGCTTCCCTAAATACCAAACTGCTCTGCTGCACCAATGTTGCTTTAGTTTCTCTATTATTCTGATTACAACTGCAGTATCTTTAATCCTCAGACCTCTTAGGAGTAGTTGTTCAGGACTGAGAGAACTGGGGCTGTTTAGTTTTGAGAAGAGAAGGCTGAGAATGGATCTTCTCAATGTCTATAAGTATCTGAGGGGTGGGTGTCAAGATGAAGGAATGGTCTCTTTTTAGTGGTGCCCAGTGATAGGACAAGGAACAACAGTACAAGCTAGAACACAGGAGGTTCTACCTTAAGACAAGGAAAAAGTTCTTTACAGTGAAGGTGAAGGACCACTGGAACAGGTTGCCCAGAGAGGTTATGGAGTCTCCTCCAGAGACTTTCAAAACCTGCCTGGATGTGTTCCTGTGTGGCCTGCCCTAGGTGATCCTGCTTTGGCAAATGCAGGTGCCTTCCAACCTCTAACATTCTGTGATTCTGTGATTCCATAGAAGCATTAATTTGATAGCATATCATTAAATCTCTCTTCTTATATCTAAAAAAATCCTGTCCATCCTACACTCTTATGTATGAGGAGCTTTCCTTCACAGAAAACTATATATCCTGTCTGTCACAGAATCACAGAAATGTTCAGTTTGGAAAAGACCCTCAGGATCACCAAGTCCAACCCATAACCCTACTCTACAAAGTTCACTCCTAAACCATATCCCCAAGCACTACATCCAAACAACCTTTAAACACATCCAGGGTTGGTGACTCAATCACCTCCCTGGGCAACACATTCCAATGCCTGACCACTTTTTCTATGAAAAATTTTTTCCTAATGTCCAGTCTAAACCTACCCAGTCATAGCTTCAGGCCATTCCCTCTTGTTCTGTCACTAATTACCTGTGAGAAGAGACCAACACCAGCCTCTCCAAAATGTCCTTTCAGGTAGTTGTAGACAGCAATGAGGTCTCCCCTCAGCCTCCTCTTTTCCAAACTAAACAGCTCCAGCTCCAGCACCTCAACATTCTTCTTGTATTGAGGTGTCCAAAACTGAACACAATAGTCAA
Organism: Dryobates pubescens; assembly: GCF_014839835.1. Taxonomy (NCBI): domain Eukaryota; kingdom Metazoa; phylum Chordata; class Aves; order Piciformes; family Picidae; genus Dryobates; species Dryobates pubescens. The sequence continues at coordinate 11,617,760 of NC_071618.1, read as the reverse complement.
GGTGTGGCCTCACCAGAGCTGAGTAAAAGGGGAATGTCAATACAAATGGACACTTCACTTCACTTTATTCTACCTTTTGAAAGGTAGAATAAAAATAGAAAGGAAAAAGAAGTTTAATAATATAATTTTACATGTTTATATGAAAGACTTACCTCTTCCCTTTCCTAGAATCTTCCTTGCTTTTCCTAAAATTCACCTAAAGATTTTCACCAAAAAAAGGGCAATTTTTATTTACAGAAGTAGCTGAAGCAATTTAAATAAGTTAGGCTGAAAAAAAAATTTGAGATTTCATATATCTCACTGGAACACATAAAATACACCCTTTAAAGAAAGAGATGAAGAAGTTGCTCTAAAATTGATCCAAAATAAAGGAATTTCTTCTTTTGACAGTTGTAGATTTTAAAGGTTAAAGGTCTGAGTCTTCATCACTTAAACCTTCGACACTCCCCATGACATCTGAATATGCAGTAACAATGATATGTTCAATTTTTCCTTGATTACCTCAAGTTGCCAAAAAATTTTCTAAATGTTTCCCCATTTATTGGGAGCCAAACTGAGGTATGAGTAATTTTAGAATAAGCCTGGAACTTTCTATACGATCCTGTCTCCTCTTCCATAGTAAACCACCAAGTAACTGAAAGACATCCTAGATCTCTTGGAAACCAATCACTTTATATTGTCTGTTAATAATAATACATTCTAGGTGTTTTCTAATCATTGCATCAGTGCATGTTTGTTTTGCTGTGAAATGAAGACTGTTTCCATGTTGACAAAGTCCCAGCTATATATGTGCAACATTTGGAAACAACTACAACCACAATCCATACCACTCAACTACCTTAAGAAACCAGAACACATTTCTTGTTGCTTTTTTACAAATACTTGATTTTTAATCCTAGTAATGCCTTTATTTATATTTCTGTTCTCAATCCATGAGTGACTAATTGATTTAAATGAAGCATAATTTCAAATTCATCTGATGTTGGCAGTGTTTTGTGTGTAAGTCTCTCTCTAGCACTTAATATACAATTTTACGTGCTTGGTTCAGAGAGACACTGTAAAAATATTTGAGACTCCCAAATTACAGCTACAAGAAGTATGTGGGAGTGCTAATTGTGTGACATGGAGGGAAGAATTGCATAAATTCATGAAGTTCTCTGTTTTACATGGTGCACACTTCAAAGTTGAGGCAGATACACAAACATGTACAAGTCTGGCACTTGCTGTCAGAGTGCCAACTATCTCTTACTCTCTTGCATGGAGCAGTCTATGTCTCAGTAATGTCTGAAGTCACAAGTGGCAGGTTTTTTCTTATAGCTAGGTGCTGGCTGTAAAGGGTGGTTTCACCACACAGCAATATATTTACACTAAAATTCTATTCCACCATGTCACTTACAAACAAATAATGTTGAACCTGGAAGGAAAAAAAGAGACAACTTTACAGCCACGAATATCTGCATGGGGTTCTAGAAGTTCTTCTAGATGTTCTGTGTTAATGAGCTTGAAGACTTTCCTAGCATGCAAATTACACTTTTCTGATATTAAAGAGGAGGGAAAAAATATATTTAAAAAGCAAGAAAGTTAAAAAACATCTAAAACCTGCTAGTGGAGTGTCAGAAACCTGTTTCAAATCAGTGCATGCATTACATTGCTCTCTAAGAGATCAAAAATCATTCTGCTCAGGATATCATGCTGTCCAGAGAGAGGCCCCACACATCATAGGACAGAAGGAGTAGATTGGACATTCTTGGCTTTGAGTGGAAAAAAATCTGAAATTAGTAGAGTTTCAGTCACAAAGAGTTTGTTCATGATTTACTGTTCTTGAGGATACCGTGTACTGTGTTTATTAACAAGGGCTTATTGTGTGCTCATTCAAATTCACAGCTAAGTGTGTTTTGCTGTACGGGTTTCAGTGCCTGTATTAGATTGAAAAGCACTGTGGCATGCATTGCATGAAATGAAGCAGAAAGCCCTCACAGTGAATACCCTACCATTCTCCCCTTTCTTATCAATAGGAACTCAGCCTGGACACCTTTGTTGCACAGTATCCAACAGAATCATGATAATGTACCTGTATGACATTAAGGTGATATGGCACAGTAAGCATACACATTATTTAGAATCTTAGTACTGTGAAAGCTTTTAATTTAGGCATTCTTGTACAGCTAACATTCATAGCTGTGTCTGGTCCTCTTTTAATTTTACTGTTGTAATGACTCCCCTTGTTAAAGAAAACAACTTCAGATTTGATGCAGGTGGAGGCAGTTAACAAGATGTTGACCTATTCGTCCATTTGAGTCAAAGCAACACAAAGACAGGAAAATGTTCTGCTAATGAAAACATTATCTATACCTAAGGGTTATTTCAGCTAAGGTGGCTAATATCCTGTACTGTTTATGTAATCCTATTATTTCCTTTGTAATAAAGACTCTTGTGTCTTCTGATTAACTGGTGCAGTTATAATAAAAATGGATGGCGTTTCACTTGTCTATCTAAATACCTGCATTCATTTTTACTTTTCAGTGTGGCTCTATAAAAAGGTATACTATTGAGGGTTCAGATAGCCACATTTATTAAATAAAACCAGGAAAATGTTGCACACTCTTCTACACCTAGCATGATGAACTAGTCATACAAAACTAATTGTCAAGTCAAAAATAAGATCTGAACTTTCACCATAGTACAGATACTATGCAAGGTGATTTGAGAATATTAGATGGCATTATCTAAGTTTGCTAACTTTCTTCATGGCTTTTTTTTTTTTTTTATGAGATGTTGATCCCAAGAGAGGATATTACTGAATACCTCAATGTTTCAGTCATAAAGCTTTCTTCAAAGCAAGTATTCATAGAATACAGAGAGCCTTACTTTGATGAGATCTCTAAGATCTTCAACAGTTATATGGGACTTCAAAAAGGCTTTCAAGGCTGATGAAGATAATCTATTCCTACTTCTACTAGACTAAACAATTAATCATCAAGCTTCTACCATCACATAAATTGTTCACATTTTAATTTATTTAGGACTCCAAAAACAAATTGCAGAAAAGCATGTCTCTCCTGGTTTGAAGCCAGGCAGATCCTCTCTTGGTCCTGAGAGGGGCAAAAGAATAACACACACAAATGGATTGCAAAAGTGATGGAAAGTTTAAATAGAAAAGCAGCAAGTGTTTTACAGAAGTTACAAGCACAGTGACAAAAGAATCCCAAAGCATACAGAGTTCCCTGTAGCACACCCAAAAGCCTCCCTGCACTTCCCTTTTCCCCACCTGAGGATGTATCCAAAACCCCCAAGTCTCTTTCTTCCCCCCACCCCACTGTTAGGCTAGTCTCAGGCTGGCCAGGTCTGAGACTGCCCCTTCCCTTCTCCTCCTGGCATTAGGCCTAGCCAGGCCTAAGAGGCCTTGAGATACTCCCCCACCATTCCCCCATAGGAAGCATCTCCCATGGGAGCAGAGAGGGAAGAAAGAGTAAGAGAATGACTTTGCAGATTAATTTATAGGGTGCAGGATATTATAGGTATGAAATACGCTATTTCCTGTGTCCACCTACTGGGCTGGACACTTGGGACAGCAGAGATGGAACGTGGCAGCAACAGGAGGAAACCAGCTTAAACTGCCACAACATTCTATGCTATGTGATACTTCCAGTTCAAAACCTAGTCCAAGTACTATACTTAACCACCCAGATGAAAAAATTTGCTAGGCTAGAAATTTATTTCTTGGTTGGGTTTTTTTGTTTGTTTTCTTATTTTGCTTTGTGTTTTGGGGTTTTTTTTGCATGGTTTTCTGGGTTTGTTTTCTATTGTTATTGTTGTTTTCTTCTGCAGCATACCCTTTTCTTTGGCAATCCCAACTTCAGCTCTACTTGTCTCATAAATGCTTAATGCTTGATCATAAATGCTAGCCTCAGATGCCCCTTAGTGAAAGACTTTCAATCATTTTCCACAGGAAAAACATCTTAAGAGAAAACTCTTTCTCCAGTGTAGTCTTTCCTTTGTGTGGTAGTTTCAGGCTGTGCCTGGAAAATTTTCCACAGATCTTGAACAGAAAGTAGTAGGATATAAATAAATTACTATTGGATGTAAAAAGGAAAATAATGATAATGCCATTGGACAGATATCTGCCATAAAACGTAGATAGTTAAACTATCTTTCTTTTCGCTTCTTCACTCTGGCTGGTGCTTCTGCTGCTTTCTGCTGACCTTGTCTGTATCGTTTTGTTGTGGCCAAGTCTAACAAATAATTTTCTGCTCTTTCTCTTGTCCCATGTCCAGGATGGTATTGTGCAGGGAAGGGGAAGCTACTAGAAGTCCCCATTTTTTTGTCCAGGGTGATTCTTGTGTTGTTTATAAATTGTAAATACCTGTAAATATTGTAAATATTGTATATCCTGTACATGTTCATTGCATTTCATTTTATATTGTAGCTTTGCTTGTAAATACAGCTTCATTTGCTTTCAACTGAGCTGGTCTAGCAATTTAATGTTGGGGGGAATTTTCAGCCCACCACACTTTGGCAGATCCTTTGCAGCCCCACATGAATAGGCTGCTTTGCAGCCCTTCAAGTGCTATTCTGGTATTTGTGTCTCTTTCAAAGCCAGTCCTAAGTGATACACTGTTTGCCTTGGTTAAGCCTTAGCCAAGTACCCTCAAACATGACAGAGAAAATAGTTTTCAGGGGAGAAACCACCCTGCAGCACAAAATTTTCCAGCTAGAGCTTCAAGGTTTATTTTTTAATAAATCTAAGACTAAACTTTGACTTCAAGCTGATTACTAGCCAGGGTCTGCAGCTATGGCCCAGATATAAACATCCTTGGGGTACATCTTCAGTGTAACTCTCCTTTGTCTGCTTCCTTGACACTCAACTCACACCAAAGGTCTATGATTTTGTCGCTAAGTGTAATTCTAATCCCAGCATTAACCCTGACTTTGGGCTGAGTCTTGGCCAAAACTTCCCTTCAGGGAAGTTTTTTTGCCATCTACCCCTTGCTTTATAAAGTGCTTGAAAGCTCAGATAAAACTGGTGCACACCGTAGGCATTACCCTATATTTTTATATATTTTGGTATATTTTGATACCTTTGCCAAGATGCGTCCCAGACTACAATAGGGTTCAGGAAAACATCTCTCCTGGTTTGGGCTGGGAAAAAGGGTTTTTGAGGGGATTGTTTGGGTGGTTAGTTTTTTGTTTGGTTTTGCTGCATTTTTTGGTTTGGTGGGGGGGGGGTTGTTTGGTTGGTTTGGGGTTGTTTGTTCATTTGTTTTCCCTAGTAGCTGTAACAGTGCTGGTTTGGTTTTATTATGAGAATAATGTTGATAATGCACTGATGTTTTAGCTGTTCTAAGTCAAGGATTTTTCTGTTTTTAATGCTTTGTCAGTGAGGACGTGCAGACAGGACAACTAGCCTGAGCTAGCCAAAGTGATAATCCATAGCACAGGACATCATACTCAGCATAAAAACTAAGGGGCAGTTGGCTGGGAGGGGCTGGTCATGGCCTGAGCATTGGTTATTGTGTTGAACAATTGCAGTGTGCATCACTTTTCTTTTCTTGGATTTTATTCCTCGTTTACTTTTTTGTTATAGTGTTTTTCGTTACAATTCTTATTATATTTTATTATTATTGTTACTGTTACTTTTATGTTTTAATTTATGATAGTTACTAAACGGTTCTTATCTCAACTTGTAAGACTTGAGGGTGTGTTTCTTTAATACTCCTCTCCTGGGAGGAAGAAGGAATGAATAAATGCCTGATGCTTAGTTGCTGGCTGTTTTTAAACCACAACACCTTCTTAAAGACTACCCATCTTTGCTTTTGTCTTTGCCACCATACTCCAACTGGATGACCACGTTTTATTTCTCCCCCATGTCTATCTTAAATTCTAACTCTTCTTACAGACTGCGGCGGAGGTTGCAGTAACAACACAATTCAGCAGCTTAACCCATTCCTTTAGACGATCTTTTTGATTACTTATGGGTTCAGACACATGAGGACTGCTCCTGCCTTGGCAGAAAAGGAACTTTTTTGAGGAAATTTTTCCATTAACATACCCAAGAAAACCTATTTTCAAATAGGTTTTAGAATGAAAAGTTCCACTATGAGGAAACATTTGCTGCAGAGATCAGCTTCAGTGCAGGTAAGGCTGTATAAAAAAAAAAAGCCATCGAAAAGCTCTTTTCAGGGCTTTTTGAAACCAGAAAAAAACAGCTTTACTGTGCTAGGGGCTAGCAGCTTGTGAGAAAGCTGCTGAGGTAGAGTGGGCAGAACCAGCACCTCACTGTAAATCTAAACAAGGCATTAACTCACCAAATGTCCATCTGCTGCAGAAATCAGCGCTGCCCATCATCCAGCCATGTGGGCAGAACTGGTACCACCCATTGCTGATCAGGTGATAAGTCTCGGGGCGGGGAGAGGGGGAGGAGGTAGGGGGGCACAAGGTGATCAAACTGTGCTTGTGGGTGCCCCAGGGACTGCTGCAGCTCTTCACAGCTTGTTGGGGTCTGTGACCCATGTACACTGAGCAAAGTCATTTAACAAGCAAGGTAAGACATCTGGGTGTGTCTCAGCAGCCTGTGAAGTCAGTTAGTGATAGAGATCCAGCCATGGTTATGACAAGGCTGAGGGCTGTTGTTAGTAGAACTGTGGGTACCCAGACAGAGGAGACATGTAGGTGTCCACACCCCTGGCTGTGGTGAGTGCCAGAGCCTGGCACTTGCAATGGAGAGTTGCAGAGAAAGCACTTGTATTAGATGCACGAAAGTCAACAATCTGCTCACCCTGGTGGCTGAGCTCAAGGAAGAAGTTGCGAGGCTAAGGCCCATAAAGGGATAGGGAGAGAAGATAGACTTGGGGAATTCCCCTGGTGCCTGGCTACCCAGCCCAAGGAACAGCTGTCTCTCACTGCTCCCTGACAAGAGAATGAATTTTCATGGAAGTGGTATATTTCCTTTGTATGAAATCCTTTTTGTATTTCACATGCACTTTGTGCAGCATTAGGCATCCTTATACAGTAAGAATGTTTGATAGACAAACAAGAATCAAATCCTTTTTTATTTAAGTTGCACATTCTTGCCATTATGATTACTTATAGACACTACATCAAGTCTGTGTAGTGGAATGCAACATAAACAAACCAATCAACAAACACTGAAATTGCATACTCCTTGTACAACAGATTGCTAACTTCTGCCCCAAAGCTGAGCTGCCACATAGTAAATAAGAGAACTGATCAAATATATATACATCAAATCTGTTGATGTAGCTCAAAAGAAAATATATTATGACTTCATTTTCAAGAAAGGATAAAAGAAAATATCAAAACCATCAAAGCACAACAAAGAAATTCAACAAAAATCTGATTCTGCCACAGAAATATAATGCTATCTTCTGCCAAAATTACAGATGTGCCTACTTGCAATGACAATTAATAACATTCTACCAAATAATCATAGTAGCAATTAAAGAACATCTAGACAAAGATATTGGCTTCCCAGGAAGGTGGTGGAGTCGCCATCACTGGAGGTGTTTAGGAGGAGACTTGATGGGGTGCTTGGTGCTATGGTGTAGTTGGTTAGATGGTGTTGGATGATGGGGTGGACACGATGATCTCGAAGGTCTCTTCCAACATGGTTTATTCTATTCTATTCTATTCTATTCTATTCCAATTTTTTATTATTCATATTATTATTCTCATAAAAACTTCAAAAATAGACCAATGTCATCTCACACAGACATTTTATATGAAAGTGTATGTAAATATTGTATCATCTCTGTAGTTAGTATTTTACACTGGATGTTGGCATCACTTCTCCAAAGGATTACACATGCTCATCAGCATATAAGTAGAAGGGATGGAAGATCTGTTTTAATCAGCACATTGTTGTGCTTGAAACTGTATGTACACATTATATATACATACTCTAACAGCATCTTTTCTGACCACTCATTCACTGATTTAAGAGAATATGTGAGAAGATTGGTGCAGACCTTTACTCTTGTGCTTTGTGTGTAGTGTTCCGTTTGTGGTTGATGGTACTACTCATTTTAACTTTATATCTGTACCTGTCATAGGGGTGGATTTCTGAGTCAGAAATAGTGTTCATAGGTAGATGAAGGGACCAAAATTGTGTGTGAAATGCTTGATAAGGAAAGAAAAGCAATCTCTAGAATTTTGTGAAACTAACAAGCTATCTGCTTTCCCATTCTGCTAAATATTCAAGTTTGTATGTCTTTGTCTCCATTAAAATAGGAAAACAATTTATCATTTGTCCTGAGTATTAAAGAATATACATCTTAAAATCTTGATATTCCCACCTCTTTCATAGAATCATAGGTTTGTTTCTGTTGGGAAAGCTCTTTAACATCATTGAATCCAACCATTACCAAGTCTGTTGGTAAACCATCTCTCAGCACCACATCTATCTGTCTTTTAAATACCTCGAAGGTTTGGTGATTCAGCCACCTCCCTGGGGACCCCATTCTAGTGTTTGATAACCCTTTGGCCATTTCCTCTCTTCCTATCACTTGTTTCTAGGGGGAGGAGATTAACATATTTCTTGCTACAACCTCCTTTTGGGAGGTTGTAGAGAGTGATAAGATCTCCCCTCAACCTGCTCTTCTCCAGACTAAACAATCCCAATTCCCTCTATCACACTTGTTCTCCAGACCCTTCACTAGTTTTATTGCCCTTCTCTGGATATGCTCCAGCAACTCAATGTCTTTCTTGTAGCAAGGACCCCAAAACTGAACACAGTATTCAATGTGTGGCCTCACCAATGCTGAGCACAGAGGGGCAATTTCTCCCACTGATCCAGCCTGTTCTGATCCCTCTGCAGAGCCTTTCTACACTCCTTCCCATCTCAGTGTCACCTGCAATCTTAGTTAGGGTACACACAATTGCCTCACCCAGATAATTGATAAAGATATCCGGTATGGATTAGGAGGGGCAGGTCCTGCCTGACCAACCTGATCTCCTTTTACAATCAGGTTACCTGCCTAGTGAATGTGGGGAAGGCTGTGGATGTACTCTACCTGGACTTCAGCAAGGCCTTTTTCACCATCGGCCACAACAAACTCTGAAATGGGTCAAGAACTGGATGGGGGGCTGAACCCAGAGAGTGGTGTTGAATGGCACCACATCCAGTTAGTGGCCAGTCACTAGTGGTGTCCCCCAGGGATCAGTGCAGGGCCCGATCTGTTCAATATCTTTATTGATGATCTGGACAAGGGGATTGAGTCCATCATCAGTAAATTTGCAGATGACATCAAGTTAGGATCAAGTGTCAACCTGTTGGAGGGTAGGAGGGCCCTGCAGAGCACCCTTGATAGGCTGGATGGGTGGGCAGAGGCCAATGGGATGAGATTTTGCAAGGTTATGTGCAGGGTTCTGCACTTTGGCCACAACAACCCCATGCAGTGCTATAGGCTGTGGACAGAGTGGCTGGAGAGCAGCCAGGCAGAAAGGGACCTGGAGGTGCTGGTTGATAGTATGCTGAATGTGAGTCAGCAGTGTGCCCAGGTGGCCAGGAGAGCCAATAGCATCCTGGCCTGTATCAGGAATAGTGTGGACAGCAAGACAAAGGAGGTTATTCTTCCCCTGTACTCAGCACTGGTTAGGCCACACCTTGAGTTCTGTGTCCAGTTCTGGGCCACTGAATTCAAGAGAGATATTGAGGTACTGGAACATGTCCAGAGAAGGGCGATGAAACTGGTGAGGGGTCTGGAACACAAGCCCTATGATGAGAGGCTGAGGGAGCTGGGGTTGTTTAGCCTGGAGAAGAGGAGGATCAGGAGAGACCTCATTGCTGTCTACAACAACCTGAAGGGTGGTTGTAGCCGGGTGGGGGTCGGTCTGTTCTCCCAGGCAACCAGCAACAGAATGAGGGGTAATAGTCTCAAGTTGTGCCAGGGGAGGTTTAGGCTTGATATTAGGAAGAAGTTCTTCACAGAGAGAGTGATTGGCCATTGGAATGGGCTGCCCAGGGAGGTGGTGGAGTTGCCGTCCCTATCAACCTTCAAGAAAAGTCTGGATGAAGCACTTAGTATCATGGTCTAGTTGATTGGATAGGGTGGGGTGATAGGTTGGACTGGATAATCTTGGAGGTCTCTTCCAACCTGGTGGACTCTCAGATGGACTCTCGGATTCGCTGTTAAACAAGATGGGCCCAAATATTGAGGCGAACACCACTTATGACCAGATGCCAACTGTATTTAACCTCATTCACAACCACTCTTTGGGCCTGACCATCCAGCCATTTTTTTTATCCAGAGAAGTTTCTACTTATTCAAGCAATGTGCACCCAGTTTCTGCAGGAAGATGCTGTGGGAGACAGTGTCATTTTACTAAAATCCAGGTAAATAACACCCACAGTCTTTTCCTCATCCACTAAGCAGGTCACCTTGTCATAGAAGGACATCAGTTTTATTAAGCAAGACCTGTACTTCATGCACCCATGTTGTCTGGGCCTAATCACATGGTTGCCTTGCACATACTGTGTAATGGCACTCAAGATGACCTTCTCCATGACATTGCCTGTCACCAAAGTCAGACTGACAGGTCTTATTGTAAATTGGTATCAGATTTGCCAATCTCTACTCAACTGAGGTCTCCCCAGTCAGATAGGACTGCTGATGAATGATGAAAAAGTGGCTTGGTGAGCATTTCCCTTAGTACCCTTGGGCCTGTGTCATCCAGCCCCATAGATGTGTGGTGGAGTAGGTCACTAAACATCTCCTCTTGGATTACGGGGACTGCAATTCTGCTCCCAATCCCTATCTTATAGCTCAGAGAGCTAGGTGTCCAGTGAACAACTGGTCCTACTACAAAAGACTGAGGAAAAGAAATTATTGAATACCTCAGCCTTTTCCTCATCTGTGACTATTATGTTTCTCATTGCATCCAACAAAGGCTAGAAATCTCACTTAGTCCTTTTTGTTGTTAATATATTTGTAAAAGCATTTCTTGTTGCCTTTAACAGTTGAAGTAGATTAATTTCTAGTTGGGTTACAGCCCTCCTAAATTTCTCTCTGCACAGCCTCACAACAACCTTTTAGTCCTTCTGAGCAGCCTGCCCCTTCTTCCAAAGACCATAAAGTCTTTTTCTCTTGAGTTGCAACCAAATTTCTCTAATCAGACAGGACAGCCCTCTTCCCCTCTGTCTTTTGAGCACATGAGGGATTTTCTTCTTGAACAGTGTCCACATTTCCTCGACTCCTTTTCCCTTCAAAACTGCCTTGCAAGTGACTCTGTTGTCCACTCCACAAAACAAGCCAAAGTCTGTTCACTTGGAAGTCCAAGGTGGTGGTTCTGCTGACCCTTCTCTTTACTTCTCCAACAACTAAGAAACATTTTAGATAACTTTTTCAACTGTCTTTGGATTTTGCATTTTTTTAGCTTTCCTAATTTTATAGACTTCAGTAACACCTATTCCTGCAATGTAATGAAAAAGAAAGTTTAATGATCGAGCTTTGAGGATGTTAACCTGCATGCTAAGTAATGCTGCCTTTAAATGACTACTAGCACATCCTGCTGTCTTCAGTGAGCAGAACATAAAAGTTTTTTTCACTTTGAAGTATTGAATATTCTGAAACAAAAAACCATGAATATGTTTCAAGTTGTGCAAGAATCAAAAATATGCTGAGCTAGCTGGTAAGGAAGATTGTGTGTGCTGTGTTATATGGATGCTTATCAACAGTCCCTATTTTACATCTACACTGTATGTCTCCCATAGTTTAAGAAATTATTTTGAAAATTGGAAGAAAAATTCTAGCTCCTCTCTTGCTTTTCCTGTGGTGTATCCATATTTGCATGTACTTGGTAGGTAGAGGGCTATCACCTTGAAAGACTTGGAAAGCCTACTGTCAGTCTTCACCCAATGACACTTCTAAGTATTTACAGTTTGGGTTTGGGGGGGAGATTGTGTTTTCATTTATTCATATTTTTGTTTTGTTTCATTTTGGGTTTTTTGCTGGTTTGGGGTTTTTTTGTTGTTGATGTTTTTGGTTTCTTGGGGTTTTTTTTGGTTGGTTGGATTTTTTCAGTTGGTTGGTTTGGTTTCTTTTTAATAAAAAAAAGAATTCCAAACAATATTACTAAATTACTCATTTAAACCATCTGTTTCTAACCCCTCATAAAATAACCTATCCATTAGGTTTGGAATTCCTTTGTTTTAGGAACCCCAAAGCCCACAAACCACATAGCCTGATATTTATTTTGGCAACCTGTGGTAAAACCTCAGCATAACCAGCTTTTGGCTGAGAGGTTATACTTTCTTTTTTTTTTTTTTTTCCTGATGCTTTAGCCCTCTTTAAACACTTTCAGTTATACTGTATAGACTGCTTCGAGGGAAATAATCAAATTTGTAAATTACATTGTTACTTCCTTCACTGTAAATGTATCCTGGATTCTCTAATCAATAGTGTAATTTAACAATGCAGAGTCATTCTGATGAACAAAAAGTGTAAGAAAAGGCATCTTGGTCACACCTTTGCTTTTACATATGAAAAGGAAAGGCAGCTGGCCAAGTATGCTGGCTGAAAGTTTAACAACTGAAAGGTAATGATGGCATGAGATGTAAACAAAGAAAGTTTCTGTCTAAAAAATGTCTTGCAACAATCTAACAAAAACATGCAATCCAGAAAAGGTCATTAGAATGCTGGAAATGTGAGATATAATGAGAAATATTGACACTTATTTGAGGTAGTAAAACAATGTGCGGCAATTTAGGAGTCTTTCTTCTTCTGCATTCCAAATCAATGTACTCTGGTTAGAGAACAACTTACCCTGAAATCATAAATTGCTTCTTAAATTAAATATTTATTAATTTAACTCTATCAAGAGTGTGAGTCAGCTGATCAACAATCTTTGTGCTAGACATTCATTTTCCTCTCAAGTTCAACAGTAATTTCATGGACAAAACTTTGTTTCATAATCTGCTAAACATAAAGAACAGAAGATATATCTTTGTTTAAAGTTATAACAAACTTTAATATTGTAGGGGTATCCATAGAAGGAAAAAACACCACTTCTTTAATAGATGACATAATAGAACAGTGACTGTGGAGATTTTTTTTTGCTTTAGTGTGAACCAAAGTAAACACAGAATGAAACACACACTATTGAAAAATGGAAATTGATGTAAACTGTGTATTTAATAGTTCGTGGATTCAAACACATTTGAATAAATAATATATGCAAAGTTACCTCAAACCTCAAGTACTCTTTTATATTCTAAGGCACTTAGCCCAGTTAGTTTTTTTCTAATAGTTAATGAGTGGTATGTAATTTATAATCACTTTTACTTACTTTAATATAATGATAGGATAGGGAATATTTTCACTGAAATTACAAAAGGTCTTGCTATCTAGAGTATTCTTCATAAGTTCTTACGTGAATCTGATCTATAGACATCTTTACCTGTCAGTGTTTTGTCCTAGTAACACAGGAGTTCTAGAAGATGTCATCCGGTCCTACACAGTCAGAGGAGACTCTTTAGAATTGAGTTTGTCTCAATTCTCTAAACAGTATTTATTCATGTCTCATAAAGCATTATGTTAAAAAAAGCTTTCACGTTACATTTATTTTTAAAAAATACAGTGTGTTTTTTTAATAAAATATTTCCTGGAGTTTTGTTTTGATTAATCAGTTTTCATCTTGTTTTTAAACAAGCCACTAAAAATTTTGACATCATTTCAATGAGTGCTTTCTAAGTGAAGAAATAACAAACATCCTCTCTGAACTTATTTGTTGTGGTCAAATAAAGGTAACTTATATTAAAAAATAAAGTTATGGTAATACGAAAATGTATCATTTAAACTTAATGTATCATTTAAACTAATTTTACAATGGATATTTTTAACAAGGCATAAACTGTGGATAACTTGAAAAAAAAACAAAAAGAAAAGCAAGCAAACAAACAAACAAAAACCACAAAAAAACCCCACCCAAAACAAAACAGAAAACCAACAAACTGTTAAACACAAAATTACTTTTGCAACCAGCTCTATTTTAAAGATTTTATGTCTATTCCAAGCTTCTGCATAAGTACAGGAAATTCCTGTTAAGTTCTTCAAGTGTCTCTGAATCCTTCAGTTGCTACTGTATTTTTAAGTAGCCCTTCCTCATTTGCCTCCCAAAGGTTAAATATTATGTTTGGTTCCCATTCCCTACTGTGGTTAGTGACCCTACTATTAGCAAATTTCATATTTTTGAGTACTTTGGGGTTTTTTTTTTCAGTAGTGAATTTGAACATAAAAATAAAGGGAAGTCTTGACATGTCAGGTTTCTACTTTCTTTATTTTCATTCCTTTTTTCTTAGCCACACCAAATCACTTATCATGGTGATTCCTTCAACATTATTTTATTACATATTATAAGTGATAAATCTTCCATTTACTTCTGAATTAGTGTGAGAATTAAAAAAGTAGACTGAATTTACTAAGGCAGTAAACTCACTCAGGTCTCATTAACTTTGCTAAGGACACCAGAAACTTAGGTTTCTTTTTATTCAGGTCTATTTATAAACAGGTCATTGACTAAAGTTAAGCATAAAGATGTAGGAATTTTGGCCAAATGTTTATTTATAAAACCATTAGCAGCAGATGTGGTGTTCAGAGCTGCAGGCTTTGAGAGAGACTAAAGACACTGGAGAAGTAAAAGGGAAGGAAATGTAAAAAAATCGAGGAAACCATCTCCTCCACCCCAATAAATAAAGCCCTCTCCTCTTTCCCAGCTTGAGAGTAGAATTTCGTTGTCAAGACCTGAGGTGGTGACAAGTCAGCTAAGTGAACTCATTGCACGGGTAATAGACTGACACAGTTTTCCTTCACATCACATTTACTGAGCAGCTCTGGCAGTGGATCTAGAGGGAGATACTTACATTGCCCTCCCAGCTGGTGGCCATCTGCCTTAGTGACAACTGCCAGATGGAGGAAAAGTGCATGAAATCAGGGATCAAACACTAAATAAAAGGAAATTACTTTGGAAACAACTTTGTCATATTATAAATAGACAGTTTTTAAATGTCTCACATGTTTTAATTAGAAGGGGAAAAGCGAGGTAATGAGGTAGATATAAACCTGTGAGAGACAGTACAGTAATTTGCAGACTGTCTCACTTTGCTCCAAATGTGGATGACACTAATTTAGAGATACATTTTGATGTTTTTACATCAAAAAATATCCGTTAGATAAATATATGAATTATCAAATAGAGTTTCTTTCCCTCTGTAATTAGCTTTGTGGGAGCCCCCCATAACTGCATTTGCAGTTGCTGACAGTGACACTATTGAGTAGCTTGCTTTGACCCTCTGCACTGACTAAGCTTCTGAAACCATACTCAGAGCAGAGTTGGTGATGACAAGTGTCACCAGACTGACACCTCATCAGCCCCCCACCATGATGACTCAGCAGCTACAGCCTGAAGACAGAGGAACGAGGAAACTGATAGTTCCCTTTTGCCCCCTCTACACAAACTTAATTACATAAAGGGTAAACAAACCCTTAACTCACTCAGGGATTTAAAAAAAAAAAGGAACAAAGCCAACCAAACACAACTCACACAAAACAAAGCCAACAAACTTTGAAGATCTCAAAGACCTTCCTTTTTCATAGATAATTCATGGAGTCCTGGGAAACTAGGGCTAAAGAACTTCTCCCACACGCTCCTAAGCAGATCAGAAAAAGTGAATGTTGTGCATACTTAGAAAAACATTGCAAAGTGAAAAGGCGGACAGATTTACTGGGCATGGAACTTTATTAGTGGTACAGAACCAGCTACAAATGTTGTATTATTGAGCATTAGAAAACTCAGTGTCCCCATTTGTAAATGTTAACATCTCACACTCTTTCTACTTTTAACAAATTTGAATTTTTAAAAATTATTTTTCTTTCCTATCCACATATTTGAGTCAGTATCACTTAGTAACCAGAGCAGTGCTGATACCTCAAAAGTGACAATCAGTTCTGGTTAGTACTGGAGCAGAATTCCTGAAAAATCTGGAAAATATCAAGTGGAACATACATAGGTCTTACTTGGCTCTTACCACTATAGATTCCACACACTCTGTCCCATACATGCACTCACACAGAGAATTACCAGCACTTCTCTTAGCAATGCAATTGTTTTCTATGCCAAACCTTACTATTTTAACATTTCACTTTTCCTAAACATTCAGTGATTCGACAATAATGATGCAAAAAGTACTGTAACAGTTGTCATGGGTTGAGTTGAATCTGCTGCTGATTTCAATACCATGCTGCTGTCATGCCAGCTTCAAAAGGAAAGTGCTGGCTGGAACAAAGTATCATAGCACTTGAAATTCAGACTGTAAAATGAGAGGCCTCCTGTTCCAATGGCTGTTTTTTTCCAGGTTTGGAGTGTGTTTCTTTTACTCTGGCCTGGCTGTGGGATGGGAAGGGTGGTGGGATGTGGCAATAGGTTGCCAGCTTCTGCTGCTGCTTCTGCATTTTGCTGCACTTTGTTTTTTCTGCAAATAGGCTAAGGTAATCATGCATTGTATTATCTCATTTTTCTCAGTAAATCTCTTTAGCTTAACACATAATTTTTTTCATGTTACTTTCCCTCACTTCTCTGTTAGGGTAAAGCAGGCTGTGTTAAGCCATTACAACAATAAACATCTAATGTGAAGCAATTGTCAGTCAGATTCTGACATGCTGTTCCACTGCTGAAATGAAAATATTTATTTGCCTCAGAGAAGTATTATTCCACTTTATTCATTGTTTTGATTGAAGATCTTGAAGATTCATTATAGCAATTGTACTATTATTTGTTTCCAACCACCCAATCAAGCTGTATGTATTTTAGAGTAAGCAAGCAGTGCAGAAGGAGGATAAAGAGGATCTATTGATGAGGATGAACTACAATTATTTTGTGGCCACCTATGAGTACCATGTGCATTACTGGTAAAAGGATCTCTGACCCTAATAGTGAGAGAAAAAAAGAAAAAGATTATGCAATAAGATAATCTTGCTATTGAAAGACAAATAGCGTGGAATGGTTCTATACTTATGTATAAATAAAGATCTTTACTGTCAATGTTGTTGCTAGAACATTATGTAGAAGACAAGAAAAGCATAATGAAGAGGACTGGAGAAGGATGCATTCAAAAACTGAAAACTACTGCTGATGTTCTCATGGGAATTTACAGTTGCATACATTCCTTGCTTTTCTTTGAAGATAACAGGATCTTGTAAATACAATTACAATTGCAACTATCAATTCCTGATACCTTGTGAATTGGAGAGTTAGGTGGTGTCAGCTGCCAAGCCATAGAAGCTCCCATCTTTAGGTAACAGCTGGGAATGGTCTAAAAGGGTATGACTAAAATTGTAGCCTTGCACCTTTTGCCTTTTTCTGCCTCCCTCTTCTGCTGTGTCCATACTCTGCAGTCCAGGAAAAAGAGTGGGGGAAAAAAACCAAACAACTAATGCAGAAATATGATGGACCAGGCTAGAGCACCACTGAAGTTCTAATTTGTCCTCTCTAACATGAATCCATGCAGCATGACAATGTAAAATTAGTACGCTACTTCTTACAACACCCTCTATTATGAAATTTTGATCCTACACAACTATAAATAAAAGTTACCAAAAATAATTGATAAAGGGAGGTACACAATCTCACATCAGTCATATTGCAGCTCAATATACACCTCTGAGCTCAGAGCACATCCTGAAACAATAACTAGAAGCAATAGCATGTTCCAAACAGCTGAAATGAAGTTTCAATATTTTGTAGATGAACATGCAAGTTTAAATATCTCCAACTTCCTCAGCCCTTTCTCTTTGACACCTTGAATTTTCAGAAAGTATAACATGGTCATTGCCACTGTCTGGATGCATGAGTACAAAGCCACTCCCTGAGCCAGAGACTGCTGGTAGCATGACCTCATTACTCTCTACAACTACCTGAAGGGAGGTTGTAGACAGGCAGATGTTGGTCTCTTCTCCCAGGCAGCCAGTACCAGAACAAGAGGACACAGTCTCAGGCTGCACCAGGGGAGGTTTAGGTTGGATGTGAGGAAGAAGTTCTATACAGAGAGAGTGACTGCCCATTGGAATGGGCTGCCTGGGGAGGTGGTGGAGTCGCCATCATTGAAGGTGTTCAGGAGGAGACTTGATGGGGTGCTTGGTGCCATGGTTTAGTTGATTAGGTGGGTTGGATTGGTTGATGGGTTGGACACCATGATCTTGAAGGTCTCTTCCAACCTGCTTTATTCTATGTTTGTATTCTATGTAGCAAAATAGATATCCTCACCACTCTGTAATTCTGCACTGGGAAGTAAAGGGCAGTAAAGTATTTCAAACAAGGGTGGAGGGGGAGGGGGAAGTATGTCTTATTCTGTCCTTTGGCTGCTGGAAAATATATATTTTGGAATAAAACCAAATCAAAGCTATTTTATACTTTATATTAAACTATTTGGAGAGATAATTTCCACTTTTTTTTTTTTTTTTAAATAGTTGAATGACAATTATATGCTTTTCCTTCAATAAAATCTTACTTACAACATGTCCAGTACAGGAATAAATGGAGCAATCTCTCTTAAGTCACCAAGCCTCTTTCAGCATCCTACAACTTCATTTTCCAGAGTCTGATTGCTGTATAAGTCAGAGAAGCAGAGCTGATGATTGAATGCTAAAAGTGCATGGGATATAATACCTTATTAGGCATTCTGCAGACTACTCAAGAGGGGTTTATTTCCTCTAAGAATTTCAATTAGCTGCTAAAGAACAGGAAGCTACTGAAGCTTCCATGAGAAAGCAGCTAAAGATGCAATTTTCAGCTGGTCAACAGGTAAGAGGCAATTTTCATCCTATTATGCTGTGTTCTGCAGGAGACAGATTGGGCTAGTGTGCAAGAAAACGCTTTACCAACTCATCAGTCTCCAGAATTCAGGATTTTATCTGAAAAGCTAAAAAGGAGTTCTGCAGTCCAGGTAATGGGGGTAGAGAGGAATTTAACAAGTGTTGTATTGCCTGCCCAGGTCAGCAAGTTAAAAAAAATGCTTTAAATAAGAGGCAAATCATGCATGTTCACCATGTGTGTTAACTCTGAAGTCCAAGGAAACTTCTCTGCTGTTGACAGTTAAGCTTAGAGGATATCTACATATATTTTACAGCTAGGCATGACAGTCAAATATCAAATATATAATCTATTATAAATCAGTGATGTCTTTTAAAAAAAATTAAATCATTCTTTACCCTATAAAATGAAGCAGAGATTTTATCAACACTCTATTTCCACATGCACATATCATATACTTAATCATAGCTTTCGTTTTCCTCTGTTCAGAGTTCACTGAAGTGAATAAGGAACTAACCCTTCTTTCCAATGGGCAAAAGATTATGTCCCAGAGAGCCATATGCCATACTAGATACCCACATTGACCACAAGATGATAGCTCTGATTAATGGCAATGAGGGCTACTAGCTCTAAGAGCAATCTAACAGTTCTGACTCAAGATTGCCCATACAGCGTATAGATAATTCTTGGCACTTTAACTACTGATTTCCAAAGTGTTTTTATTGGAGAGCACTCTATGAAGAGCTCTTGCCAATTTCTTTAAAGGCAATTTTCTTCCTCTTCTCATATTTTGCTTTTCACTTCTACAAACAGTTTATAGTTTTCTTCTCTGTTCCAAGGTACAATTACTATGTAACCTTAGTTTTCGTTGTTATTGTATCACTTCTTGTTTCCTTCGGTAAAACTCTTGTAGGTCACTGTTTTTTCTTCCTGTTTTACCACTTACGAAAGTTTCAGCATATCTTGTAGGGATACCTTAGGGGTGGGTCACTGTGGGGCTAGGCATCTGTTTTTACACCAAGAATGGTGGAAGCAGGAAAAAAAACCAAACAGGAGCTAACGGCCTGCTGCTTCAACTCATTAAACAGTGAATGTGAGCAGTCCTCAAGTCTGAGTCCTTTTTGTGTTGCTAAGAAACAGGGAAAAGGGCCAGTAAGATCCTGTTGTTTCAGAGAACATGTGCATAACAGGTAAAAATGAAGATTCTTCCCTACGCTGGCCTGATGTTCTGCTGTCCATCCACAGACATCAGTTTCCAAGTAACAGAGCACTGACTAATGCAGATCTTGTGGAGCAGGGATGCTGGGTGGCAGCCCAAAGACCATGTTTAGCCTTCCAAGATACGTCATTCAATCTATGGCCTGAGATTTTTGGTTTTCAGATAAAAGCAAGGAGCAAATCAAAACCAAGAACTGACTTTGTAAATATCTCACTGTGTAATGCCAGTTTCTGAGCAGGGATATATGTCCTATCATCTGAACTATTTTAACCATTCCTTTTCACATGATAGCCTGTATTAATTTTCTACACCTGTCACCAATATTCATATCTTACACGATGAGAGAATAGCTTCAGTTTGATTTTAAAGAGATGCTTACTAGCATGCATGTCTTTCTAATGAGCCTGCACTGGATGCATTAACATGTTCTCTCACCTTATCATAGGGGATGTCTGTGTCATCCAGACAAATGACTGAAGACAATGATACCTATCTGAGAAGTGCTTGTAGTATCCATCCAAGAAGCCTGGGGCAGTCAAGTGCTGAAAAAACATAAAAGAAATATGCAACTCCTGATGTCCCATTCCAACTAAATTGACAGCTCAGTGTGAGCCAAGGAACCTTTGTGGTGGTTCAGGCTGGGTGTCCCCCCTGATGCCACC
The DNA here is from genome assembly GCF_014839835.1 of Dryobates pubescens. Classification (NCBI taxonomy): domain Eukaryota; kingdom Metazoa; phylum Chordata; class Aves; order Piciformes; family Picidae; genus Dryobates; species Dryobates pubescens. Next base: position 11,597,060 of record NC_071618.1, on the reverse strand, counting down.
ACACAAGCCACACCTGCAGTGTTCCAAGGGTCCAGCCCAGTGAGCAGACACAGGAAGCTAAGTATTTCATCCCATAATGCCCTGCTCCCTTATAAAACCATCAGTGGGGGGGCCCACACTTCCTCTTTCTTCCCTCACCACTACCTCATAATGGGGGCAGCTATCTTGTGGCCTCTTGGGCCTGGCTAGGCCCAAGGCTAGGGGGAAGGCCAATCTCAGATCTGGCCAGCTGAGATTAGCCTAACAGTGGAGGGGGGGGAGTGGTGGTGGGGTGGTGGTGACGAAGGAGCCCTGGGGGTTTTGGGTGTACCCTCAGGTGGGGATGGGATGCTTTGGGGTATACTTTGGGATCTCTCTTTTCTCCCTGTGCTTGTGGTTCTCCATAAAATTTTCACTGCTTTTCCATTTAAACTTTCCACCACTTTTACAATCCGTTTGTCTGAGTCTCGTTTTTTGCCTGTGGTGGAAGGATTGGCCCTTCAACCCACCACAACCTTTAAATGGATAATATTTGTCAGAGGCAGCTGCAGGGAGGGACATTAAATTCAGCTAATTCCAAATACCCTGAAAGACTCCCACAAGAAAAAATTTGGATTGTAGCACAATATGAGTGTCAGCTACTACACATCAATAAAAATAACCTTGAAATTCTTGCTATTAGCACCATATGGTCATCTCAGTATTTGTATTATGACCGTCATAGACAGGAATTGCTACATTTATTGTTTTCGTCTACATTCATAAATCTCACCTTCAGTTTTTCTTCTCTGTAAATATTAGATGAAATTATTTTTAAAAGAAACTTCAAGCTTTAAATGCATGTACAAACCACTCACATTACTAAAGTGAAAGAAACACTGTTTGAGTGGTTTAGCACAAAAGAGTGAGTTCATTGGAAAGATCTGTTCTTGCAGTTTTGCAAGGGGTTACCAGGGCCAGATGTGCTCCAAATAAATTTGCTGACCTAAGTGAACTTCCTATCAACAAAGTCCTCTCAGGCTCTCATTATTTCTCTTCAACAATTAATCAACAGCTGCTGAAAAGTTATGAACATGCTTGTAATTTTCAGTAAAATTAATGGAACTTGTATCTTCTGAAATGTAGAAGGTTTTTCTTCCTAACCCAGGTGTGAATTTTCTGATTTTTTTTTTATTTTTAAATAAATTACCTCTCTGAACTCCTGTATCTCCTGTCTTTGGCAGAAAGTATACCAGACTCTACTGTGACACGATTGCCTTTGTTGATGCCTGCAAAATTAGTGTTCCAAAGCAGTGACCTCTACTGTAGAAAGATGCTGATCTTTTTCAGAATTCAGTTGTGCATAAATGAGATTACATTACTCCTGTCAAATCCATGTAAACAATTAGGTTTTCTTTTGGAAATTGCTACTATTTGTTAGCTGTACTTCTAGCAGTCAGGAAGAGGGTCCTGTTTGTGTAAATGCCACTTACTCGAAGTGGTGCTTTTAAGGTCTCTGTTCTGCTACAAGGAATGGGCAGAGATCAGTGGACAAGGAGTCCCTTAGAGAACCAGTCTGGTGCAGGTGGTAGGTCACTTCTATTGCTTTTTATGCTCTTGAACTCATAGGAAGATATTTTTCCATCCTTGAGAGTCAAGTGTATTTTGCTTACACATGAAAATGATACCATATCAAAATATGCTTAAGACCTGATGATGATATTCCTGAAACTGTTTCCAAAAAATAACAATCTTTGGAGCTTTGATGTCCAAGACATGACACCTTTTTTACAAGGGTTAGTTACTGGACAACTGAAGCAGAAAATAAAACATGCAGCAGGCATTCCACAAATTTCTAATAAACTCTATCAGATAATCTGGTTTCATTTTTTAAAGAAGAGCAAATTATTCTAGAGTTGCCTTTTTTGAATGAAAAAAATTAGTAATCCAGATATATCAAAGTGACTTCACCTGCATACAATATCTCATTTGTCTAAACATTTGCAGGATCGAGCCCTGTGCATTGCTCTCAGTGCCTTAAGATTGCATCATGTTCTTTTGATTTTAATTCTGTTCAAATAGCCTAAAACACAATGCACTTCTTATGACCCAGGTCACCTTTTGTTTTCCCATAGAGCACAAAAACAACATTCAACAAACTTTACTGATAAAAGATTTTTATCTTACATGGGAAAGCAATGCTGTTTCTCTAAGCCACATGCAATATATTAATAATAACAGTATTCCACTTCAAACAAATTACAAACTAATGTTAGTGTTCTTAACAATATTATACTAAATAATAACTCCCCACAGGCCAATTTGCATACAAAATGTAACATTTAAAGCCAAGTCACAATTAGCACTCTGTTATGGAAGTCTGTGGATTGTAATTTACTGAAACAAAGTTGTATTTGCTGAAAGGAATTTCAATTTATGAAAAATTACCCATTTAGAATTGCTGTCACAGTGGACCAACTTGTATTAAAATGATGGGTACCTAATAAATACATCTATTATTAATGTAATAAATGACAACAATGAAAAAAGTAAATGTAGGATTAATGATTGTGCCTCTTCATAAATAAGGGATGAATGTTGACAACTCTTTGCCTTTTTAACTGATGATGGCACTTAGCAATATGTATGTGAGAAGAGTAGGGAATGAGAGAAGTGTGAAACAAGTCTGAGAAAAGAAAAAAAAAGATAATGAAAGGAAGGAGGGAAAGCAATGAGGGATACATTGAGTAAAAGAGCAGAGACATACATGAGCTGTTAATTAATTGAAATTTAATGTAAGAGTAAACTTGAAAATTCTAACTCAGCAAAGATGAGTCACACTAGTACTTTATTTTCACTTGGGTGAATGCCATAAATCACCTGATAATGAAAGTTCTCAATCCCACAGACTTTGTTTGAAGGGAAAGAACATTAACTGTCTAATGTGAGCACTCAAAAAGTCAAAGCATACAAATACAGACATTTTGATGCTGAAAAATGAGTTTTACATTCACTTTCCTGAACTCATGCTTAAAAACATGAGACTATTCATTCCATCTTGAGGGGATTTGGACCTCAAAGCTGTCTAGTGGATCTTCCATTTTAAGAGTACCTAAAATGTCAATCTGTTTGGCAAATATTACAAAATATGGTCTGCAAATGCCAGCTGAAATTTTTTAGGGATTTCTTTTCATTTATACACCCATGTTTTTATGCTCCTGCTACAGTTTGAAGAGGGAAATTTAGCCTAATCCCTAGCTGCAAAGACTGAAAGTAAAATAAATTACCGTTGGATGCAAAAGGAAAAAATAATTACAAGAACTATATAACTCATTGGATTGCAATGGGGATATAGAACAGAGGCATAAACAGTTCTTTTTCTCTTCTCCTCTTGCTTCTGCTTGCATCTTTCCCCTCTCTCTCTTCCATGGCCTTGCCAGGGGTATCTCTGTTTTGACTACTGTGCAAGGTAATGGGAAGGAGGGAGCGAGTGGGGAAGGAGGTGAATGGGTCCCCTGTGTCCATCCAGGGGGGTTCTGAGGAGTTTTTGTATTGTTTATAAATTGTGTATACATACACACACACAATATTGCACATATATATTGTTTAGGAAAGTTGTTGAGTTCCTGCAATGTGTCCAGAGAAGGGCAACAAAGCTGGTGAGGGGTTTGGAGCACAAGCCCTATGAGAGGCTGAGGGAGCTGTGGTTGCTTAGCCTGGAGAAGAGGAGGCTCAGAGGAGACCTTATTGCTGTCTACAACTACCTGAAGTGAGGCTGTAGCCAGGTGGGTGTCGGTCTTTTCTCCCAGGCACCAGCAACAGAGCAAGAGGTTAGAGTCTCAAGCTGCACCAGGGGAGGTTTAGGCTGGATGTTAGGAAGAATCACAGAAAGAGTGATTTGCCATTGGAATGGGCTGCCCAGGGAGGTGGTGGAGTCACTATCACTGAAGGTGTTTAAGAAGAGACTGGATGAGGCACTTGGTGCCATGGTTTAGTTGATTAGATAGTGTTGGATGATAGATTGGACATGATAATCTCAAAGGTCCTTTCCAACCTGGTTAATTCTATTCTATTCCATTCTATTCTATTCTATTCTATTCTATTCTATTCTATTCTATTCTATTCTATTCTATTCTATTCTATTCTATTCTATTCTATTCTATTCTATTCTATTCTATTCTATTCTATTCTGTTATATTCTGTTATATTCTGTTATATGCTTTATTTTGTACATATTAATCCTATTTCATATTTCTAGATTGTAGTTTGCATGTAAATACAGCTTCCTTTGCTTCCAAAACTTTCTGAGCTAGTCTGGCAATTTTATTTTGGGGGTAGTTTCTCCAGATTAGTGTGTGTGGGGGTAATTTCAACCCACCACAACTCCCTTCACAAATATCAAGACTTTCTAATTTATCAGGACACAGGTAGCCATGTGCTATAGCACACCACCAGAGCAGGCATTCAGTTTCTCTGTTACTCAGGCACATGCATCAGTGTGCTGGGTTCACATGACTAAATACAGATATGTGATGTCATCATCACAACTGCTTGCTTATCATGGAAATGCCTTATCAACCAAGCCTGTGTCTGTCCACCAATAGCAGGTCTCCACAACACCTGCAGTGTCACCATTGAGTCTTGGAAAGAGAAGGTGAGGGCCAAATGTGCAAAATCTGCACAGGTTACAAAAGGTCACTACAGGTCTGGAATATTTATGCTGTGGTAGATGTTTCAAAACTGCTTGTGTAATCTGGTCTTTTCAGGGAACAGAGACATTCCCATATAATTTATGTGATTAACCACAACAACTGCAGGAGTTCAGCCCTTTTACATCTAAAAGAATCACTGGGAACCTTGCTTGTGACAGTTCACTGAGCTAAAAATAATGTGGAAAATTACCTCCCCTTGGATATCCTGTGCGAAAAGAATCTGAATTTAAGATAAATCATTCTTTGAGGTTATTTACCCACCTCTAGTTAAATCTGATAAATGTCTTCATCTACAAAAATAATTATTGAAAAAATAAACTAAAATTAGATCATAGTTTGCCTTTGGTAGGATGATACTTAGGGCAGCACTGACTAATTGAAGAATGAAGTGAAGATCATAGTAAAGACCTAGTAAGCAATATAAATTCAGTCACCAATAAGGAAACCACATATATGCATTTCACACATTTGGCAGTTTGTCATTTTGATGAAGAGCAGTGCCAGTGCTGTCTTCAAGATTCTACCAGGTTACATGGAAAGCCCAGAGGACCATATGGAGCCTATGAGTAAATAGTCACCATGCCTTTGTTCTCCCCTTTTTACACTCACACCAGCAAAAAGCTTTGCTTTGCTCTAAGAATATCTTTCTACCAAAAATTGTTTCTTTCTGTTCCTTTGATATTGTATCATTTTGTGCTTTTATAAAACAACAATGACATGTTCCTATGATCAAGATTCTTCTGTCAAGGCTTCAAAAATTCTAATAATAGAACAAAAAGTTTTAAAAATAACTGGGAGGGTTGTGGAAAAAAATGACAAAACAGATCAGATTTCCTAAACACTTCTTTTTATTTTTAGCCTGCTTGATTTGCTTCTTTATAAACAGTTCTATTGCTTTATAGAAGTGTATTCAACTCATGCAATTCAAATGCTGAATACAATCTTGTCTGACTCTCTCTTTGACTTCACCTGCAGTGGATGTTCTCATGGAACCTATTGTAGCAGTTTACTAGAACATATATTTAAATATAACAATACATCTTCCCAGAAAATGTGTAAAAATTATAATTGCAGTATAAAAAAATAATGAAAGAGTTGTACCCATTGATTACATAGCTGGTGGAAGAAAAGTCGCAAAAAAATAAATACATTTATTCTAATACTTTTCCTCCTATTTCTAATTCAAAGAATTGTTAGCTTTCTCAAGACTGCCCTCTCCGGTGGGCACATAGGTGTTGTGTTCCAGGGGCACACATTTTGGGTTTTAAGTTATTCTACTTTAGAAGATAGTTTTGACAAGCACTCTAACTGCACTCTCCATCTGGAACCTGACAGATTTTTATTTTTTTTTCTGGACTGTTGAAAACAGCAACAATACATGTTCTGCTGGTCAAATGCTTTAGACTCACCTGAGCAGATCCTATTGCTCTCAGTTGCCATGTCTCCTCTCATACCTGATGTGACATTCCCATGTTTTGAGCTCTCACGTTAAAGAACGTTTCAATTGAATTCCATTTTAAAGTGGTTTCCGAGAGATATAAAATGTTGGTGTTGCAACTGGGGGTGGTGGTGGTGGGGAAACATGAGGGGGAAAAAAAGCCCACGCATAAAAAACCCCAAGAAAACAAAGAAAAAAAAAATCTGCTCAGTAGAACTTAATGAAGCCATTAATCCTTCTTTCACTTTTTTTTATTATTATTTTTTGGTGGTGGTTGTTGTTGTTTGTTTCTAGTTTTAAATTTCTTACTTTTCTATTCTGGCAAATAATTTAAAATGAGACTAAACCTTACTCTATAAATAAAAATTTATTTTGTCATTTCACCATTATAACCAGACATTGAGAAGATGAGTTCTTAGGAACTATCAAGAAAAGACAGTGGCAGTATCCCTTTCTCATGGCTAATGTGTTACACCCAGGAGATTTTATTTAACTTATAGCACTGCATGATCAAATAGTGAATACCACAGCTAAACATGGTTAGGCATGTTTTCTACACTGACCAAATCAATTTTCCCCAGCTTCACTTCTGAAACTAGTATAAAACTATAGTATAAATCAAAACTATAGTATAAATCAAAAATTTCTTGCCAGTATCTGGTAAATAAAGTTGACTAAAAGGCAGAGTTGACTACTCCTACATTAGGATACCTGATGATTTTGCCTAGCATAATTTTACATTCATTCTCTTCTTCTCATTCTCCAAAAGCTAGAAAGATTAGAGAAAATGAATAAACTCTCATCTCAACATTTCATCTGATGTGAATCAATGTGAGAGATTCTATAAACCTGTGCCCTCTTAACCCAAACCCTGTGTATGACAGTTTTCTTAAATGGAAAGGTTTTATTGCAGTTTAGCGAAAAACATTGAAATAAGGCATTTTTGCAGAGTAGAAGCAAGACTAAACCCTTTATATTCAAAATCACAGAAAGGCTCATTTAACAACATGGTTAACTGAAACCCCACTTCAGAGCACTATTTTTCTGAGTCCTTCATTTTAAACCCAAAACCAATTATGCTGACAATGCTAATGGAAGGGTAGAATGGATGGAGAACATTACTTGTTACTCAAAATTCATTCAGAGATGTGTACTAAAGTTACAGAATAGTAACACATCACTTGACTGATAGAAATGGTAAATTCTTACTTAGCTTCAAACAGGTAAAACAGATCCAAACTTCAACTTTCCTTGTCAGTACAATATTTGTAGATACAAACTAATATGACTTGAAAATGTATCCATTCAGAATCTTTGTGTGATATCAAGAGGGAAACGCTAGAGACTTTCAAGGCCACATGTCATATTAATATAATTAATATTAATGATTTCTAGTTAAAAAATATGCATCCTTACCCTTCAATAGTTTAGTAGGCACATAATTCAGCTATATTTATAATAAAAATGTGTTGAATGGGTATATGTATGCACTCAGAATATGTTTCAAGGGCTGCTCTTTGGCATCTGTGATTGACGGTTTCCTTCCCTTTGTTTTCCTCTTGTAGCTACAGATGCTATATCACATGCTATATCACAGAGAGCTATGTTTGCTATTATAAATAGTTCAGGTATAAAGAAACATTTCAGAGACAGATTTCCTGTTTATATCCATTTATCTTCAGTAATTATCTTTGAAAAGAAATTTCTAGGGAATGCTCTTCAAGTTAATGTTATGTTTCTCCTCCCAATTCCCTGTCTGAGATACATTTTGAAACAGATTTTAATCTTTTTGTTTGCCTGTTTAGAACAAATATCCTTCTCATAACTTTTTGCTGTATTGATTAAATACATATACTGAGAATAGATGTCCAATATCTGTATTTTCAACACAGAAGTATTGAATGTAATATCTGACTGTATCTACCTGACACAGGACTTCACTAATTATTGTAAAGTTTCAGGTGAGGTAAGACAAGAGTTGTGTTTCTAAATACTAAAATATCCATAATATTTCTCATATATTTCTCAAAGGACAGAACAGCATCTCCTAGGATACAACTAATTATCAATTAAGGAAAGAAATCATTAGAAATATCAGCTGATAGATTATTATTACCATTACATTTTGTTATAGAATGAATTAATCTGCCTTGAAATTATGCCTTTGAGATGACACAGTACTGAACTGGGACAAAAATATTAAAACTAGTGGGGGGTGAAGGAGAAGATATCAGAGTCTCATAATAAAATCTTGCTAGAATTCCATTGTTAAAAAGCTTTGTTTTTTCCAGTCATCAAAAATAATTGTAACTAGGTCTGCTCTTCTGTTACAATAATAGTCTTCCAGGATGAACATTTGGCATTATATCTTCCTTCCTTTCTTTTAAACAAGGCTAGTATAATAATTTGATGTACTCTGCCCCCTGTAAAAGGAGTGCAATCAGGCTAGAATCTATAAATCCTTTAGTGACATTTCTTAATTCCACTGGAGATTAACTATTTATCTTTCTTTTTTTTTTTTTAATCTTGGTTCTTCCTGTTTTAAAAGTCATTTCACACCTAACACACCTTAGGTCAAGAATTCAAATAATATTCCAAAGAAATGAATGATTAACTGTGAATCAAGGTCTTTTCTAAGATTTAAACTGTACTATAGCTCATTTTACAGGAATAATTGAAAAAGAAAAAGCATCTTCATAGTCTAAGAAAGCAAGGGTTTCTTTGTCTGTTTTTAAAATATTGAGAATACCTGAAGCAGGTTTATTCAAATCAAATTAAATTTCTCAATACGACATGGGAAAAAAAAATATATCTGTAATATTTATTGTAAGTTGTAATGCACCAAATGGTGAAACTTCCCTGGGGAGCAGAGAAAGCCTGGCTCAGACAAATCCTGTGCGTCTTCTAGCTTTGGTACTATGAGAATTCTGTCCTCTGTTTTGGGTGCTACTACTTATGTAATTATATACATCTGTACAAGATTTTGCATTTGCTTCCTTGCTTGTCTCACTTTATGAAGGACAATCATCACAGACTTCAGTGAACCAGAAAGAGACATGGTTTCTCTTTCTTACTGATGTTCAGTATGAGATGGTTTCTACAAGTCTGTGTAAGAGAAGAGGTCATTAATTATTTGAATTGTAATTGAAGGTCTTCAGGAACTGTTTTCTGCTTATCTGCTTACTTAGAAAACATGAATGACCGGCAATAGTTATGTACATAAAAGATCAAGGATGTAACAAAGGAAAACATTAAAAAAAAAATAAATTAAAATTGCATGAATGCAGTGTCATTGATTCAACATAGAGCTTGTCTGTGATAGCAGAGCTGAAGCCTTGCTAAATTTGCAGTGATACACACATCAAGGAATGCAAGATATGTCAACATAGCTTTTTGTAAATTTAAGCTCTACTTTCTTCATTTATTTTAACTACAACAAATGCCTATATATTCTGATATTCAATAGCTGTGAGTTATTTCACTACTAAGAAGTCATTAAATGAGAACTTTAATTTCTATCTTCTTTTGTGATCTACTGATATTCTTGAATGTAAACATAGCTGAACCTTTCTAATATCTAAACATAAACTGTTATTTATTCATCCACCCTTTGGAGAACACAGATAAAAGTGTAATTTTTCCATTATGTAGGAAAGCGAATGGGTAACTTTATCTATGAGAAGCTAGCTAATGCTCAAAAATGCTCACTTCTCATTTATAAATATTTCTCACATGCTCAGAGATAAGTCATATATTGCAGTTATTCATTCTTTTCCAATTTACAAGTAGAGATTTTTATCTGATCATTTTTTCTGACACTATTGAAGCAAAACAGAGGTAATGCAACAATAAATGTTCAGCAAATTGCACGTATGAAGGACAGACTGCTGCTCACAGTTCCATAAAAAGTATAGAGGCTATTGCATGAAAAATAAATTGTCAAAGGCTATCTTTAGTGTAGAGACTAATGAATAGTAGGAGAACCAGTCTCAAATGTTGATAGTTGCATTAAACCAACAAATTAGCCTGAAGGATTTGAACCAACTTCTGAAGTTGAATTTTAGGAAAGTATAGTAGAGTTAGCCTTAATGAAGTGTCCCTTCAAAAATTATTTTACTCTTTATAAGGTACTTTTAAAAGCAAATAATACCCATTTTTATGATACTCTGTGTGAAGTAGTGAGCAGCTTAGGTTGATGATATAAAATGACATTTTCCACTCACTTTCTGTTGTGAATGTAAGTGAAGTAGCTGTAAGACACTACTGTATATATGTGGAAGTTTGTGCCTCATTAAGTCTTAAATTGTGCTAGGTATCTGTCTGCAAAGCTACTGTAAAAAGGAAAAATTAGGGGGGGATATCACTGCAGTTGAATGTACACATCAACTCTGTCATGAAAACAGCTGAAGAAATTGACTTTTCATAACCTTCTTCCCTAATAACTGTACTTTACATAACAAGGTCTGAGCTGCTCACAAAGGTACAAATAGATAAGGCCTGTTTTAGAGGCTAATGTGTGTCATGTCTTTTTGTTCCGGTTACACGTTAATTAATTTCTTTTAATAAAATGGAGCAAACTGCTAAGGAAAGGAAGAGAAGAAAACAACAAAAGTTGCTGAAGGAGATTAATTTGATTCCACCCTTATGATTTAATGGAACTTCTGAAAGAAAATAAGAACTTTTGCTTTTTCCAGAGAAGCACTTGCAGCAGCTGAAGTTGTTCTTGATTGCTACCCCATCTATACATGGCAACAATCCTAGGATCGTTTCTCTTTAGAAAAGCACATCATCAGCAGCTAAAATGTCAGTATTTACCATTGGTATTTGTCTTGGGCTTGGTGAAGACAAAGTTATTTCACCTCACAACATCTCTTGTAGTGCTGTGTTTCGTAATGGTAGCTGTAAGTGTGTTGATAACACACCAGTGTTTTAGCTACTGCTGAGCAGTGCTCACACAGCATCAAAGGCTGTGCTTTTCCAACATTCCATTCCCACAACAGGCTGAGGGGTGTACAAGATCTTGGGAGAGGACACGGACAGGTCAGGTGACACAAACTGACCAAAGGGGTACTCCATACCATACAATGTCAGCTTAGATATAAATGCTAAGGTAAAGAAGGAAGTGGGGGGTCAACCACTTTGGAACAACCACTATATGTATTGAAGCTCTCCTTCCTGAGGAGTAGCCAAACATCATCTGCTAATGGGAATTAGAGAATAATATGTTTGTCTTTGTTTCCATGCACAGCCTTTACATTCACTTTTGACCTATTAAACTGGTCCTATCTTGACCCTTGGACTTCTTATTAAATTTCTCCTTTCCTGTGTCCATATAAAAAGGAGAGTTACAGAGTGGCCTTAATGGGCATCCAGTCCCCAGACATGGCCAAACCACCACAAGTGTAATGCATTATGCTCTCAGCATTATTAGATAAAGAGAACAGCAATGCAATGGGGAAGGGGGGACAAAAAAAAAAAAAAAGAAAAAGAAAAAAAGAAGATAAAACCATCAACCCACACTTTCTATTTCTTGAACATGAAATAGAACAAGAAATATGTATCTATAAGTGATGCCATAGTAACCTTCTGTTACTGTTGATGAGAATGGTAATTGTACAAAGTTAAAATAAGGAAAAGTAACAAATGTATCATCAAGTATATCCCATTCCTATACTAGAATACCCATGTCTCATACTAGAAAGTGCTCAAGAACTTTTAGAGGAATAATAGTGTGATCTAAATGCAAGCAGAACAGAAATTTAATCAAAAAATTAGCATTTCTACCATAGGAGAAGCAGCTGAAGAAAATGAATAGTTTATGAAGTGGTGTTTGGAAATGGAAGACATGGAATGAATAATGAAATTTTAAAGTATGTGACATAATATGAGGGGCAATATATCCAGTGAATGAAGTAAGGATGAGGGATCTTTGAAAGAATATACTGTCATGTAGTAACTGCAAGTGCCATCATGGAGCTATGTTCTTACTTCACCACCACAATTCCCAACATACCTTGTCATGGGTTTAGCCAATTGAATATGCTAGTGAGAATGCAATATCATGCTGATGTCATGCCAGCTTTAAAATAAAAGTGCTGGCTGGAGCAAAGTATCGTGGGGCTTGTGGTTCAGATCGTGATATGAGAGGCTTCTTGTTTCCAGCTTTTGCTTTCAATTTCCAGTTTAGGGGTGGTGGTCTTTTCTACTGGCTGGCTGCAGGTTTGGGGATGGGGGAGTCATTTTATTGATGTGTTCTGCTGCTGCTTCTGCTCTTGTGAAATAGGTTAAGGTAATTATACAGTCTATCATCTCATTAAACTCCTTATCTCAACCCAGGGTTATTTTTTGTGTTACTTTCCCTCCCATTCAGCAGGAGGTGAGGGGGAGGTAAGGCTTGTTTGTGAGAACAGGCTGTGTTAAAACAGGACATACATATAAAAATTCAAAGTAATCTGATTTTTAATTTAATTACAATGTGGATGCTACTGCTGTTCAGAGAATTTGGGGATGGATGGATGGATGGATGGAGGGAGGGATGGATGGACGGACGGATGGATTGATTGATGGCTCTTAGGACTGAATCTAATTCCAAATGCAGCTAATACAGAAGATTTCTGTGGTCAGTTTGTGGGGAACTAAAGAGAGAACAACTTTCAACAAGTAATATTTGTCATTATTATTATTATTCTGTAAGTTAAAGAGTCTAAAACTGTTATGTAGCAATAGAAGACATTTGTCAAAGAATGACAAAAAGCAGTTTCCATAGAAGACTCTATACATTCACAAGGTAAAGGAACTGTCAGGGGAGTATTTTGCATAGTTGAACCAAATTGTATGCAAAGAAAGATATTTCCTACAACTGGCCACCTATAACCATCATCACCACATTACCTTTATTTCCTTAGCTGAAGTGCACATCTCTCCAGCTTGCCTCAATAGACAGCTTTGCTCTGAACAAGGGGAAAAAGATAAAGTAGATTATATACAAAAACCCATTCTGCTAGACTTATAAAATCAAAAATGTTTTTATCCAGCTGGTACTGGCTGGGATAAAGATATTTTTCTTCACAGTAGCTCATGTGAGGCTATGCTTTGAATTTGTACTAGAAACAATGTTTATAGCACAGGGATGTTTTAGAAGTTGCTGGGCAGTGCTTACAGTGAGTTAAGGCCTTTTCTGCTTCTCATGTCATCACACCAATGAGCAGGCATAAGAAGTTAGGAGGGGACACACCTAGGACAGCGGACCTCAACTGAGCAACAGAATATTCCATACCATATGATATCATGCTTGCCATATAAATCTGGGGTAAGAACAAAGCAAGGGAATGTTTGAAGTGTTGTTTGTCTTCCCAAGTAACCCCTATATGTGATGGAGCCCTGCTTTCCTGGAAATGTTTCAACACCTGCCTGCTGACAGGAAGTGCTGAATGAATTTCTTGTTTTGCTGTGCTTGTGCTGTAGCTTTTGTTTTGCCAGTTAAGCTGTCTTTATCTCAGCACACGAGTATTCCTATATTTACTCTTCTGATTCTCTCCCCCATCCCAACATGGCAGAAAGTGACCAAGTGGTGCTAAGTCACTTGCCGGGGTTAAACCAAACTTCCCCCTTCCTCAGCTTCTGACAAATCCTTGACAATGACAAACCAATTTGGAAACCATTGTGAAAGGTTAGTCCTCACAAGTAAAATTAAAAAAGGAAGTCATAATTGTTGAAATATTGTTAAATAATTGTAATGAAATACAGAATTATCTTCTAGGAAAAAAAACCAACAAATAACAAACAACAAAAAAAAACCCAAACAACAAACAGACACCAAAACATAAAATCACATTTGAAAAGCCTGAAGAACTACCTCCCCTTTTTCATGCATCATATCATTCCATAACAGTGATAGAAGATGCATTTTCCACAACTTTCCACAGAAATCCGTTGTTTTCATACAAGAAAAATCTTACAGAAACTTAGCTGTTTTAATCTCCACTGAGAAAGGCAACCCAAAGTGCATGTGCACTAATGCACACAGCATGAGTAGCAAACAAGAGGAGCTGGAAGCCTTGTTACAGCGAGAAAGTTATTATGTAGTTGCCATCACAGAAACATGGTGGGATGGCTCACATGGCTGGAGCACTGTAATCAATGGCTACAGGCTCTTCAGGAAAGACAGGTGAGGGAGAAGGGGTGGAGGGGTGGCCCTGTACATCAGGGAGGCTCTAGATGCCATGAATGTGTACAGAGAAGGGCAACGAGGCTGGTTGGAGGCTTCGAGCACAAGCCCGACAAGGAGGGACTGAGGGAGCTGGGATTGTTTAGCCTGGAGAAGAGGAGGCTCAGGGGAGACTTTATTGCTGTCTACAACTACCTGAAGGGATGTTGTAGACAGGAGGGGGTTGGTCTCTTCTCCCAGGCAATCAGCAGCAGAACAAGAGGACAGAGTCTCAAGCGGCACCAGGGGAAGTTTAGGCTCGAGGTGAGGAGAAAGTTCTTCACTGAGAGAGTCATTCACCTTTGGAATGGGCAGCCCAGGGAGGTACTGGAGTCACCATCCCTGGAGGTGTTCAAGAGGGGATTGGACGTGGCACTTGGTGCCATGGTTTAGTCGTGAGGTCTGTGGTGATGGGTTGGACTTGATGACCTTTGAGGTCTTTTCCAACCGTCGTTATTCTGTGATTCTGTGATTGCACCCAAGATGACCTGTTCCATAATCTTGCCTGGCAGTGAGGTCAGGCTGACAGGTCTGTAATTCCCTGGTTCATCCAACCAGCCCTTCTTGTGGATGGGCATCATGTTGGCCAGCTTCCAGTCCTCTGGGACCTCTCCAGTGAGCCAGGACTGTTGAAAAATAATGGAGAGTGGCTTGGCCAGCTCATCTGCCAGCTCTCTCAGCACCCTAGGATGGATCCCATCCAGTCCCATGGACTTGTGGGGATCCAAGCAGCTAAGCAGGTCTCTAACTACTTCCTCCTGGATTACAGGGGTACTATACTGCTCCCTGGCTCCATCTGCCAGCTCTGGAGGCCAGTTGTCAGGAAGACAACCTATCCTGATACCAAAAATTGAGGCAAAGCAGGTGTTAAGTACCTCTGCCTTTTCCTCATCTTTAGTTACTATATTCCCCTCCATGTCCTCCAAGGAGTGGAGGTTGTCCTTGCCCCTCCTCTTGACATTAATATATTTGCAGAGGGATTTTTTGTTGTCCTTCACAGCACTGGTCAGCCTAAGGTCTAAACAGGCTTTTGCCTCTTTAATTTTTTTCCTGCATGACCTAGCAACATCCTTAAACATTTCATGGGTAACCTCACCTTCCTTCCATAGATGATACACCCTCTTTTTTCCCCTTAATTTGCCCAGAAGTTCATTGCCCATCCAGGCTGGCCTTCTACCCCAGCGGCTCATCTTCCAGCACATTGGCACAGCCTGTTCCTGCGCCTTCAAGAGTTCTTTCTTGAAGTTTCCCAAGGTATCTTCTTAGTTAGTTCCTTAAGTAACCTGAAGTCCACCCTCCAGAAGTCCAGAGTAGAGGTTTTGTTGCTGCCCCTCTTAGCTTGACTGCATATTGAAAACTCAATTATCTCATAGTCACTGGACCCCAGACAGCCTCCAACCACCACGTCTCCCACCAGCCCTTCTCTGTTTGTAAAAAGAAGGTTAAGCAAAGCCTTACCCCTGGTAGGCTCACACAGCAGCTGTGATAAGAAGCTATCCTCCATACACTCTAAGAACCTCCTAGACTGACTCCTCTCTGCTGAGTTCCCATCAGATATCAGGCAGGTTAAGGTCACCCATAAGAACAAGGTCTGGGGATCTTGAGACAGCCTCTAGCTGCCTACAGGATAATTCATCAATCTATTCATCCTGGTTGGGCAGTCTATAACAGACTCCAACCAGGGTGTCAGCCTTGTTGGTCTTCCCTCTAATCCTCACCCACAGGCACTCAACCTGATCATTCTTGATCACAGAATCACAGAATTACCAAGGTTGGAAGAGACCTCAAAGATCATCAAGTCCAACCTGTCACCACAGACCTCATGACTAAACCATGGCACCAAGTGCCACGTCCAATCCCCTCTTGAACACCCCCAGGCATGGTGACTCCATCACCTCTTCTCCAGGCTAAACAATCCCAGCTCCCTCAGCCTCTCCTTGTAGGGCTTGTGCTCAAGGCCTCTCAGCAGCATTGTTGCCCTTCTCTGGACACATTCAAGAGCCTCAATGTCCTTCTTAAACTGAGGGGCCCAGAACTGGACACAGTACTCAAGGTGTGGTCTAACCAGTGCTGAGTACAGGGGCACAATGACTTCCCTGCTCCTGCTGGCCACAGTATTCCTAATACAGGCCAGGATGCCATTGGCCCTCTTGGCCACCTGGGCACACTGCTGGCTCATGCTTAGGCAGGTGTCAATCAGCACCCCCAGGTCCCTTTCTGTTTGGCAGCTTTCCAGCCACTCTGACCCCAGCCTGTAGCTCTGCATGGGGTTGTTGTGGCCAAAGTGCAGCACCTGGCACTTGGACTTGTTAAATGCCATCCTGTTGGACTCTGCCCATCTGTCCAGTCGGACGAGGTCCCTCTGCAGAGCCCTTCTGCCCTCTAACTGATCAACATCTGCTCCGAACTTGGTGTCATCTGCAAATTTGCTGATGACTGACTCAACCCCCTCATCCAGATCATCAATGAAGATGTTAAAGAGCATGGGGCCCAGCACTGATCCCTGGGGGACACCACTGGAGACTAGCCGCCAGCTGGATGTGGCACCATTCACCACCACTCTCTGGGCTCGGCCCTCCAGCCAGTTCCTAACCCATCGCAGTGTGCTCCCATCCAAGCCATGGGCTGACAGCTTGGCCAGCAGTTTGCTGTGGGGGACAGTGTCAAAGGCCTTGCTGAAGTCCAGGTAGACCACATCCACAGGCCTCCCCACATCCACCAGATGGGTCAGCTGATCATAGAAGGAGATCAGGTTGGAGAGGCAGGACCTGCCCTTCCTAAATCCACGCTGGCTGGACCTGAGCCCTTGGCCATCCTTCAGGTGCACAGTTATTGCCACCAAGATGATCTGCTCCATAATTTTCCCTGGCACTGAGGTCAGGCTGACAGGCCTGGAGTTTCCAGGTTCCTCCATCTGACCCTTCTTGTGGATGGGCACCACACTGGCCAGTTTCCAGTCATCTGGGACCTCTCCAGTGAGCCAGGACTGGTGGAAAATGATGGAGAGCAGCTTGGCCAGCTCATCTGCCAGCTCTCTCAGCACCCTAGGATGGATCCCATCTGGTCCCATGGACTTGTGAATGTCCAAGTGGCTCAGCAAGTCCCAAACTAATTCCTCATGGATTTCTGGGTCATTACACTGCTCCCTGACCCCATCACCCAGCTCAGGAAGCCACTTGTCCTGAACTCTTCCTGCCTTACTGTTGAAAATTGAGGCAAAGAAGGTATTCAGGAGCTCAGCCTTTTCCTCATCTTTAGTTACAATGATACCTCCAGGTCCAATAAGGAGTGGAGGTTCCTCTTGCCCCTCTTTTTAGCATTACTATATTTATAAAAATGCTTTTTATTATCTTTCACAGAGGTGGCCATCTTAAGTTCTAACTGGGCCTTTGCCTCTCTAATTTTTCTCCTGCATAATCTAACAACGTCCTTAAACATATCACAAGAAGCCTCCCCCTCCTTCCAAAGGCGATACATCCTCTTTTTTTCCTTTAATTCCTTCAGGACCTGTTTGCTCATCCAGGCTGATCGCCTTCCCTGGTGGCTCATCTTTCAGCACATGGGAACTGCCAGGTCCTGTGCCTTCAAGAACTCCTGTTTGAAGCAGGTCTAACCATCCTGGACCCCTTGGTTCTTAAGGGCTGCTACCCAGGGAACTTTCTGAATAAGTTTTTTAAACAAGTTGAGGTTTGCCCTCTGGAAGTCCAAGGTGAGGGTTCTGTTACTGCTCCTCCCTATCTCCCTGCATATTGAAAACTCCACTATCTCGTGATCACTGCACCCTAGACAGCCTCACAACATTACATCTCCCATCAGCCCTTCTCTATTTGAGAACAGTAGGTCAAGCAGAGCCTGACCCCAGGTAGGCTCACTTAAAAGCTGCGTTAGGAAGCTGTCCTCCATACACTCTAGGAACCTTCTGGACTGCCTCTTCTCTGCTGAATTAAGTTCCCAGCAGATATCTGGCAGGTTAAAGTCACCTATAAGGACAAGATGTGATGATCTCGAGACAGCCTCCAGTTGCTTATAGAATATTTCATCAGCCTCCTCATCCTGGTTGGGTATAACAGACTCCAACCAGGATGTCAGATTTGTTAGGCCTCCCTCTGATTTTAACCCACAGGCTCTCAATCCTTTCATCTTTCACTTCAAGCTCTGTGGCATCGAGTGACTCCCTAATATACACAGCAATCACACAGCACTTACAGGATGGCCAAGGGATCAGGCCCAGCTAGCATGGATTTAGGAAGGGCAGGTCCTGCCTGACCAACCTGATCTCCTTCTATGATCAGGTGACCCACCTGGTGGATGTGGGGAAGGCTGTGGATGTGGTCTACCTGGACTTCAGCGAGGCCTTTGACACCATCCCCCATAGCAAACTCCTGCCCAAGCTGTCAGCCCATGGCTTGGACAGCAGCACTCTGTGCTGGATTAGGAACTGGCTGTAGGGCCAAGCCCAGAGTGTGGTGGTGAATGGTGCCACATCCAGCTGGCAGCCAGTCACTAGTGGTGTCCCTCAGGGATCAGTGCTGGGCCCAGTAATAGGACAAGGAACAGCAGGTACAAGGTAGAAGACAGAAGGTTCCACCTTAGCACTAGGAGACAGTTCTTCTCAGTGAGGGAAATGGAGCAATGGAACAGGCTGCCCAGGGAGGTTGTGGAGTCTCCTTCTCTGGAGACTTTCACAACCCACATGGATGTGTTCACGTGTGGCCTGCCCTAGGTGATCTGGCTTTGGCAGGGGGGTTGGACTCAGTGATCTCTAGAGGTCCCTTCCAACCCTTGACATTCTGTGATTCTGTAGTAAGTTAAATATAAATTTAGACTGAACTTTGTAAGTAACTTGCAATTATACTGCTTATTTCATCAGCACACAGACATTTTTATTTCATTCTTACACAATTTTATTTCTAAACATTATCCCAGAAATATTATAAAACATTAAAATGGTACATTAGTATAGTTATAGATTAAAGTTACATTGTAAGACTTTCCTTTATAAGCATTTCTTTTATGTGTATTATTATTCAAATTTTAAATATATTATCAATTTATATTATTAATTTTAGTTTAGAAGAATGAAGCACACATGGAGAATTCAAGAAATTTTTTATTTAAAAAATTATATAGACTCTCTTTTGATCATTTCTGTTGTTCAATTGTTGCAGTACCAAATGAGTTTTCTCTTAGGGAAAGAAGTATACATACAGCAGATCAATAAGATTTCACCAAAATGTGATAACACAATGTACAGAGATGACTTTTCATCTAATCTTGACTTAAATTCAATGGAATACAAACTAGTGAAAGAGTATTTAGATTCAGACTAGTTTGTCATCATGACACTTTGAATAGAGGGAGAGCAAGTGACCAGTTGCGCAGTTTTCACTTGACTGGTTAGTGCACATGTTCTGTACGTATTCCAATTGAGAACAGATCCAAAATTGGTTTTGAAATGTTTTCCCAAAGGTGTTAGTGATGCATTACACAGAGCTGCAGGTTGTCACCACTATCCTTCATCTTGTATAAGTTGTTAAAGATGTTTGCAGAGCAGACTAAAAGAAAGGCCATTGTCTCCATAATGCTTCTTTGAAGTGATCCGCTACTGCTCATGTATTTCTGTAGCTGGGAGGAGTGATCTGAAGAAGTGCAGATTTCCTCAGCATCTAGTCTCTCCCAGCAAGGGTAGCTTGCACTTCTCACTGTCACATGAGATCAAAAGGGAACACTTTCAGTGTCAGACACAAAATGGTTACAGCATTAGTATCTACAGTTCTGCACTTTTGTTTCAGACATTTTCAAAATAAAGCAAGAAACACCACCCTTTGCCCTTAATTGCTGAAAATAAAACTGGATACAAAGGTGTTTAGATGTCATGGAGATTTTGCTAGAAAATCACCAAGCTACAAGTTTCTATGTGGTTGAAGGGTGTGACACTAGACATGAGAGTATCTTCCCAAGACAGAAGGACAGAAGCAATAGAAAGGGATGCCTGGCTCTCCAATCCTTCCTCCAAATACAGAAAGCTCTCACTGGGCAGAAGATGTAGATTAACACTAATACCTGTCAGTCAGGCCATGAAGGGCAACAGTTGGTGTCTTTGGAGCAGAAAACTGAGCTGCTCTTTTGTATTAGCTAAGTACCAGGAAATTATTTATTGGGTTGAGCTATCAGCTGATCAACCAAAGCAATGAATTTCAGCTCTTTTAAGTGAAAAGTGCACACGTGTCAGTTGTGGAGCAGCTTGTGTGGTCTGAAGACACAGCTGAGAGAGAAGTGGGCAGGGCAAGCAGAAACACAGCACTCAGGTATATAGGTGACTTGGTGAAATACAGGCATATGTAGCTTAATTAAAGGGGTTCAGAAAGCACTGGAGCATGAAGACAGCATACAAGCATACACTGTATCAGAGGGATGGAGACGAGGACAATTTTTGTCTGATTTCAACACTTCAAATCTATATATGCAACCTAGTGGTCATCCTGTGAATACCACTACACCTAACAATACTCATCTCATACAGTTTCTGTACAAGTTGAAATAAAGTATCTTCTCAGGAAGTACAGTATCAAAATATATGTATTGGATCCGTCTACTTCCAGCCAGAACATATGATACATTAGTCAGACCCTGCCAAGACACCCTAGCCTGAACATTGGGCTCTTCAGGAGTGCAGAGAGAAAGTTGGCCTCCCTTGGAAATGCTGTGCTGCCTCCCTTAGTGGCTATTAGGAGCAGTGTATTAATAATCTTTGGACTTCAGCTCTTGAGAGTCTGAAAGAGTTATTAATAGCCACCTCTACTCATGAGTTGCATGTAGCTGTGCAAACTTGCTGCACTTAATCACATACTTTGTTATCTTCTAAGTCCTCTTTTTCATGCTGTGAAAAGGGTGCTGCAAGTATATCTGTAATTAGGGAAATTTTCCTCCTTTCTCTCACCTTTCTAAGTTACATCTTGTGTTGGAATCATGTCATGCTTAAATAAGAAAAAAAAAGTATGATTGTAAAGGAGATCCTCCATTTATTTATTTTGCCAGAGGCACAATTCCTGACTAAAAACTACAAACTGCAACAGTATATGAAACACTGAATTTCCTTTCTTTGACTTTCCAGTAATTTAATAGCTACTTCTCTTTCTCCCCATTCTCCCCTTCCTCTAGAATTAGCACCCACCCGAGGACTCCGTCAATCTCCTCCACGAATTCTTCAAAGGAAGAGTAGCACACAGACCCATGGTAAGGGTGAGGTAAAGTACTGTCAAATAACTGTACAAGTGGTCCAGCCTTGAGACTTGAGACTTGAGAGGATGCAGGTTGCAACAGTAATTGTAAATTGTTGGTGAATGTGAAGGGAGGGAGGTAGCTGGATGGAAAAGAAAAAGAAAGCAAGAAAGCAACTAAAGTGTCCCAAATGTCTCACTCCAGTTCTGGGTATGGATGGAAGCTTTCGATTTTTTCTAACTCTTTAGCAGGCTTTAAATGAATGACATGTATATGCATTATTATGAGATATATATGAAATGTATATGCCTGTATGTAGCTATATAACTGTGCATATGTGTAGTTACTAGTTCTCTTGAGTTATTCTTGCCAGTTTCCTTTTCCTTCCCTTTGTTTTTCTCTCAGATGAGGTGTAGGCAGAAGAGTTAAGGAAGACAATTATTGCAAATAAATATATTAAAAGATAAATAGAATAGTAGTACACTCTCTCATATGTCTATTATAATGAGTTATTCCAAGTTTCCTGTTTACAAGGAGACTAAGAACATATAAACAGTTTTTATAAAAGTTTTTTTATTCAGTTTGGATCAGAAATGTCTAGATTTAGCCTGGTAAGGAAATATACTTCCTTTCTTGGGAAAGAAAGGAACTTTGCAGAGGTGGAAGCATGTTTGTTTTCTGTTCAATATTTTGTCAAACTCAACAGCTATCAATCTGATTTTTTTTTTTAATCTTACTTATTATACATGGAAATAATTAAAAGAAAACATTTTAATCCCAAAAGACCCTAGGGTTTGTGTTACTTAGAGTGAAATCTTAACTCTGTAAATTAGGAAAGAGAATTTGGACCATCTATTTCAAGGAAACAAACACATCAACCCATAAAAAAATCCTAAAGTTAAATTGTGCTGTACTTAAAGGAGAAAAGGGTACCACTTTGAAAATGTAGCTTGACAGAGTATGCTACCACTTTGCTGAAATATTTCTTGACAGTAGATTTTGTCCTTTTGAAATAAAACTGTTGTATTTCCATGAAAAGTTATGGTTCTAATAAATTGTCATTTCTGGAAAGAAAGGAAAAATAAAAAATATGGAAACTTCCAAATGACTTGGGTCTAGATGAAAGTAAATCAAATATAATTTAAATGAACATCTGAATTTTGGGGTGTTTAACTGAATCCCCAACCCTTTTAAGACATACTTATTAGTAAGTCATTGTGGGTTTCAGGCTGGATGTCTTAACCATAGAAAAAGATCCACCAGAAGGACCAGAACTGGAAATTTAAATGGCCTAGTATCTTTTCCCTAGTAACAAGTGGTAGGGCAAGAGTAAACAGCCTCAGGTTGCACCAGGGGAGGTTTATTTGTTATTAGAAGAAACATCTTCACTAAAAGGCTTACCAAATACTGAAATAGGCTGGCCAGGGAGTTAATTGAATCACCATCCCTCGAGGCATTTAAAAGAGGCAAAGATGTGGTGCTAAGGGGTACTATAGAGTTAGATAATGGCTGGACTTAATGATCCCAAAGGCCTTTTCCAACCAAAATGATTCTATGATTCTTTTTTTCAGTATCTTTCATTAATTATGATAGCAAATGAGAACACTTTTCAAAAATCAAACCTAGCAACATTGTGAACAAATCCCCCAAAGATTTTCATGTAAGGCACAGTTTGATATAATCAATACCAAAAACAAAACTCATGCAAACACTAACATTTTACATTTCAGTTTCTAACCACAATATCTTTTCTTGTTTAAGCTTTTGAGCTCCCTTTCTTTGTTATACATAAATATGTATGAATGGATTGAAGACTAACATGAGCATGAGCTCATGGCATTGGCATGAGCAGAGATTACAAAAACTTTCAGATCAAACTTTCTAAACTCGAGATCAGTTACTTGAAGTGTTAACCTCCTTCAGTTCCCCACTGGCCTCATATTTAGAGTTTGGATTGGCTTTATTTATATTGTTAAATATGGGTTTAAGAGAAAGATTTTAAAGATTAGAGTGCTGCTTACCTCTCCTTTCTACCTTCTTCCTTTCCTTCCTTTCTCTCTTTCTTTATTCTTTTCCTGCATATGCACAGACATTCCTATGTCTACACAAGGTTTTAAAAGCTAAGTAACAGTTTCAGTGTGGCCCAGCACTTTGCTGAATACTGTGAATTATATCTAGGACAGGTAGGCATAGAAATCACTAGGATAAAATTGAAACTGGAATAAGACAGAATAGCTCTTATAACAGAATAATAGTTTAATTAACACTGATATTAATTTTGAACACCAGTTCTTTTATTTTCCTGTCTGCCCTACCTAATGAATGATGAAGTTTTGAATAATGCTAGTTTGCTCACTCTTCAAATGAGGTGGAGGAAATCACAGATAATCAACAAGAAATAGTGACTTGATAAAATAGTGCCAACTTTCTACTGCAGTTTGCAACACAAAATTTGTGGACTGACAGTTTTTATGCCTGTTCTCTGCACAACAATCAATTAGCAACACCGTAGAACAAAACCCCGATTTGAATATATGGTTTCTTTTCAGTAGTGGGAGTTTAAAGTGTATTGTTGATAAATGGCATATAAGAATAGTTATACAGACAGGAAAATCAAAAGAGTGAGGTTTGGTTTATGGATTAATGCCACAAGAAAAAAAAAATTCTTTGGATAATATGAAACCAAAGCTTGCTTATATTCTTCTTCTCTTCACTGGAGGGAAGCCATTCAGGAAAGTTCAACTATTTTCTGCTGAACATTTAACTAATTTAATTCAGTAGAAAAACTCCAATTAACCTTAGGGCAACCTGATGTGACCTCTTTTCTGGCCACTATACTCAACTTGTTTGTTTATTAATCTGGCAGATCTAAGATATTTCTGAATCCATTATGTCAATACAATTATAATAGTCACTTACATTAAAAAAGACAATTATACTTTATTTGATGGATGTCACCATCCTTTCAGGCATTAGTAAGGAAGATTAAACTGCTTCTTCTACAGATATTTACATGGTTACCTGAGCACAGTACTTCTATTGTGTGCATTTTGCACTTCTTAAGCCATTCATCACTTTTCCTGAGTACAAATTCTTTTTAAATGTACCTATCAGTATCAATAAATGAAAGGAACCAGATGTTTGATGTGTTTCTCATTGTGCTGACAGGCATGACACACAGTGCTAAGACCCCTAGTGCTTTCTCCAGGAGCCCAGGTTTTGGGTGTCCATAAACATAGTTTGATGGAAGGCCACACAAAAGAGTGGCATGGCCTTTGGCCTTTTTATGATGTGGTGATTTTGGATGGCTTTGTCTGAGATAAGCCATTGTATGACAGTCTCTTGAGTTAACTGGCACAAGCCTAATTTCCCTGACATCAATACAGGCTTCAGATAAAGCTCTTCCAGTTAAGTTAAATGATACAGAATATTATTAGGAAAAGGGGTTTAGGGATTTGGGGTTGATTTTGTGGTGGGGTTTTTTTGTTGTTGTTGTTTTGTTTTTTTTTTTAATATTGTCATCAAAACAAGGCATCTCAAACAGATTGTACCATTAGTTAGAGACCGACTAGAAGTAAACTCGGTAAGTCATTGTATAGATAGAGGTATTTATCAAGAAGTGTTTTAAAATAATAATTCCTAAACATACATCTCTTAAATATATGTTCCTAAGAAAATATATATACCCTAAATAGTGTCTCCACAGTACTTCCAGAATTATAGTCACATGCTCTTTTTTTTTTTCCCCTTTTTTCCCCCCACTTAGAAAATAAATGTAGCCAAGGGTCATCAGAATTAGTATGCTTCTTCTAGCAATGACCACAAATATCTAAGGATAAATATGGGCAAACTAAGCATACACTATATTTCCAGAATTCTGTCAGCCTCCAAACATTTTCAGTACAACGGATTAGCTGAACTGCCTCTGGTTTCTACATAATCAGTAACTTTAAATGGCATTATTTTCCACAGACTTGTTTCTTCTCAAGTCTGTATAAGCTTTTACTTTCAAGGACACCATCTGACAACAAATTTCACAAGTCTACTGTTTTTTTCTTCTTTTTAAGTTGAGATGTTACTAACTTCATCAAAACTTAATTATTCTTTTTGTGGAAGAGGGGAAGAATTAACCTCCTCCTTAACATTCATGACTTTGCAGGCTTCTTTTGTATTTCTCTTACTTCTTTTCTGGGTTTGATAACTACTAGTTTGTTCACTCATTTCTCATATAAAAGCTAGTATGTATGCTAACTAACTTTTCCTCCTTTTGTAATAATTCTTTCCATCGTTCTTTAAGTCTTCCTGCTCAACTTTTGTCTTCCTACAATGATTTATGTCTCCATAATACCTCCTATTACAATTTCACCCCATATCTTTTCACCTACCATTCTAAACTGAGTATATATTTTGTTACTCTAGTTTTTGTTCACCTCTTTCTTTTATCAAGGACTCCACTTCTCAGATTTTCTCATATTACACTTCTGGCACATCCCTTCATCACACAGTCACCTCACTCTCCTAGAAGCTGTCAGTACGTTTCTTCCTACCTGCTGCTTTCCCACTGTACAGGACAGAAGAAATAGGAAATGAAAATCTCTGTGGAACTTAGAAACTTCTTGATTGAAGCCTGAAGATCCTCTCCTGAGGATAGGAACTGCAGCAGCCAATACTTCTCCCTGCCATAAACTTGAAAGAAGTGTTGTAAGGATGAAAGTGTAGGTGGCCTTTCCAGGTATAGGTGGCCTTTCCAGGTATAGGTGGCTCTTCCAGAGAAGGGCCACGAGGATAATCAGAGGACACGCTGAGAGAGTTGTGGTTGTTCAGCTTGGAGAAGAGAAGACTCTGAGGAGACCTTATTGTGGCCTTCCAATATTTGAAGGGGGCCTACAAGAAATCTGGTGTTGGGTAAGTGATAGGACTAAGGGGAATGGATTCAAGGCAGAGGAGGGTAGGTTTAGATTAGACATTAGAAAGAAGTTCTTTGCCATAAAGGTGGTGAGACACTGGAACAGGTTGCCCAGGGAGGTGGTAGAAGCCTCATCCCTGGATGTTTTTAAGGCCAGGCTGGATGTGGCTCTGAGCAACTTGAGCTAGTGTGAGGTGTCCCTGCCCATGGCAGGGGGGTTGGAACTAGATGATCCTTGAGGTCCCTTCCAAACCTGACAGTTCTGCAATTCTGTGATCAGACTTTGGACAACTGCACAGATACCTATTACACGGAAATAACTATCTGGACTCATTGCTTATAATTATTAGACAGAAAATACACATGGTCTGTTTAAGTATCTGTCATATAGATTGTTGTCTGTAGGATATATCCTACAGCATGTACAAGGAGGGAGACTAATTTCACCCATTTCTCTATCACATCAGCAAAATTTATGTCAGACATATGTTACATCACAAGCCTGTTCTGTGACAGGAGATTTCTACTTTCTTAAATGCTTGCCTTGGTAGTTATAAGTTATTGTGATCAGAAACAACAGAAGGGTTAAAAAAACAAACAAACAAACAAAAAAAAAACCCAAGCCAAAAAAACCTATGAGGTTTTCCAGCTGAGGGAGTAGGGAACTTGAATGGACATTATCACTATTTATCACATTAAGAACTGCATTATTTTCCAGTGACCACTTTTATTCTTGCTGCATGCTCTAAAATCACTAATGAATCATCACTGGAATTCTAATGTTATTTAATTTCCAGATGACACACAGAACAATATTAAGGAATTTCCAAATAATTGTTCTGAAAATATGTTTTGCTTTCTTGCATA
This sequence comes from Dryobates pubescens, assembly GCF_014839835.1. Taxonomy (NCBI): domain Eukaryota; kingdom Metazoa; phylum Chordata; class Aves; order Piciformes; family Picidae; genus Dryobates; species Dryobates pubescens. The sequence continues at coordinate 11,569,752 of NC_071618.1, read as the reverse complement.
TTATACTGTTAGCAGAGTGGTTTTGGACTTTATGAGTTCAGAATCTTTTAAGTATGTCATAAAGAAGGTAGGCTAAGACAAGTAATTCTCTAGGTGGGCTAAAATGACACTTTCCCTCCTATAACATTAACATAATTAGTACGTAATTGTAGTATTTCTTTCTAGTGGAGCAAATGAAGCAATGGTTTAAGTAGAAGAGAGAAAGTGATTTTGCAGTTCAAATTATGCTGCAGTGTATTTCTGTACTAAAAAATCATTATCCATTCTTGCTAAAATGTTATTGCTTCATTAGCAGAAAAATCTTGAAATGTACAAGCAATATTTACTTTTTGTGATATGCATGCACAAAACCAGTTGCAATTAACCGGAACATGCAATCTGTCCAGTTACATGGTTACTGCTGAATATATGGCTAATATTATTATGATGTACATTGTTACAAATAATTCAACACATATATTAATTTTAGTAGATTAAGTTTATATTTTTTGAGGAATGTGAATGCGTGGTAATGGTGTTAAGGTACCCCTGGGGTCTTACTGATGAAAGTTTTTGTGTGCCCAAAGTTTTTCTGTGTTATCCAGCATTACCAGTTAATCTATTAAGAGATGTTCTCTTTCCCCTCATCCCTTCAAACCTTCTCTATTTATCATTGTCCATGATATGCTGATTTCATAAAAAGAATTTAGCTCACACTACTTTCACAGAAACATAACTTTGAGAGGGTGATGAAATCTATCTGAGAGAATGGTACTTTGCTCAGATATAAAATTAGGATCTTTTCCCTCAGTTATAGATGTTATGAATCCTGCAGTAGTTCTTTTCCAGAACTAAAAAGCTGTCCTCATAGATGTCATTTTGCTCTCTTAAAAGGTAGTGGTTACGTTTTGGAAGCCTCTGCATCTAGTAATTGCTTCTACTGTCACTGACAGCTCTTCTGAGATATTGGGAGGAAATCTGTATCTTTTTCCTGTGTTCACATCAAGATACAACTGAGATACTACAATGTGATGGTGGAAAGAAAACAAAAATGCCAGTGAGGAGATAAGGTAAAAAATTTCTGCCAAGTAGCATGCCTTGACAAACAAATGGAAGCAGACTGTGGGAAAAAAAAAGTAACAGAAAAGCAGACATCCTGCACTGCTTGATGGAACTTCTTTTCAGAAAGCCCCAAAGCTATGACTGCTTTCCCACCTAACAAAAGCTATTTCTGAAAGGTTAACTTATTTTCTCTGGCCTGTCTTCTCTGTCCAAAAGTATATCATAAGTCAGTATCTATTAAACTGAAGTTATCAGGTTACAAAATATTCATCCCATAAACAATCGAAGTGAATGCATAAATCATAGAATTAGTCAGGGTTGGAAGGGACCACAAGGATTTATCTAGTTCCAACCCCCCTGCCATGGGCAGGGACACCTCACACTAGATCAGGCTGGCCAGAGCCAAATCCAAGTTAATCACACTCACTCTGAATTATATGTTCATCACATTCTTCATACTTATTTCCCCTTGGATAAATCTGATGTAATATGGATTTATGTTGATTCTATACTCCTCATCCAGGAACTACTCTTTCTGATAATCCAAATTGCTTAAAATATTATGGTTGTGTCCACAGTTTGTAAATGTGTCACCCTAATACAATGTCTTTAATGTAAAAGTCTTAGAGGCTTGTAATATTCAGACTTCATAGATTTACAGCATAGATTCATGCATTTAAGCAAATCATCTTGGTACCTTTTATAGTCAGTGGAGAAAAACAGAAGTCTCTAATGTACTGACCATTTGACCTGTTTATAGATGTATGCAAGGCGATATTATTTGTGTTGTAGGAGTACTTATTACTCTGCATTTAATTAAAGGAAACCTAGATGATCAGCCTTGGATACAGATATCTACAGATATCTAAAATTAGGTGGTCTGAACCCTACATCTTATGCTTTGCCATATGAGAAGAATACAAAAACACTGCAGCTTCATGTGACAGAGAGATGGCAACAGTGTAAGGACGCAGCCAGGAATATCCCTTTTGTTGGCACTGCTTTCAAGGTAGTGACACGTCTCCTGGTCACAGATCAAGAAGATCTGCATAAGCACATATTTAGATGGTGCATTAAGTCACTCACAGGAGACCCATATGCCTCCAGTCATCGAGAAACTTAACCATCTTAAACATCAGTCCAAACTAAACTCTTTGGATGACACATAAGCTTAAAACAAAATTGATGAAACCTCTCGCTGTTTAAGTCAATTAATGCATTACTCTTAAATTCAGTCTCAACAGATTTCCATTCCATTCTCTTCTTTTTCTTGCACTCCTTTCATACATTTCACTGATTGATGTTTCTCTACTTCCATTATACCAATATTCTGAAGTTGCCAACAATAAGAATAACCTCTCAGTATCACAATGAGAAATATATGTCAGTACATGGCAGTAATTGCTGTTTGAATTCTCCGACATCTGTTTTCTTACAATTGTTTTAAAATACCATATGGGAACAAAAACCACAGGATGGAAATTACTTATCCAAAATGGCAGGTAAAGCTGCAGGATAGGAAGGCATGTCAAATACTTTTCTTTTGAATGGAGACAGATCACAATCATGAAATCAGACATTTAAAAAAAAAAAAAAATCTTTAGAATTAAATCCCATAGTTGGCTGTGGATTCGTTGCCCCAAGAATTCATGTAGTTTGCACTGTGAGTAGGGTCTGAGGTCATGTCATGCTACAATACAGCAGTTTTACACAAAACCCTCACAGTTTGCAACATTATATAGCTATGAAATATTTCTAAAACAAAAGACTTTGAAAGATAAGACTGAGGATGTGCAAATATCATCAATAAACTGCTGCAATAGATACCGTTATGTTGAACATGGATTAAGAATAGCTTCCATTCTGTTAACAGCATCTGAATCCTTTGATGTTGGACAGATTCAAAAAGCTTTCAATTACATGATGACTTTTCAATGTATGTCAAAGCTTCTTACCGCCCTTATGACTTTTCCTAAACAAATAACTGAAATGTAATCTGCCAGTACCTACTATAAGCTTTATTTAACTGCAGAGGAAAATATAGCCAGCAGGAATCTAGAATGTAGTATCTCTTACGCATGTCTAGCGGAACTATTTTTCAAGAAAAAGGAGGAATACCTGCTTCTAAATATACCTTCAATTAAGGTAATTAGTTTGATGAGTCTTTTTTTTTTTTTTTCCTTAAATCAAGCAACCTTAGAAGCATAGTTCTAAGTATCCTTTTATTTTAGTTCTGGGTAATATGTATATGCTAAAGCACATATTTCTGTTTAAAGCTTCTCTGAGAAAAATTTACAAACACAAATTTTCAAGCAGGTATAATAATTACCTAATTTTTTCTACTGTAACTGAACACTCAAAGTGACCCAATAAGAATAAACATTTTTGGAATGATATCCAGTCTCAAATCACAATATCTGCTTAAAATAATTATCTGATAATAATATATGTCAATACATATCTACGCCTTTTAAGAACCTGGTGTATGGGCAAAGTAAAAAAGAATACATGGGGAGAAAAGTGATTGGTTTATAAAAGTGGTTTGCTTTGGAAGCTTGAGACTGTTCTTTTGTGTACCTTGACTGAAACTAAGTCAGCACCTGCTCTTGGGTTTACAAAGATGGCAAGCACATTGTTAATGCCGTAACAATTAATATTCTCATTCTGAAGGACAATATTGCAATCTTTCCTTAAAAAACAATAAGAAAAAAAAATAGCAGCTGAACAAGCTACACAATGTGTCTCAGTTGAAATGAGGAAAAAGGTAAATGAAATTAAAAATTAACTCGGACTAAACTGAACCATCTAATCCTGTTTATTTTTGGACTTCAACAATTGTTTAGTGGTTTATTACATACTGAATAAAGCTCATATATTTTGGGCTAAATGAGCCTTGAATTAATGTCTGAATGTTAGAATCTTGCCCTTTTGACCCTGCCATTTCTGTCAAAACCTAAGAAAGGGGAAAATAAAACCATTTCTTGGACAGATGGAAGAAATAATTGTACACAGAATGGTATTACTTTTCTTGTTTATCTAATGTTTACTACGAGTTAGCTCTTTCTAGATTCCTCAGTGGAAGAAGACAGATCTTCCTCTGGAAAGGCCTGTGTCTTGTTGTTTATTATATAAAATACCTCTACAGTTAGTTCAGATTTCACATCTAAATATCTCATATGCCTAACTTTGGAAGGCTTGGTTGAAATGTAGGCTGACCTGATGGTCTTTGCTTTCCACACTCATTCAGTGATGGCTATCTGGTTGTTAACATAGAAATTGGCATCATATGCCAGCTCAGAGAAAAGGATGAGGTAATGGGAGCAGCACAAAGTAAGAAAGATACATGGAAACTGGCAGAGATAAGTGAAATATTTTCTTTCTATAAGCAGCAGATATAAAGGTAAAGGAAAGCTTTTAGAAAAGCAACAGAGGCAATGCTGTGCATGAATTCTTTCCTCAGCACATCAAGTGTGTGCCAAGAAATGCTAGTATGCTAAAGCTACATTCATAGAATAGAATACATAGAATACATAGAATAAACCAGGTTGGAAGAGACCTTCAAGATCATCGCGTCCAACCCATCCAATCCAACACCGCCCAAGCAACTAACCCACAGCACCAAGCACCCTGTCAAGTCTTCTCCTAAAAACCTCCAGTGATGGCGACTCCACCACCTCCCCAGGCAGCCCATTCCAATGGGCAATCACTCTTTCTGTATAGAACTTTTTTCTAACATCCAGCCTGAACCTCCCCTGGCGCAGCCTGAGACTGTGTCCTCTTGTTCTGGTACTGCTTGCCTGGGAGAAGAGACCAACATCTGTCTGTCGACAACCTCCCTTCAGGTAGTTGTAGAGAGTAATAAGGTCACCCCTGAGTCTCCTCTTCTCCAGGCTAAGCAACCCCAGCTCCCTCAGCCTCTCCTCATAGGGCTTATGTTCCAAACCCCTCACCAACTTTGTTGCTCTTCTCTGGACTCGTTCCAGCAAGTCAACATCCTTCCTAAACTGAGGGGCCCAGAACTGGACACAGTACTCGAGGTGCGGCCTAACCAGTGCAGTGTACAGGGGCAGAATGACCTCCCTGCTCCTGCTGGCCACACTGTTCCTGATGCAGGCCAGGATGCCATTGGCCCTCTTAGCTGCCTGGGCACACTGCAGGCTCATGTTCAGTCTACCGTCGACCAGCACCCCCAGGTCCCTCTCAGCCTGACTGCTCTCCAGCCACTCTGACCCCAGCCTGTAGCTCTGCATGGGGTTGCTGTGGCCAATGTGCAGAACCCGGCACTTGGATGTGTTAAATCTCATGCCGTTGGACTCTGCCCATCTGCCCAGCCTGTCGAGGTCCCTCTGCAGAGCCTCTCTACCCTCCAGCAGATCAACTCCTGCGCCCAGCTTGGTGTCGTCAGCAAATTTACTGATGATGGACTCGATGCCCTCGTCCAGATCATCAATAAAGATGTTAAAGAGCATGGGGCCCAGCACTGATCCCTGGGGCACACCACTGGTGACTGGCTGCCAGCTGGATGTGGCACCATTCACTACCACTCTCTGGGCTCGGCCCTCCAGCCAGTTCCTAACCCATCGCAGTGTGGTCCCATCCAAGCCATGGGCTGACAGCTTGGCCAGGAGCTTGCTATGGGGAACGGTGTCAAAGGCCTTGCTGAGGTCCAGGTAGACTACATCCACAGGCCTCCCCACATCCACCAGGCGGGTCACCTGATCATAGAAGGAGATCAGGTTGGTCAGGCAGGACCTGCCCTTCCTAAACCCATGCTGGCTGGGCCTGATCCCTTGGCCATCCTCTAAGTGTTGTGTGATTGCACTCAGGATGACCTGCTCCATAATCTTTCCTGGTACTGAGGTCAGGCTGACAGGCCTGTAATTCCCTGGCTCATCCAACCGGCCCTTCTTGTGGATGGGTACCACGTTGGCCAGCTTCCAGTCAGCTGGGATCTCTCCAGTGAGCCAGGACTGATGAAAAATAATGGAGAGTGGTTTGGCCAGCTCATCTGCCAGCTCTCTCAGCACCCTAGGATGGATCCCATCTGGTCCCATGGACTTGTGGGGGTCCAAGCTGCTGAGGAGAGCTCCTATCACTTGCTCATGGAACAAAGGGAAACCATGCAGCTCCCTGGCTCCCTCTGCCAGTTCTGCAGGCCAGCTGTCTGGTAGACGTTCTTTCCAGGTAGTAAAAACTGAGGTAAAGAAGGTGTTAAGTACCTCTGCCTTTTCCTCATCCTGTGTTACAACATTTCCTTCTATGTCAACCAAGGAGTGGAGGTTGTCCCTGCCCTTCCTCTTGCTATTAATATATTTATAGAAGGACTTTTTGTTGTCCTTCACATCAGAGGCCAGTTTAAGTTCCAAATATGCTTTTGCCTCCCTAATTTTCCTCCTACATGCCCTAGCAACCTCTTTAAACATTCCATGGGTTGCCTCACCTTTCTTCCAAAGATGATACACCCTCTTTTTTTCCCTTAGTTCAATTAAAAGTTCATTACACAGCCAGGCTGGCCGTCTGCCCCGGCGGCTCCTCTTCCGGCACATTGGCACAGCCTGCTCCTGAGCCTTCATCAGCTCTTTCTTGAAGCAGGTCCAGCCCTCCTGGACCCCTTTATTTTTAAGGGCTTTCTCCCAAGGAACCCTCTGAATTGTTTCCTTGAGCAACCTGAAGTCCGCCCTCCGGAAGTCCAGAGTGGAGGTCTTCTTGCTGGCCCTCTTAGCTTGACTGAATACTGAAAATTCTATTATTTCATGGTCACTGGCCCCTAAACAGCCTCCGACCACCACATCACCCACCAGCCCTTCCCTGTTGGTGAAGAGGAGGTCAAGCAAAGCCTTGCCCCTGGTAGGCTCACGCAGCACCTGGGATAAGAAGCTGTCCTCCATGCAGTCTAAGAACCTCCTAGACTGCCTCCTCTCTGCTGTGTTGAGATCCCAGCAGATGTCAGGCAGGTTGAAGTCGCCCATAAGGACAAGGTCAGGAGATCTTGAGACAGCCTTAAGCTGTCTATAGAATGCTTCATCGACATCATCCTCCTGGTTGGGTGGTCTATAACAGACTCCAACCAGGATGTCTGCCCTACCGGTTTTCCCTCTAATTCTTGCCCACAAGCATTCAACCTGATTGTCCCTAATCTCTAGCTCAATGGCATCTAGTGCCTCCCTGATGTACATGGCCACCCCTCCACCCCTTCTTCCTTGTCTATCTCTCCTGAAAAGCCTGTAGCCATCAATTGCAGCACTCCAGTCATGTGAGCTATCCCACCACGTCTCCGTGATGGCAACTACATCATAACTTTCCTGCTGCAACAAGGCTTCCAGCTCCTCTTGTTTGTTTCCCATGCTTCGTGCATTAGTGTACATGCACCTCAGCTGGGCTGCTGGTTTGGCCTCTGACCCTAGCTTACTGCCCCCAGACTCTTGCCTGAGGGGACTAGTTTCAGCCCCTCCCCCCTTCGAAACTAGTTTAAAGCCCTGTCGATGAGAGCTGCCAGTTCCCTCCCCAGAATCTTTTTACCTTTGGGGGACAGGCCATTCTCATATACTGTGACCTTTCCCCTTCTTTGGGACAGATGTACTCCATCTGTTGCCAGGTGGCCTGGTGCAGTAGAAATTTTACCAAGATCAAAAAACCCAAAATTCTTTTGTCTGCACCAGCCTCTAAGCCACTTGTTGATTATGGCTGCTGTCCTGTTCCTTGTGGTATTCCCTCCTGCAACTAAGGGTATTGAGGAAAAAATTATTTGAGCACCTATCCCCTCAACCAGATCTCCCAGGGCCCTGAAATCATTTTTGATAGCCCTGGGAGTTCTGACTACAACATCATCATTCCCTATCTGCATAAGTAGCAAAGGATAATAGTCAGAAGGCTGTACCAGCCTGGGTAGCCTTCTGGTAACATCATTAATTTGGGCTCCAGGGAGACAACAGAGTTCCCTATGAGATGGGTCTGGCCGACAAATGGGGCCCTCCATTCCCCTCAGAAGTGAGTCACAATAACAATTCCTCTGGGTTCCTAGTAAAAAGCTCCATGTGGTAATATTTTATTAATTTTACTGATTCCTGGGTCCCTTGCTTAGATTTTGACTACAAGTTCCATGGGAGCTCTAGGGAGTTTTCTCTGTAAAGCTTCTGTAACCACTGAGTAAAGACCTCAGATTTTGCTTTGCGATGTCATAGAGATATTATCCACTTGTAGGGAAGGAAGTTCATGTTAATACAGTGATGCTTTTTTCTTGTGGATTTTCAACCCTTTTCAAATACTTCTTACTTTAATTTGTAAAGTTGCTTTCATAAAAGGAGCTCAGTGGATAATAAATATTGTATGTGAACGACTCCAAATAAGGAGGATGGAGCAAACGTGATAAATTACTTTTCTCAACTCATCACTGACAAAGAAGCAAGCCTTTAGTCTTTATCCTCCTCTGTCAGAAGTAATCCTGCTTTGACTTCAGGAAGACAATCCTCTCTCTGAATCCTCAGAGAGAGGATTTCTAGAAAAGCTAGAAGCAGCTATACCAATCATGATAGAATATAATATGCAGACAACAGTAGATGGCAAGCTGTAGTTCAGCTATAGAATTATGGCAACAGCCAGAACCATGTGAAATTTAAATCAAATCTAGGGTAGACTTAAATTGTGCCCTATCCTTTTCACATTTCTCTTGCAATTACATTTTTACACTACAGACACACAAAGACCACTGAATTCTCCAAAGATCCTCTCAAGCCTGAAACATAAATTGGCAACTTTCTTCCTCCTCCCTTCTCTAATTTCTCAATAGGACAACTTGTCCACCCCTGAGTAAATACATAACTGGAACACCAGTACAGGATACTGCAGATTTTCTGATGTCAAGTATCTTGAGATCAGTGAAGGATCAGTGGGGGGAAAAAAAAAAAAAAAAAAAAGAGGAAAAAAAAGTTGAGTTCTACAAAAACTGAAATTGTTTCAGATGAAAAAAATGAAAAGAAAAAACAAATACCATGGACACAATCCATAGCAGTGTTAATGATGATGGTGGCTGTGCTGACAGTAACAACTTAGACAGATGGAGGATTACCACTGTTGGAAGGTGAAAGTGACCCTGGCAGATGGAGATTCGGTAAGACCAGGTACATTCAATAAGATTCTTCTGTGTAATGACTGTGACCAGTCAGTCTGTAACAAATGGATCATTAGAAATGACACTGGCACCTCCAATACACTGCAGATACAACTTGTTGAATCAAGGCAGTGAGCATATGCCAAATATGGTAGATGGCCATTTAGGGATGCCTATGGTTTTTTCCTGTTGCCTCCCGCTGTGCATTTTATATCTACAATTACATCAAGACCTGTTTCATCTACTGATTGTTATCCTGAGAGTTTGAAAAGAACAACAATACAGTACCCTAATAAAATGTAGTAAAAATGAGATACTTTTGTGACGCTAATCCACAGAATAAGGTTTCCCACACATTATTAGCAGTAGTACTTATTGCATTTACAGTATGAGCATTTATGCCAATTACATAGAATCACAGAATCAATAAGGTTGGAAAAGACCTCAGAGATCAAGTCCAACCTATCACCCAACACCTCATGACTAACTAAACCATGGCTTCAAGTAGCACACCCAATCCTTTTTTGAACACCTCCAGGGACGGGGACTCCACCACCTCCCTGGGCAGCACATTCCAATGGCAAATTACTCCTTCTGTGAAGAACTTTCTCCTCACCTCAAGCCTAAACTTCCCCTGGTGCAACTTGAGACTGTGTCCTCTTGTTCTGGTGATGGTTGCCTGGGAGAAGAGACCAACCCCCTCCTGGCTACAACCTCCCTTCAGGTAGTTGCAGACAGCAATAAAGTCTCCCCTGAGCCTCCTCTTCTCCAGACTAAACAACCTCAGCTCCCTTAGCCTCTCCTCATAGTTGCTTGATTTCTCCAGAGTGACTACAGGTTGCATTTTTTTTTTTTAGGCCTATTACTTAGGCCTAAAATACAGAGGGAGTATGTATGAAAAGGAGCCCTGTCCTATGGAGCATCAAAGCATTGCTTGAGAGAAATGATGTGGATTTCTAGAGCCTTCCTTGATGACTGTTTCCACATTTTATACTTCTTAATTTAAAACAGATTGTCAAGATTTGAATTTTGAAATGGTTCTGTATTCTCCCTAAGTCCTATCTACACTACTAAGTTTTGTTGCTGCTTTTAATCTACTCTATACAATCACTGCTGTGTGTACATAATCATTCTTAACTTGGAATAACACACAAAGCATCTGATTTGTGTCCTACTGGTCTGGTATTTGATACCTCTTTGACAACTGCTACAACTCAGGAAAAAAATAAAATTGCCTTTTTTTATTTGGTCAGGCTTTTAAGACCTTTTAAGATATGGATCCAGACTTCAACTCGAGTGGTATCTTGACCTGGATTTGAGAACTGGGTCAAACTTCACCTATCTTTTCTACTATAAAGGAAAAGATGACTGCTCTATCTTACATGCCTTCATTACTGTAAAAACAAGCTTTAACTATATGAACTGATTTAGTGTTTGTTTTGTGGTTAACAACTTGTACAAACAATATATTATAGTATTTTAAAATATCAGTTCCAGAAGGGTGGCTTTTCAGGAGTCTCAGACTCAGTATGTTGATTTAAATATTGTTAAATTAAGTTCAAATCTGGTTTAAGTGTCTTTTTTTCATTATTACGTTTGCTCACTTTCTAAATATAGCAAAATACAAGAAATTTTTAGGAAGAAAAAATATGAATGACATAAAAAGGAGTAATTTAATATCATGTTAACTCATTCTATATGATACCAGTTAATACTGCATCATGACAAAGACATGGTGTAAAGTATTCCCATATGATTTTATAACTATTAATACAAGAATTCCATATTTTATAACATCAACAAACCAGATGAACCTTATCCACTCAAAGTATGGAGCAGTGAAAAGAACAAATGTCTTGTGAGCAGTGGAAATAAGAACAATGTGTCTGAGTTTAAACAGTGGAAAGAAGTTGTGGACGTCATGCATGAAGTTAATTATTTTTGCAGAGGGGTTCTGCTGTTCCTGCATTTAGTTTATAAGCATGTCGGGGCACACAATCCATGCACTTCAGAAAAAAATGCCCCATTTATTTGACATGCAGAGAAAGTCAGATTTGGACACAAAGAATCCTTTAAAAATGCATTTGAAAATGGTGGATTTATTAGGAGAATAAAAGCGATAAATATTTTTCATTTAAAATATATAGTGTTTCTAGCCTGAAAGGATTCTGTCTGTGAACCCCAAATGGCTTTCTCAAAACATAATCAAGGGCATATCAAACCTTTTGAGGACAAATAATTGTGCTAATACCCCAAATATTCTCCATATGTCAGTGACTGTTTTTTTTCCGCATTGGCATATGAAAAAAGGCAAAAAGCTACCCAGAGTAAAAAGAAGGGCCCTAAAAAGAAGGGCAAGAAGAACCTGCACTCCTTATTGGACCTGGAGGGGAACACTGTGACTGAAGACGAGGAAAAGGCTGAGGTCCTGAACACCTTCTTTGCCTCAATGTTTAACAGCAAGGCAGGAGTTCAGGATGAGTGGCCTCCTGAGCTGGGCAATAGGGTCAGGGAGCAGTGTGATGCCCTGGAAATCCATGAGGAATTAGTTCGGGACCTGCTGAGCCACTTGGACACTCACAAGTCCATGGGACCGGAAGGGATCCATCCTAGGGTGCTGAGAGAGCTGGCAGATGAGCTGGCCAAGCCACTCTCCATCATTTTCCTCCAGTCCTGGCTCACTGGAGAGGTTCCGGATGACTGGAAACTGACCAATGTGGTCCCCATCCACAAGAAGGGACGGATGGAGGAACCTGGAAACTCCAGGCCTGTCAGCCTGACCTCAGTGCCAGGGAAAGTGATGGAACAGATTATCCTGGTGGCAATAACTGTGCATCTGAAGGATGGCCAAGGGCTCAGGTCCAGCCAACATGGATTTAGGAAGGGCAGGTCCTGCCTCTCCAACCTGATCTCCTTCTATGATCAGGTGACCCATCTAGTGGATGTGGGGAGGCCTGTGGATGTGGTCTACCTGGACTTCAGCAAGGCCTTTGACACTGTCCCCCACAGCAAACTGCTGGCCAAGCTGTCAGCCCATGGCTTGGACAACAACACTCTGTGCTGGGTTAGGAACTGGCTGGAGGGCTGAGCCCAGAGTGTGGTGGTGAATGGTGCCACATCCAGATGGCGGCCAGTCTCCAGTGGTGTCCCCCAGGGACCAGTGCTGGGCCCCATCCTCTTTAACATCTTCATTGATGATCTGGATGAGGGGGTTGAGTCAGTCATCAGCAAGTTTGCAGATGACACCAAGTTGGGAGCAGATGTTGGTCAGTTAGAGGGTAGAAAGGCTCTGCAGAGGGACCTCAACTGACTGGAGAGATGGGCAGAGTCCAATGGGATGGCATTTCACAAGTCCAAGTGCTGGGTGCTGCACTTTGGCCACGGCAACCCCATGCAGAGCTACAGGCTGGGGTCCGAGTGGCTGGAGAGCTCCCAGACAGAGAGGGACCTGGGGGTGCTGATTGACAGCCACCTGAACATGAGCCAGCAGTGTGCCCAGGTGGCCAAGAGGGCCAATGGCATCCTGGCCTGTATTAGGAATAGTGCGGCCAGCAGGAGCAGGGAGGTCATTGTGCACCTGTACTCTGCATTGGTTAGGCCACACCTTGAGTCCTGTGTCCAGTTCTGGGCCCCTCAGTTTAAGAAGGACATCGAGACACTTGAATGTGTCCAGAGAAGGGCAACAAGGCTGGTGAGAGACCTTGAGCACAAGCCCTATGAGGAGAGGCTGAGGGAGCTGGGATTGTTTAGCCTGGAGAAGAGGAGGCTCAGGGGTGACCCCATTGCCCTCTACAACTACCTGAAAGGTGGTTGTAGCCAGGAAGGGGTTGGTCTCTTCTCCCAGGCAGCCAGCACCAGAACAAGGGGACACAGTCTCAAGCTGCACCCGGGGAGGTTTAGACTTGAACTGAGGAGAAAGTTCTTCACTGAGCGAGTCGTTCGTCATTGGAATGGGCTGCCCAGGGAGGTGGTGGAGTCACCGTCCCTGGAGGTGTTCAAGAGGAGATTGGACGTGGCACTTGGTGCCATGGTCTAGTCGTGAGGTCTACTGAGACAGGTTGGACTCGATGATCCTCGAGGTCTCTTCCAACCTTAGTTATACTGTGATACTGTGAGTATGTTGAAATGGAAATGGCAATAAATAAGCCCATACTAAATAAGAACAGAAGTAGAGGAATCACCAAATGCAAATATGTCTGTACCAAATCAAGACCGATAAAAAACCAGGAATGCTGTGCCTGTACCAAAGGCAGAAATCAACACTGATAAAAACTCCAGGAACACTGTAGGCAGTATTCAAAGGGTCAGGGACTCACAATATTCCGGAGACTGGTATTTTATTAAGCCTCAATCAATATATTACTAAAGTTCAGGGGAAAATGACAGTTAAGGACTGCACATTGGGGACTGAATGTAAACCACAAAAAGATAAAACATTTCTCTTTACTGGACAGCCAGCAAGATGGATAAGCTCTCAGCCTTTCATGCTGAATCTGTTCTGTTCAGGGCCAATGGCATGCTATTATAATGGAAGGAGGATAACAAAGAAAACAAAATAATATCAGTCTGCAGCATTACAGATTTAAATATATTTAAACCTACGCTGTTGATGGGAGCACTCAGCTAGGTTCGGAGGACAGCTATACATTTCTAGATGGCCACACCAGTATACAGTCTATTTGATTGTGTGAGGATTAAATGGAAATTTCCTTTCAGCTCAGTGGTACAAGGTGTCAAATGTTACTAAACATATAAGAATCATCTCTGGATTAGTAAGTCCCTAGGCCACGATGCTTGGACAGAACAGGCAGAAAATATCACTGTTTGGTTTATTCTTGCACTTTCCAAAAATAGTCACTTTTTGGTTAGCTAGCATCAGTTGCAGAGTACAAAGTCAGATGGATGATTTGTTTAGTCTTTCTCGTAGTATGATACAACACAGGGGAAAGAGATAACGCTATTCTCAAACAAAATAATTCACAGATGGGAGAAAACAGATCCTGTTCACACTGCTGCTCTTCCAATGGGCCTGGGATTACAATAGAAGTTGTATTGTGCATACCTTGTTGCCTCTTGTAATTGTTTTATTAATTAACTGCTTAAAGAACTACCCAGGTTCATCATGAGACTACTCTTAAGTAGCTTGCAAAGCACAAAGTAGTCAACTATGAAACGCCCAAAACAGAGTTGGTGACAGTGCACCACCAAATATGCTTTAAGAGAAGACCCTTAATTACTCCTTGGAAAGCATGACTGGAGTTGTGTACCATGGAAGAGGAAAGGATTGTAGGGCCTGAAATGCTTGAGCTTTACAGGCCATAAAGCTGACTAAACTTACTGAGGGGCTCTGTTACACTGAATCTGAACTTTAGCTGAATTTTTCCATACTTTATTCTCCTGTTCACTGGGGAAATATCAGTTGCTTTTTGATTCCTTGAATGGCAAAGACATGCTTCTAGAAAACCATTCATACAAAAAAAGAGGAAAAGTAATTCTGAAATTCCTCTTTCCTATAGACACACCTAAGAACAGGACATGCATACATGCATTTCTAGAATATTCAGATACAGAAACCTGAGTTTTGCCTCAGTTCAAATTAATATAGGAAATCATTGTGTAGAGTTAATGAGCAAATTGACCAGAACTGAGTCCTTTATTAAAGCAAATCATGCTTTTTGAAAGAGGAACTATTATGAATGTGTGTGATACAAACACACAAAGTTATAAAACTCCAATTCTGGAAAAGATGGGAAAACTTATGACAGGTTCCAGAGTCTGAATGCCTCCTATTTTGACTCTCTTCCCCACCCCCTCTCCCCCACCTCTTTGGGCAAATAGGGGTAAGGGGAAGTGTCTAACTGAGTAGAGGTAATTTCACTTTTTCTACATTACAGCTTTTATATCATTATTTACTGGTATAAAATCCAGGGGAAAAAATAAATAATAAATTGTCCAAAAGAGAGTTTGGTGTTCCTAAACAGTGAGAAGCCTTCAAGAAAGCATAAATATGAAGGATATGTAGAGTTCAGATGGATGCACTATTTGACAGCAGCTCTTTTCTTATTTTTTTTAATTATCTTTATTGCATTTAACTAAACATGCTTGAGACTTTTTTCTTGCACAGAAGCCATTGATATATCCCATGCCTGAATCCTTAAATTCTCTTTGCTTTTCCTTTTTTTTTCTTTCCTTTTCTTTTTCTTTTTTTTTTTTTTAAACTATACTACAGATATTAAAAAAAAATGTGCAGAATTCTTTTAACCATTAATATGGCTTCTATAACCAGAAATTTGTTGCACTTGAGAAAATAGTTTTAAAATATTGACAGCAATAACTCAGATTCTATCCCACTGCTGTATTAAGTGTCAAATGAAATGGAGTATAGATTGAAACATATTAATGCGATTCAATGACAGATGCTGTGTGCAGCATTGGCCCTCTTGAAAATGTCACCTTTCTTCAGATATGAAAGTATCCCAGTGAGGATCTCCACTTTAAACCAACAAACAGGTATGATTTTTGTCTCTGCTCACCTTGGGACATGTTGCAAGTTCCTCACCCAAGTGCTAGCAAATTTTTGCAACTATTCAGGAGTTCATCCAGTTCTGACTTTCCTCCAGTTCTGTCAGCAATGGAGAACTTATCCCACAGAAGACATACACTTCTTTTGGTCAAGCACCTTCATTCATGGCACTTCTCTTCCAAAATCCTGTCAACTGGCCCTTATCTGAGTACAAGTGAATTACCCACTCCCCATTACACTAGAACTGGATTTATTGCACACATCTAGATTTCTGATTAGTGTTCCTCACAGTAAAGAAAATTCTAGCCAGCCAGTTTAAACTAAATTATGACAAAACAGCTCCAATTACTGACCTGACCTGATGATAACCTACAGGGGAAAAAAAAAACCCAAAACAAACAAAAAAAACCCCACACCACCATAACACATTTCTTCTGTTTCAGAAACCTCAATAAAGGTAAAGATTGTTTATTTAAATGGATAATTAAATATATATGTTAACTTCATCCAGTTTGTATTATTCTTTACAGGCTTTTGGTATATTACCAAGAAAGTAGTAATAAAACAATTTTCACACTAAAAAGAAATAGTGATTTAATGTGTCTTCTGCACAAAAAACCCAAACCAAACAAAACCAAACAAACAAACAAACAAACAAAAAGAAACAAGACCTGCTTGTTAAAACTGATACTTGGTTCTTTAGCTGTGATGACCATTACAGGAAAAAAAATTAAAAGCTACAACTCTGAGTTCAACATATGATTCCAAGTTTAATCAGGAATGTTTTCACTTTTGTTGTTTAATGCATTTCCTTTTTAATATGTTTTTAATTGCTTGAGGCACACATACAGTCTTAGTAGGCTTCTGAACTATACATATTCCAGTATTACTGGATAATACTAATATTGCAGTAAATGAGTGTATATACTTTTTCGTATTAAAAAGAACTCCCTGTGTAAGATGGGGAAAGGTTTTCTCCAAATGAATCTAAGAATAAAACTAAATACATGGTAATATCTGTATTTTTCCCACAGATAGCATTAGATCCATCAGCCAAATCAATTTGTTTTTCAAAGGGAAAGGAAAAAATAGGTTCCTTAATTTAATGTATTTAAGCTATTTTATTTTTTTTTAATTACTGATAGGGTGCAAACTTTGAATAAAATATGTATGTGTATAACTATATATATGTGATAGTTATAAACATCATGATTGTGGGAGAAAAAAAGTGTTAACTATTCACTAATAATCAGTAGCCTCTTTCCAGCATTTCACCATTCCACTGGGGACTAAGGGATTTTTTTTCCATGACAGCCATTACATGAACATTCTGCTTTTTTTCAGCTTCAAGTACAATACACTGTTTTATTTTCATAAAGATAAGTTAATGCATTCCTTAAAAAGGGGGGGAAAAAAGGCACAGGACATGACAAGCTTCAATTCATTCTCTTTAGAAATAAAATCTTCCATTGTGCCATTTTGTAGTGATCACAATAACAAGCAGAGTGTTGGCTGATGGATGAAACATACCATTTTCCACTGTTCGTAAGAAGACCTCTCATTGAGTATGAGTTTTAATGTCATTCAAAAAGTAAAAGGCGACTGGACCCAAGGCCAGAGGGTCCCCTAGGTGAACTGCTCTAACATCCTCTGTATTGCAACCAAAACCATTACAGACCTGAGAAAACTAAGCTTTTGTCTTATACTGTATTTAATTCTGCTGACTACATTTGTGCCAATTGTTGGTATGTTCTACAGTCTGAAAAATATCAAAAATTGTAAAACATCTCACCATGAGTAATACTACAGGAAAGACTCCTTTCAATTATTGTTTAATGTTTGGATCATAGGATTTAACCTTAAACAGTCCCTATGCACTTCTGAAGCACATCTTACACAGAAATGACCCAGCTTCTCCTACAACACAAAGGCAAACTGCCACTGCGTGACTGCCATGAAAGCACCCTTTCTATAAAAAATGTTCAGATACCTCATTGGGTTTTGGGTTGCAAACATTCTCCATATCTCTAGTTCCGCAAGCTACTAGATTATAGGATATTCTGCACACAGATGTTCCTCTGAGTCACTGTTAACACAAAGATTCATGATCTACTGTGAAGGGCCTCAAAACAGTGAACATAACTGTGGATAAGGATAGTTAGGAAATGTGGTTTGAATCTACAAACCCAGGGGAGGGCTTCCCACTTCATATATAACTACTTTGATCAGCAGTAAATCTTTCTTTTTAAAGGTGACTCATTACACATCCTATTTCTGAAGCAAGTTTGCAAATGTCTACCTTCACGATCGGTTTTTAGTCTGTAAACTCAGACAGAACAGAGGCATGGAAGATGACCTGGAAGTGGCTGTATATGCTCAAACCAGGGATTTAGTCCTTTGTATAGAAGGCTTAACTCTTCCTGGATACTACCTTTGAAGAAAAATCAAACACAGCAATGAATTACAAAGTGTAACTGAAGCCTGAATGTGTTTCAGATTGAAGGGGGAAAAAATTACACCATCCAACAAAGAAAAAAATCATACCTGAAAATCCTTGAACATCTTAAAAAGCACAATTCTGATCTGTTGACCTTTTTTCTGTGACACTTCTCTTCAGACAACATCTATAAAGAGATTGAATGACATTATACTGGAATATTGTCCATTATGTGAGGCTGTATGTCATGACTGAGACACAGCTGGCCAATATGAAATCAGTTCCTTTATTAATTTTTCATTCCCTGAACTCCCTTCACTACTTCTGTTTTTCCATCCTTACATCCAGCAGAGGGAACATAGATATCTACATAAGGTATGTACATGATGTATCCACTTGATATATGTATATAACATGTATACTCCAGCAGGAGTAGGGAGGTGATTGTCCCCTTGTACTCAGTGCTGTTGAGGCCACACCTTGAGTACTGTGTCCAGTTTCAGGCACCTCAACACAAGAGAGATGTGGAGGTGCTGGAGAGAGTGCAGAGGAGGGCACTGAAGATGGTGAAGGGCCTGGAGAATAATCCTTATGAGGAGAGAATAAAGGAACTGGGGACGGTTAGTTTGAAAAAGAGTAGACTGAGGGGAGACCTCATCACTGTCTACAACTACCTGAAAGGACATTGTGGAGAGGTTGGTGCTTGTCTCTTTTCACAGGTAATTAGTGATAGAACAAGAGGCAATAGCCTCAAGATGTGACTGGATAGGTTTAGACTGGACATTAGGAAAACAATTTCATGGAAAAATGTGGTCAGGCATTGAAATGTGTTGCCCAGGGAGGCAATTGATTCACCAGTCCTGGATGTGTTTGAAGGTCATTTGGAAATTTGGAAAAAATCATGTTGAAATCTTGAGATTGTCACTAAGACCAATAGGTTTCTCAATTATGTTTACTCAGTGACTGTAGTTATCAGGTCTATATACCGGAATTCAGGATATTTTTTGTAGGGAATGTTTCAGATGATATTCTTATTCCATTAAAATTCAATAATAACAATATTTGTCCATGATCCTTACCACTGTAAGTGGTGCATTGGAAATAGATCTTCTAACAGTAAATCAAACTTGCTTTACCTCCTTTTCCAAATCATACACACTATCACATGCATTTTGTGTCAAGAAACTAAAAAACAACAATGACAAAGAGCTGTTGTTCACTTATTTTCTTTGGGAGGGTTATCAAAAACACAAACACTGTTTTATGCAGTTCTCAATCAGGCAGGAATCTGATTTTACATCAATTGGAGACTTGCCAGTATAAGACTTGCAGGACATGGTCCGGGGAGCATTTTCTAGAGCAATATGCAATACATTACATTAAACTGGCTTCAGTCTTGCCAGTAGTTACTCCTGTGACTACCTTCTCACACTTGATTTCAGTAGGACGCTTCACAGGTACTAAATTAAGCATGTTTAATACAGTTTACAGGGTCAGTGACCATATAGTTCTGGAGTACTGTGTCCAGTTCTGGGCTCCTCAGTTTAGGAAGGATGTTGACTTGCTGGAGCGTGTGCAGAGAAGGGCAACAAGGTTGGTGAGGGGCTTGGAGCACAAGCCCTATGAGGAGAGACTGAGGGAGCTGGGGTTGCTTAGCCTAGAGAGGAGGAGACTCAGGGGTGACCTTATTGCTGTCTACAACTACCTGAAGGAGGGTTGTAGTCAGGCAGAGGTTGGTCTCTTCTCCCAGGCAACCAATACCAGAACAAGAGGACACAGTCTTAGGCTGCACCAGGGGAGGTTTAGGCTGGAGGTTAGGAGGAAGTTTTACACAGAGCGCATGACTGCCCATTGGAATGGGCTGCCCAAGGAGGTGGTGGGGTTGCCGTCACTGGGGGTGTTCAGGGTGAGGCTTGACAGGATGCTTGGTTCCATGGTTTAGTTGATTAGGTGGTGTTGGATAATCGGTTGGACACAATGATCTTAAAGGTCTCTTCCAACCTGGTTTATTCTATTCTATTCTATTCTATTCTATTCTATTCTATTCTATTCTATTCTAAAATACATTGCTATGTAGCTATATATAGGTCAATGGAAATTTAAAGATACATTTTAAAGTAAAATTATATTTAAACATACACCAAAATATGTTTTGTGTCATGATTTTGATCTCTGTTGACTTCCTAAGACTGCTTCTAAATACAATACTACTGGTTAAGATGCTCATACAAATTAAATATACATAGATAACATTTGTATTTTACTTAATGTGATCAAGATTAAACTGGAAAGTTCTTACTCCATGTTGATAGTCTACAACTTCTCTGATTTTCAAACTGCCAACCTAGTAATGCATGCATCTTTAAAAGAATATACATATCTTTTTCATGCACTTTGCAGTCTCCATACACACTTAAAATAAATAGCTTATGAAACAAATGCAGATAACTTTTTTATTACTTCAGTATTTATTGTTGCCAGCTTCAAAGAAGGATTGGCAAGCACTTTAGTAAATGTAGTAAGAACAAATACATGAATTCACTGTGTTTTCTGTATGTTTTGGTTTCTTTCACTGAACTTTTGTTTTGTAGCTGCTCACTATGTGCTCTCCAAATGAATAACAGTCCAGCATCTCTTATATCACCTGAGTACTCTCTTCCTTTCTTTTTAAGTAGAAACATCCTTCAAATATCAAAGCCACATTCAGTGAAGGCACTAGCCTTTCTTACAGCTGTGTATATAACATATAGGAAAATACTGAACGTAATGAACTCCTTGCCAAGACATCATGTGGGTAAGGTTGTATCTTCATTCTTGCACTGAGTATCTCCATGGTTTGCCCCAAATCCTTTCTCCCTTTATTGTGCAGATCGAAGACTTATTTGGATGACACGGCAGTTCATCCCTTGACCCATATATCTAGATATCTTCACTGTGAAATACACAAATGGTTGGTAATCACCCAAGTATTGTCCCAGTATGAAACTGGGATGCAGCCAGAAGGTACATCTGGACCCAGCCCTCCTGTGTTCTGTCATCTAGACTTAAACTTAAGTCATTTAGTGTGGTCTGTGCTGGATAGACTACCATATGTTTCAGTTCCCTTGAACAGTTTTTATTTCCCCACCCCCCACACTTTTTTTTTTTTTTTTTAAATGCTTGGAATATATATCCAGAGGGAATTCAAAGATTTTTGACATTTGTTCAGGATTTCTGGATGTCTGGCAACCTAATCAGAGCAGTAGTGGAGAAAATCTGGACATATCCACTCCACACGCATGTATCAACTTTACAGTGCATTTGCAATGAGGCCAACTGATCCACTGTGCATGTGCTGCACAGATGGCCTGTGTGTACACTGTAAATACAATGTAAAAATTATGGAGAAACACATGCACAGTTGGTCTGTAGCTTCCTGGAAGCCTCAGGCTCATTGCATTTGCCCTTAATATGTAAATGGGTAGCAACCCTGCTTGGGAAATCCTCCTCAGCATAATGGAGGAATATCCAGGAGCAGATGAAACATGGAAGCAGACAGCAAGGTTACATCTTTATGCTGGCTCATGGAAATGGTGCAAGACTTTGTGTGGGTAAGGGATACCTAGCACATTGACATAAATACACCTCCCTGATTGCTACATGGCACTACAATGTCTTTCACCTTTTGGAGGAGCTCAAAAGAAGCTGTTGGGCTATGTATCTTGCTATACTAGAATAGGAGATGGAAACATATGCAAGCATGACCAAATTCAGAGTAGTCCATGGACAATTTAACCTAGAGAGTTCTACAAATCACACAAAAGTCAGTTTCCTCATCAGAGCTTGTACTACTTTCCATGGGGAAAAAAAAAATAACGCCAGCAAATGTTAAAAATACTTAGCAACCAGGAAGATAAAAATACCATCTGGAAGAAATTAGAGGCAAAATCATCACTCTGTTTTCACACACAGCACACAAACAGAACCTACAGTGAACAGTTTGGGAAAAACAGGTAGCATCAAAAAGACATCCTTAGAAAATGGGCTGCAGCTCAAGGCTGTGAGGGTCAGAGGAAAGGGAGAGGGAGCTTGCAAGGAAGGAAGAAGGAGACAAACTGAAAACTTGAGAACACACTGTTCTATAAATAAGCCGAAAACTGCTTCAAAGCGATCAAAAATGCTAAATGATGCAGTAGTGCTATGTAATTATGAAATGGTCAGCTGGGAGTAATGCTATTACCTCAGAGGAGGACAAGATGTGTTAATCACAGGCTGTTAGCTAGCCTATAACCAGGTTTAAACTAAGCCTTGGAGTCAAGAAATCCAAACTCACTAAATATTTATCACTTCAAGTACATCAGGAAAAAAAATGTGCCTCTTTCCCATACTTAAGCTCAATTTTACTAGTGTTCAGTTCTTCACTGAAAATATTAAGAAAACAGCTATTTTTATTTCTCTGTTTTCCTTACAGCCAGTAATCAGATACTTGTATGCATATTTCTGCTTTTTTCTTTCTTTTTCTCTCCTTCAGGTTTTAAATTTCTCACTGATATCATCACACAGTAAAGTGTTAATCAGTAAATCCTAAACTCTTAAAAGCAAGAAAGTAAAGATTCTTTAGAAAAAACAATCAAACAAACTTGCTTTTGTTGAAGTCATTTTAGTTGCATTTAGTTACGTGTTTAAAGATATTTAAATTGTTGGGATGTGCAATCCTGCAAACCATGCCATATGAACAAGGGAAGGTAAAACATAGAAAAGGGTTCATGTTTAATAAAGGTACACAAGAACAAAATTATTCATAAAATCTACAATGGAATGTAAGTGCAGGTTAAGAAAAGGCAGCGATTTCTCAGAGAAGTGGTTTCATCAGTAGTATCCTTTGAGGTTTTGTCATACCCTGTAAAGGATATACAAATCTGGATGCTGACAGAGAGCAATCAGCTCTTGAATGATTTTCCCTCCTTAAATTCAGGATGACTTGTGGAACATGGGAGGCAGTACCACAGGCACATACCAGTGCAAAGCACTAAGGAGAAAAAACTGTTGGCACAATGACAGTTTTCTGTTGAACCCTTCTGAGAATTAGAATACTTTTCATGTAATCAGAACCAAAATACACTTAGCAAGGGAGTTAACAATAAAAAGTGTCATACCTTATTACAGAAATCAAATACACTGTTCTAAATACATTCTGTACTAGTGTGCATGCATATTTAGAAGTCCCTGTGCACCAAATTATTTGTTGTTTAAATACATTACTTGAAAAATAAATTGAATAGAATGGGATTATTTTGTCAGTACTCATATTTAATGTTGTCTCTGCTATTTCTCTTCTGGCTAAAACCCGGTACACAGATTGTGACAATTAAATGATTTTATTTTTCTTTATGCCTTTTTTTTTTTTTTTTTTTTTAAATACACCAGAGAAGTTGGGCTTAATTTCCTGACATTCCTGCCAAAACAGTATCTGGAAAAAAGATGTATGCCAGAATTGTGATCCTATATTGACAAAATATAATTGGAACTCATAGAGCAAGTAAGTGCCAATGCAAACTAATAATTATCAGTTTAATTAATCTCTCTTCACATTTTCGCAGAGCTATAACCATGAAGCAATATTGCATTGCTTTTAGGAGCTGTAGATTGTATTACAAGCTCTTGGTTTAAGATCCACATGAATTAATGATTTTCTGCTACCTACAAAGACCTGCTTTTTTCTTCTTCTTTTCTACCACTGTCCTGAGCCAGAGTACCCTCAGATCCACAGAAAGTATCTGAAGACATAGTGGGAGATGGCCACTATGCCAGTTTTGTTTCATTATGATTCTTATAGTTCAGTTGCGTTTTCAGACATGATGAGGACATATCCAAAGACCTTTTATATTGATAAGCCTACAGGAACAGGCCTTTTGTAATATTTCCAATAATTACTTTAGAACCAGGCTTAAATCCAAGTCAGTAAAATCTGATGCTTGTATTTGAGTTTGGATTACATTTTCAGACTCTTGTCCTGTCCAGGGGGGAAAAAAACCAAACAAACAACAAAGCTTTGCATTTTTATATCTTTATATCTCTTTTCAGTATATTGGCCAATAGAAGCAATACTAAAAAAATGGAGCATTTTTAATTCTATTAATCTAGCCTACACATAGGCAAAATATAGTTTAAGCTAGATTAAAAAAAAAATCTATTGCAATCTCTTGACTAAATAAATAAGTACCAAAATCTAAAGAAAATAAAATAAAATGTGATTTATTCAGAATTTCTATGTTCTTTTGTGCAAATTAATTACCCTCTCTGTAGCCTAGTTTCTCCTAAATTTAAATAGGAGTGCTATCTTTTCTGCCTTTGAAGAAAACAGATAAATATGTCATATTATAAAACAATCCTGTGGTGCGAGATTACAAAGTCATTTAAACATTCAATTCCTGTTAAACGTATATGATCTCTTGATCTAGACAGAGTGTATCTAATATCAATATATATTTAAAGAATGATGATTTACAGTGTAACAAAGTGGCAAATAATTGATTATGAAATTCACTTGTATTCTTTCTTATGAACAGAATCTTGCTTTTAAGTTTTCATCAAAAACAAAGGAAATTCACTGGTGGGAAGAAAAAAACACAACAACTTTCAAAGAATAGTTCAATTTCATCTTGAGCTAAAACAAACAAGGAAATTTGCAATTGAAGTTGACTACCAATATCTATGCACAACAGGGTGCTTCCTGAACCACTTCCTTAAAGTGCCCCTATTGTGTCTTGGAAGGCGGCTGGCCTGTGAATGTTCTTATTATTAGTTTATGTCCCTCTGTTAATTCTCTTCTTCTATTATGATGATTTTAGCTATTACATTTAATTTCCTCTTTTCATGGTGCAGTTATGACCCCAGAAGGATAAACTACCCCCCATCATGCAGACACTGCTGAGACTCAGTTATCTTCTGACAAGCTAAAGTGGCATTGGCCTATAGACAGTTCACATGAAAAACACAGATTCATTACAGCTCAGCCCTTATTTACTGAACCTCTCAAACCTTTTGAAATAAAAGATCTGAAAGTTCTGAAATTTCTTACCCTCAGCAAGGCATTTGCAAAAAAAAAAAAAATAAAATCATTTGGTCTTTTTTGGGCAGGCTCAAAGTATTTATTGTTAGATACAGAAATGTTTATTCAGGTACTTCTTAGAAAAATATTTGACTTATTTTGCATTCAAATTCTAAAGCCACTTTCTTTACTTTAAAAATCTCTGCACAGTTAAGTTTTCAGTTTTTATTCACCAAACACTTTAACAATGACCCCTGTTTTAGCTGAAGTGGCCAGAGCCTCAGTGGCCTCCTTAACTCCATTTCTATGCACCTTGCAGTGAATCAAAGATGAAGGTTTCCATTTTGTCCTCTGTCAGTACTATGTTCAAGCTTATCAAGGGATTACCTAGCATGCTGGATCAGTCTGCCATTAACAAAAGTGAATGGTTTGAGCAGTTAGACCTACATGGTGGAGCAAATTCCATGCCTTACAGAAAAGGGACAGACCTGAGTGCAGTCTCCCTATGCACCTTTCTGTGAAGGGGAGCATTGTTTCTGCTCAGACAGGCCTGTCTCTTTCCTCAGTGTGATGCTTCTTTGCTATTCATTGAAGCTGGGAACCCAATAGAAAAGTCTGATAAGTAACACACGCTCAAGAGTGCTTTTAAATGATTTGGAAGCTTTTCTAGGAAGTCATTTCTTGCAACACTCAGCTGCTCAGAGGGAACTACATTCATAGGTATCCAAAGTACAAAAACCTACAGATCAAAGAGAATGTTCAGCTAACAAACCCGAGGTGATGCAGGACTTGACTTAGACTTGACTGGCTTGACTGACTAGCGACACAAGAGCAGATGAGGTATTCAAAGAAGCTTGAAACTGAAATAAAAATTGATCCTTGGATATGCTATGTCATTATCATCTATAATTACCATGGATTCATAGTAGTAATGATGCAAGATTAACTTCTCATGTAAGACAGCTTACCTATGTTACACTAATATGAGAAATACCATAAGTGTTTGAGCTAGTAATGCCACCTTACAGACAAAGCGGATTGTTTTTTGTATACCTTGCCATTTCATTTCAATAAACTATTTAAATGTACAGTGATAAGAGTTAGAGTAGGAGAATGAATTTATAGCCTTGTAGTTTTCTCAGAGGGATCTGGGCATTGTTCTAGACCATGTTTGATTTATTTTGTGCAAAGCATAAGCTTTTAGAAGAGTGTGAAAGAGACCTCTATGCAACTATTAGCTTAAAGGGGTTAAAGCATCTAACTGTCAAATGAGGTACTTAGATAGAAATCCTATTTCAGGCAGAGGAATAGAAATTTCAAAATGCATATCTTTCATCCTGCATGTCATGGTTACAGAAGGACTATCAAAGTCAGAGGGACTGCATCAATGTCTCCATTTTTCTTCCAGAAAAAAAGAAAGTCATGCTGAATTATGCAGAGCCACATCTATGTGTATATAAAATGGCACCCAGTTGTAGCCCAGGTCTTCTGAATTTCCTATCAACTACCCTAGGTTGTCTCATATTTAAGTATTAATTTTGTGATTTGGGTTCTCAGGAGTCTGATTTGTAACACCCTCTGTGTGTGGAGCAAGGTATAACTCTAGTAGGTAGCTGCCACCTAAGAATTAGTTGTTTTAATATTAAAATCCTTCTATGAGTTTAGCCCAAAGGATTATTCTTATATTTAAGAGCTACAGACTCATGAAAGACAGATCCAGCTGAATATCTTAAAGGCTTTAAATAACTGTTTATAAAAGTGGGCAAAATTAATCCAAATTTCACCAACTTCTGCTAACTTCTCAATGTGCCAAGGCAATATATTTTTATATTATGCAAATGTCAAAGTCAAGATCTTTTTCTGTAATCTGTGTTTGCTTACAGCCTTATATAACATGCATAAGAAATGCTGTGATGAGGTAATTTACAGCAGGGGAAGACATACATTTTTAGCAGAACACTTGCATGATATTTCTAGTAGGGAAAGTTCCACATGACATTAATTAGCTGTTATGAATTTTAATTCTAGAAAGATTGAATTAGTAATCTTTTATCCAATTTTTTTATAGCATTTTGCTCAATGAGACCTACACATGATCTAAACCCTTATTTCCCTCCAATTTTTGTGTAGTATTTGCTAGCTAATGTTCTCTTTCAGACTTTGTCTCACTACCCTAACATACCTTATAGCTATTCCTCCCTATTGGCTTGCTTTCAGATTGAAAAATGTTATTTCTCCATTATAAAATTATTTAAATATGTATATAGTATCTTTCATCCAATAATATCAATAAAGATTTTAGACAGGAACTTTACAACTGGAGTTTAACTTTACACTGAGGTATCTTCTGGTCCTGTAGAAAATTGATCTTTGTGTTTGCAATCTTACAATCTTCAATTGCATGACTGTTCAAGAAAATAGGACCATGTAGGCTGAAACTAATCATATATGTGTGTGTATATATATTTGTGTGTGTATCTTTATGAACAGTGTGGATATGCATAAGTAATATGCACATTAAAATTTCATCAAATATTCTGATTATTTTCTAAACCTACAGATTAATATTTTATCATAGAAAGAACAGGATTTCTGTTTATTTGATTGTCATCAGTAGGTTCAAGGTTAAGTACACAAATATGTAAAAGATAATTTTCTACAAGGTTCAGAACTCCTGTTGTCATTATGGTAAATAAAACACAATGGAGAGAGAAACAAGTTGAATACAACCAGCCATTACATAACTTCTCTGAAAGGCTGGATCATATCTTGAGGAATTTAAATTTTACACCACACCTATGTAATAGATTGTATTTTGTATTTTATTTTTTATTTTTTATGTTTTATTTTTCCTCTTGCAAGTAACAAAACCAAATTCTGAGGATGTGGTAATTACCCTAATGTAGAATAAAGATGGCTGGCATTGAATTAATAGGTAGCTTAAATTTAGCTTTTAAGAATGATTCATCACAGTTTGAGGATTCCCTACAAAATTCTCCATGTAGGCATCCCAGCATACAATAGAGAAAAAAGACCTGTCTCTTTCACTACATATAACTACAAAGACTTATGTGTGCATAACTAACAAAATTCATTCAAATCTAAAATATCCTCTTGGTATGAGGAAGAAGTCACATTAAGGGAATCATAAAATTTTGATGGTCACTGCAAGGCCAGGTCTTGCTTAGTCTGCTTGTCAGTTCATCTGGACAGCTTTTAAGTCACTGAGGAAAGTCCTTTTGTTTCTGCCTTGACAGTTGTGTCTGACAACAGATGCTTTCTTTGTTGTACATTAAAGCACAACATGAAATATAGGGACAGGATTCATTGCAGAAGTACCAAGACAGAGTCAAATTGTACTACAAAATATCTGCCTCCACAGAGGATAAGAATTAATTCAGTTCAATAAAAATGTAGCTGCTTTTCCTCATATGATCCCATGCAAACCCCTTAATCCTCCCCTTTCCTATCTTTCTTTTCTCAACCACATACCCCCCCATAAAAAAAAATCCATCAAGCAAAACCAAACAAACAATCAAATGGAATAACAAACACCTAAAACAAGTGGTCTTTGAAAATGTCCATCCCAGAGCTGTATATGAATAAACTTTTACAGATGTATTTTCTGACTTTTAGCACTCACTGTATAACCTTTAGTAGTATAATCATGAAAAGCTCATGAAACAGCATCTCTGCAATACTTCAAAAAGCCAAACCTTTCTTTACAATACTGGATGTGGATTTGCTGGTATGCACTACCAGCCAGAATTTGGCCTTTAATCTAAAGCACTGCTTTAGTGTGTAACCTATATAGTCACATGGGACTCTGACTGCTAATGTGCCAGCCACAAAGGAGAACACTTCAAGATCCCCAGGAACATTTATTCAGAGACCTCTGATTTCTGTGGATTTAAGCATGCATTGATATATTTTCAAAATTAAAAGGAAAAATAAATGAATAAACCCACTAAAAATCCCCTAAAACCTTCATCAGCTGAACATCTCAGGAAGCAGGGTACAAACAAGGGCTTAAAGTATTACAACGGTGTAGTATATATATATACATGAAAAAAATCATAGCTCTGTAAGTGAGAAATTTTACTTGTTAATTCAGATGAAAACTGACAGTTCAGTGAAAACATGAAGATGAATAAATACTCCAAGATCAATACCTAAATCCATTACAGAGAGTTCAGAGAACTGCAGCTCGGCAGAGAGCTTTCTGTGTTCCCACTCCTGCGCAGCTTCCTGTCTCATGGATCATACAAGCTTCAAGACTGACTGCTTGTTCCTCTTCAGGAAACACCCTCCCTGTCACTAAAATGCGCCATAGGAACACTACAATGTCTAGCCTCCAGCTGCTGCAAAAAGAAGAGATCTGTTCTCTTAGTGTGTCTGCTCCCTTCACCACAAATAGCAGATGAAACTCTGGGTAGTATGTAAAGACCATGTTTATCTGGAAGGTATAGCAACTTTTCAGAGGAGAGCAGATTTAATACATGGAGTAAGCTTACATAAGGAAGGTCTTGGCAGAAATAGGTTCTAAGAAAATGTCTATGGAGTGGTTTGGAGAAATGCATCTGCTCTACTTTTACACAGAGCTAGTCAAACACACATCTCTGCTGTGTGACACAAGAATGCATTGCTCTAGTTTGTAGTAATGGGGGTAGAAAAGCCCTGTGAAAGACCCCAGCGACTACCTGGTAAAACTATCACCGCATGGGGCTTGAGGTACCTCAAGTCTCATAGGCCTTATCAGGTCATGCTCAACACCACCCTAGTCCTCTCGCAAGAACCTAAGTACAGCATAGACAATGGGAGGGCTCCAGGTGTGCAAGAAATCTGTCTCAAGAGAAATTCCTATCTGTAGAGGAATGCCCTGATTTCTCACTTGTGTCATCTTACCAGCAATTTGATCCAGAGGTAATGATGAGTGTGGGTAAAAAAAATTCCTGCACTTCAGAAAAATTTGATTTATATCCAGAATTTGTACCCTGAAGCAGATCATGTGTACTGTTCCTCAACAGCCTTAGGTGATCAAATCACTGTTTCTTTTATTACAGAGGTGCAAACATAAACATTTATGATGCAAATTTATTGAGTGTAGAACATGCAAGCAAATGAATCCTATTTCCATACTGATTCCTCAAAAATGTAACATATTCCTTTGGAAATAATTCAGTTTCACATAACGCATAATGCAAAGGAAAATAAATAAATAAATAACTATCCAAGCTATTCTAAGACTTTTCTGTTCTAAAAGAAAACAGTGTAGGCATTTTAGAAATGGAATAACAGACCTTCACCACATCAGCACAATGGAGAAATGTCCCAGTGTGTGAGTAACCAGGCAAAGCCCATAATACATTTATCACAACTGGAATTCTCTCCATCATTTACCACCAGTCCTGGCTCACTGGAGAGGCCCCACATGACTGGAAGCTGGCCAGTGTGATGCCCATCCACAAGAAGGGCCGAATGGAGGAACCTGGAAACTACAGGCCAGTCAGCTTGACCTCAGTGTCACGCAAAATTATGGAGCAGATCATCCTGTACTCAACACTGGTCAGGCCACACCTTGAGTCCTATGTTCAGTTCTGGGCCACTCAGTTTAGGAAAGATGTTGACTTGCTGGAGCGTGTCCAGAGAAGGGCAACAAAGATGGTGAGGGGTTTGGAGCACCCCTGAGGAGAGACTGAGGGAGCTGGGGTTGCTTAGCCTGGAGAAGAGGAGGTTCAGGGGAGACCTTATTGCTGTCTACAACTACCTGAAGGGAGGCTGTAGCCAGGTGTGTGTTGGTCTTTTCTCCCAGGCAACCAGCAACAGAACAAGAGGACACACTCTCAAGCTGCACCAGGGAAGGTTTAGGCTGGATGTTAGGAAGAAGTTCTTCACAGAAAGAGTGATTTGCCATTTGAATGGGCTGCCCAGGGAGGTAGTGGAGTCACTATCACTGGAGCTGTTTAAGTGTGGGGTCTCCCTGCCCATGGCAGGGGGTTTGGAACTAGATAATTCTTGTGGCGCCATCCAACCCTGACTGATACTATGATACTATGAAGAGACTGGATGAGGCACTTGGTGCCATGGTTTAGTTGATTAGATAGTGTTGGGTGATGGGTTGGACTTGACAATCTCTAAGGTCTTTTCCAACATGGTTTATTCTATTCTATTCTAGTCTAGTCTAGTCTAGTCCATTCTATTCCATTCTATCCTATCTTGAGGGCAATCATAGCACACCTGCAGGATGGCCAAGGGATCAGACCTAGCCAACACAGATTTAGGAAGGGCAACCTGACCAACTTGATCTCCTTTTGTGATCAGGTGACATGCCTGGATGATGTGGGGAAGTCTATGAATGTAATCTACCTGGACTTCAGCAAGGCCTTTGACACCGTCCCCCACAGCAAACTCCTGGCCAAGCTGTCAGCTTGTGGTTTGGACAGCAGCCCTCTGTGCTGGGTTAGGAACTGGCTGGAGGGCCAAGCCCAGAGAGTGGTGGTGAATGGTTCCACATCCAGCTGGCAGCCTGTCACTAGTGGTGTCCCCCAGGGATCAATGTTGGGCCCAATCCTGTTTAATATCTTTATTGATG
Source organism: Dryobates pubescens (assembly GCF_014839835.1). Lineage (NCBI taxonomy): Eukaryota > Metazoa > Chordata > Aves > Piciformes > Picidae > Dryobates > Dryobates pubescens. The sequence continues at coordinate 11,538,022 of NC_071618.1, read as the reverse complement.
ACCTGGATGGGGAAATAGAGTCCACCATTGATAAGTTTACAGATGACACCAAGTTGGGGGCAGGAGTTGATTTGTTCAAAGGTAGGAGAGCTCTGCAGAGTGACCTTGACAGGCTGGACAGATGGGTAGAGTCCTACAGGATGGCATTTAACAAGTCCAAGTGATGGGTTCTGCACTTTGGCCACAACAACCCCATGCAGTGCTACAGGCTAGGGGCAGAGTGGCTGGAGAACAGCCAGGCAGAAAGGGACCAAGGAGTAGTGGTTGACAGCTGGCTGAACATGAGCCACCAGTGTGCCCAGCTGGCAAAGGCGGCCAATGGCCTCATGACGTGCATCAGAAATAGTTTGGCCAGCAGGAGCAGGGAAGTCATTCTGCCTCTGTACTCAGCACTGGTTAGGCCACAACTTGAGTATTGTGTCCAATTCAGGACTCCTCAGTTTAAGAAGGACATTGAGGCTCTTGAACGTGTCCAGAGAAGGGCAATGAGGCTGGTGAAAGGTCTGAAGCACAAGCCCTATGAGGAGAGGCTGAAGGAGATGGGATTGTTTAGCCTGGAGAAGAGGAGGCACAGGAGAGACCTTATTGCTGTCTACAACTCCCTGAAGGGAGGTTGTAGACAGCTGGGGGTTGTCCCAGGCAACCAGTGACAGAATGAGAGAGCAATCTCAAGCTGCACTAGAGGAAGTTTAGGCTTGAGGTGAGGAGAAAGTTCTTCACAGAAGGAGTAATTTGCCCAGGGGGGCTGCCCAGGGAGGTGGTGGAGTCCCTATCCCTGGAGGTGTTCAAAAAAGGATTGGACATGGCACTTGAAGCCATGGTTTAGTTGTCAGGTGATGCTAGATATTAGGTAATAGATTGGACTTTATCATGTCTGAGGTCTTTTCCATCCTGGTTGATTCTGTGATTCTGTGAACTCACTTCTTTTCACACCTGGGGGGGGTGGGAAATAAATCATGGCTATGTACTGAAGAGCTAAATGGTAAAATGTTCTGATGCTTCCTTTTATTTTCTTTTTTTCTTTGTTTTCAATTCTTCAATTATATTTGTTAGAACAGAAAATGATGATATGGTAGTACATCTGATCGTTCAAATCTCAGGATTCATATACTAAGCCTTGGAAGGGATCGCAATATATTAGAGGTTGGAAGTGTCCTCAAGAGATCATAGTGTCCAACCTCCCTGCCAAAGAAGGATCATTTAGGTTAGGCTACACAGGAATGCATCCAGGTGGGTTTTGAAAGTCTCCAGAGAAAGGGACTCCACAATGTAATGGGTTGGGGCAGACCCCCTCCCCACCACGTGCAGAAATAACGACTCAGACAAACTGATTGCAAAAGTAGTGGAGAGTTTAAATAGAGAACAGTGAGTGTGCACAAAAGGAAACATGGTGACAAGAAAGAAACCAAAGTAAACCCAGGAAGACCCCAAACCCCACCTGAGGGTGCATCCAAAACCCCCAGGGCTCCTTCTTCCCCCTCCCTCTGCTGGGCTAGTCTCAGCTGGCCAGGCCTGAGACTGCCCATCACCCTGTGGCCTTGGGCCCAATCAGGCTCATGGCCGGGAGATCTCTCCCCCAATTACCAAGTCTCGGAGAGGGAAGGAAAGAGGAAGTGCCAGACCCCACCGCAAAATTTATAGTGGTGCAAGGGATTATGGTAGAAATACCTAATTTCCTGAGTCCACCCACTGGGATGGACTTCTGGACACAGGAAACACCCCTGTAGCAGAGGGCACCCAGCCCAAACTACGACAGGAGCCACCCCTTATTTCATACCATAATCCCTGCATCCAAACACATCATCAGATCAGAAAACTTCTGATGACATGTCCGGCGGAGTCCATATCTTCATCTGGGCGTCCACTCAAACAGTCTCTCATTCAGGCTCAAGCATCAGTCCATTCCAGTTGTTCTTCCTCATGTGATGGAACCTCCCAGCGACGCAGTCCTTCTCCTGCAGTGTGAGTTCCTTGTGGACTCCTTGGGACATCCTGGTCACCTGGAAATACCTCACAACTTCTCAGCTAAGCCTTTACTCTCATATTCAGCGGCAAATTCTCCACCCCTGGGGCAGGCCAGTCGGAACAATCTAGCTCCACGACTGCCTTTTTCAATCCATCCAGGGTGCCGCAGCCAACCGCTTTCACGCGGACCAAAGCTACACGGATGCATGTCAGAGGCACTCCGCACCCCCCGGCTGGGCGCTCGCGTACCGAGGCAGGACAGCATCCGGCTGCACAACCTCCACCCCCGAAGAGGGAGGAGCTGCGCCACAGCCCACTGAAGAAGCAGGGAGGCGGAGCCAGGTGCTCAGCGCCATTTTCGGAACACGGCCAAAAACACCAGGGAAAGATTTACAGCTGCCGCCGCCGCCTGAACGCAGCCCGGCTCGGGCGGTGCCGCCGCCACTGCTTGAACGCAGCCCGGCCCGGCCCCCGCCGTCTCTGTCGCCGCGATGCAGAGTCCAAGTCACCTCCAGCAGTCGCTTGCCCGCTCGCCGCGGGTGTCCGCCCCCGCAGCGGCCGCGGGCCGACCACGCTCTGCTTGCCGCTGCCCCTCCTCCGCTCCCTGCCGCTCCGCAGAGAATGAGGAGAAGGCAGGTCTCGCCTTCTTAGGCTACTCGAGCACTCTTAAGCCACCCTGGGCAGAAAGTCACAGAAAGAACCACCCCTCGCTGTTCCCAAGCAACAGGAGGGACTTCCATGCCATCAGCCACGCACCAGGTGTCCTTCTGCAGTCCACAGGAGTTCACACAGTCGCCCCGGTAACACAAAACCTGAGCCCCAACTTTCCAAACCCAAACCAACGCCCAGAACTAAATTTAAACTCTCCATCTTTTGCAATCCGAGCTGCAGTTGGCCCCACATTGGGCGCCAAAATGTAATGGGTTGGGGCAGATCCCCTCCCCACCACAGGCAGAAATAACGACTCAGACAAACTGATTGCAAAAGTAGTGGAGAGTTTAAATAGAGAACAGTGAGTGTGCACAAAAGGAAACATGGTGACAAGGTGCCTCCCTGGGCAGCCTGCTCCAGTGCTCCTATTTTCTCACGAAGATGTAAACCAGACCAAATTATTTGTACCCCACATTACATTCCAGTGACCAGAAGCAGTGCCTTAAAATCACACGGACTGAGTAATTACCATAGACTTTGTTCATAGGGACATTTAGTGGATGCAGAGATCTTGTGTTCTCTGTAGTATTGGACCTGCTGTAGCCTTAAAATAGATTTGGAACATAGAAGCAGAGCAAGGAAGAAAAAGATGTATGACATGATATCTGTATGTGTTGTTCACAAAACTCAACCATTGAATAGATATTCAGACAGAAAGGGTAAAGATCAACACAAAGATTTAGCTGTGTAGTGAATGTCTGAACTAATGGAAGGCTTAAGTCTAAGCCCTAGGATATAGTATTAGGAGTCTCAACAGCTTGCCAAGAGCACAGAGTCTTCTGAGACTTTTCCTCTCCAAGGACACTGTCCTGTGACATCAGGTGAAGTAGCCCATAAATCTTAGCATATATAAAAATGGTAAGAAGACTCAGCTCTGTGACCAAAGCTCTAAGCCTTATCATATTATATTGTGATAGTATTCCTATCTCGCTGAATTTCAGCAGGGTTGGCTGATTTGCTATGAATGCATCAGTTGGCAATACATGGGCAAGTTAATCTATGCACGTTCAGCAGCTACATGCCTTAAGGGGGCTGGTTCTTTGGACATCAAAGGTAGTAGTGTTAATTTGGCTTAGGAATAAAACATATACTGAAGTGTTTGGATATTATTCTTCCCACACGTACACTTTGTGGAAGAATTTGTAATTCTCTTATGGCACTCTGAATTCAGCCTCTGGGAGAAAGGCAAGAAAGTTAAAACTGAATATGTCTGCCTGCCTAACTCATAAGTTGTGCTGCTTTTTATGCTTTTGGAACATGAAGACCCAGTTCTGATCTTTTTTTGCTGACTTTACCAGGAATAGAAATAAGGCCTAGGGTCACAGTTTCCTTGTTAGCTTTTTCCTCTTTTTTTTTTTTTTTTACATTCAAACTCAATTTGAGATAAACTTTGCCCTTTGGGGAAGCAACTACAGATAGTACTAAAATCAACATAAATTAAAAACTGATCGTATTTACAATGTCACTAGCTGTGAATTATGTTCCCCATGTGAAATGGGTTTTGCTGCTTAGTTTTGGAAGGGTCACTGTTATGTACACACTTATATACATAAACAGAAATACCAATGCATCAAACAATATCATACTTCTTTGTAGAGTGATGTTTTATCTATACAGTACTGGCAATGAATAACCTCAATCAGGAAATAAGTTTTCTTGGCACTCAATTTTCCACAGTCTTTAGATCCATTAGTGAAAAGTTATTATATGCATCCAGGCTTTTGATTGTTTGTTTCTTTTATTAAGAAAGCACAAGATCTTTTTTTTATATGCATTGTAATGTTTATGGTGTGCAATAAATCTGCAAAACAAGACAAAAAGAAAAAACAGACATTTAGGAACTGGAACTAACTTTTCAGGATCTGAAGAAACTAATGAAACAAACGAACAAGTCTTTATGTGATGAAATTATTTTTTTTAAGTGAACAAAAGATATAAAAAAACCTGACAAAAAATATATATATTTATAGATCAGAACAGACATTTATTTTATTTTACCTTTGAAAGAAATATTTGTCCATGCTTGACAAACTGGGACAGTGAACATGGCAAGTTGAAGAATAGTAGAAGGTAGATACAGGAAAGACCTTAAAGTCCTTCTTAGCCATTCCTAACACAAGATAGTTCCCTAAAGTATGCTCCTGAGAGTCTGATCCAGTCTGATTTCAAATGAGTCAGCTGCTACCATTTTTACAGCCTCTCTAATGAGGCTTGGGAGTCTTCAGCCAATGAAGTTATTCAGGCATTAGAATTAAAATTATAGGCAAAGGTATAAAATATATTTTTGGGTTGCCATCCAGATTCTGTTAGATTTAACAAAGTATAATGAATGTGCATGCAAGTTCTCAGAAGGATGCCTGATAAGACCTAGTTGGGGATTTGGGTCTGAAGCAGCGTAATCTCATCAAGGAGTGTAGATTTTGAAAAGAATTAGATTTGTATGCAGGAATTTCTGAAAGCACTTTCATGTATTTATAATCTCTTGTCTTAAAAGAAATGAAAGTACAACTGTGGTTTTTCTCTCCCACAGAAGTCCAGAGACCTTCTATTTTGCTTTCCAATACAAAAATGAAGACTTACATATTCCTTGGGTTAGGTAACATGTAATAATGGCATGAAATGAAATCTTAATTAAGGTTAATAGGTTGGCAGATTTAAGATAAATTCATTGTGTGCAGTAAATTCTAGCTTCCATATTAGCTCTCAGCTGTGACTTGTTGCCCTAATGCATGAAATTCCAGGTATTTCCTAGTGTTGCATGCAAGTCCACCCAAGAGAATACATAATTTTTTCCAAACAAGTGAATCCAGAATTTGCAGCCTGAGCAATAACTGAGTGCCTGCTACATCTCTCACACCTTCCTGGCTACAGACTGTGCCTCAAGTTATTCCCACTGTGGATTTTGAAGAGGTAAAAGGTAACCTGATCACAGCAGATACCACATTCATCCAGATGGAGGGGATGAGGAGCTGAAGTGGTCGGGAAATCATGGGCAAATATTTGCATAAGCACCCCATAGCATAGACTTGGTGGTTTAGAGGCAGAAGGCTAGAAAGAGGCTATGGTGGGGTCTGGATTTAAGAGGCTGTGTGTCCTACCTGCCCATGTGGAGTACATGTGGGAAGGGTGAAGCTTTCCAGATGCTTCAGAGAGGCTGGGAATGGTGAATATTTGCCAGCTGGCAGTCTCAGACAAACACACTGCAAAGGAAAGATCTGAAACAGGGAGTAGATAAGCCACAGATGGTTCACCTCGCTGAGAAGCAGCCAGGGCGATACTGTCCCATGGGCAGGGACAAGCACCCGGGGGGGGGGGGCGGGAAGGCACCAAAACGCTGGAGAGGACAGTCTCTGCTAGGGCTCTCCCGGCTAATTCTTGAAAAACTCACAAGCCAGATGAGGTTTGTATTACACTACTTTCTCCTGTCTGGAGCTGGCTGTGAGCAGACAGCTAAAATCTCACCCTGATGGCTGTGGATCCCCCTACAGAACAACTTCTTTCTACACCCATACCTAACAAAAAGACCACAGAGAAAAATATAGCGTGTGGAAGCTGTTTTCTCTCATTCTGGAGGAATCCTTCATTAGCTGCTTTGACAATATAATGATTGTCTGCAGCACAGTTGCAAGGCTGAAAATCTGGTCCAAAATAATCTGTTTATTTTGTTTTTAGCACGTTTCTAATTTGTAGGTACAGACTGGTCTTGCTCACAAGAGGGCAAAGCTATTTTTGTGCTGTTGCCAAGATACTACTGGCACTAACAGACTGATCAGATAGCAGCTGTCAATAGCTGTGACAAACTAACACGATGATTCAAAGAGGGAGTTTAAATGGTACAGAGTGGTGCAGAGCCTGCCTGAGATATCTCCAATGCGCAAATCTTCTGCTCAGTCCTAGTCCTTCCAAAATCTCTGTAACACAGACCATCATGAGAGGTGGCTGGCACAGGGGAAAAACACAAGTTATTTACAAACCCCATCACAGAGCCTGTACTTCATACCTAGCATAGATTTCCTTACAAGTGTACAATATAGCTTAAAAGCTATAAAGATGGCTTTGAAGGGCACAGTACTGCCTGAGAGAATGATGGTACAAACAAGCTAGGACTGAAAGACTGAGAGAGAATAAGTGAATTCATAAACACAGAAGGCATAGCCATACCTAGTGCAAACTAAATACTTTTAGGGAAAGTTTAACAAACACAAGCCAGAAACATTTCGTGAAAGCAAGATTCCTAACCTTTATTGCCAGCCCTTCAACTGTTAACTATAATGCCTAATGTTTTCTTTAGAATTTCTTCCAGAGTAGCAATTTTAAGTACAAAATGTGCACTTAATAATAAGTCCAAATTAGAAGAGACATAGTGGGAGAAGGAGTCTGAATTTGCCTGAGCTTTGCACAAAGCTGAAAGAATAAGAGTTGGCAAAAATAATGCAATTTACATTCAGTAATGAAAATGTTTCTAACAGAATGTGTACACACTTTGCATTTATATGTCTGTAGTTTGACATATAATATGGAAAAAAATTTTTTAGAAATTTAAAATAAGATTACAAATGGGTAACTGTTGCATTAGGGATTCTGTGACCACATAAAAAAGTGAAATGAATCCTCTGATTGTGAGCTGTATGCAGTTAAAATGTAAAATTTTAAGTTCAATAAAAATGTCTGTCCAATAAAAATGCTTCAAAGTCACCTTGCAAAATGGAATGTACAACATAACACTAAGGGCTACATGAATAGATTTTTAAACAGAAACTTTTTTTTTTTCTCCCCTACATATAATTAGCATGAAATTTGTGAAATAAAATCACAGAATGAAATTGTGCTTTTCTATGTACATGTATATGAGCCTGTATGTATATACATTTATATGTGTGCATGTACACATACATATACAGACATACAAATCTATAGAATCATATAATAGACAACATTAGGATCAGTATGATACTATTTCTAAATTTCTTATCTTTTGCCTTCATGTAAGGCTACAGATAATAGTAAACAAGATATGATTCCTGTGCTTTGCACCTTTTTTATGTCAAGAAAAGGGCTAAAGTATAAGCAGATGAGAATACAGAGCATTTTGCTGACAAAGCACTACTGTAAAATTCTGTCAAATTAGATAAACTAGGATCCTGAATTTTTCTGAGGTGACAGCGAAACTTGTGTCAAGTACTACAGCTGGGAAATTCCTTTCCACCAAATGAAGAGTCTAGATGTGGAAGGTTGTGAAGTTTCCAGAGTTCAGAGTTGGAAACTTTAACGCTTGGGTTGATTCCTAAGCAAAAAGGAAATTTCTGATTGTATCTTCTCAGTGTTTTTCAAAGAGCTGCAAACAAACAAAAAAAAATTAGACAGCTATCAGATCAGAAGTGACAGATTAGCTCTCCTTGCACTCATCCTGCAAAACAGTTAATTTTGCAATTAGTATTAAACATGAAAAATAGGCCATCACCTTAAGCTAACCATTAGCTTGATTTCACAAACTTATATAGTAGCAAACAAGCACAAACACTGTTTCTTGACATCTTACTGCTTTCTGTTCACCAAGTTTCACGAACAAGCAGAATCAGGAAAATAAAGCGTTGCAAAGCAACAGAAGTTGAATGTCATTTTGTAAATACTGAAGGGATATAAATAAAATCACTAATCCTTATCCATGGTATGTTGGATTGGTTGTTTTTAAGTAAAATTTCTTCTTTTTTTTTTTTTTTTTTTTAAATAGGAATTACTTCAGCACAGAATGCTTGTTAAAAATAATGATCAACTGAAAGATTCTTAAATTGCCATTAATCTCCAAAACATTGTATTCTTTGCTTTTAACTGTGCCAGCATAGAGTCTTCTTTGGAAAGATACATGGGTGAAAATAGGTAGGACGGAAGACCTTCAAATTAGTCATAGGACTGAACAGGTGAAAAAGACTTGGGTTTATGTAGAAGTTTAGAACATGACACTCCAAAATTCTCTTTCAGGTTCACATGTTTCAGGTGTCCCTGAAACCACTATTGCCTTCAGTTTTCCACTGGAAAAAAGTTAACAATAGTATTTACTCTTCTCATATGGCTGTCAGAAGGAATCTCACATATTAAGTATCAAGAACTGAGGCCAGTGTCATGTTTTCAGCATCTAATACCAGCCCAGAGAGAGAAAGAATTTTAGAAAACTGAGTGACATAGGCAGAAATAAAGCTATGAATCCTAGATACTTCTTAGGGAAGAATAGAAAACAAAAGTAGTATTATAATCTAAATGCATAGAGAACATGTCTCTGAGCCTGAGGAGAGGCATACTTGAATATTAAGCTTGAACTTTGGAGAAAGAAACTGGCAAGAAGGATAAATTGTAAAAGCTCTGGCTAGTAAATTCAGGAACAGTAGAACTACAGAAGGATAATGAGAGAAAACAAATGCTGCTCTGAATGGATCCATAGTCACTAGACAGGTCAGGGACCTGTGATGTTGGTTCTCTGCCTTGGCTGACACAAAGCCTTGCAGTTCAAACTCTTGCATCTGATTGTTTTCACTAGTTCACTGCTCTATAATCTCCTTTCCCATTATACTGTCCCTTTCTGAGCAGACATTATACCCTGTTGTATACAGACGGGAACTAGGCATTTGCACAAAGAGCTGTATAATTGCCTGACCTTCCCCTTGCAATTATGTTCTTCCCATCCTGATGTTTCCTCCACCTGGTGTTCTAGCTCTCTATTGTTGTGCCATATCTGTCACCAAAGTGAAAACCCTCTGAGCACAGAATATGCCTGTCTCTGTGCCTAGAGTATTTTGGGTGGTGCCACAATATACACAGTACACAAACAGTGGTGTTATCTTCACCAGATCTATATCAAACTTTTGCAAGCTGAACGTTTGCATGGTGGCATTTAGTTGAATCACATTAATTGAACTCTGATTTTGCAAACAGTACTCTTGCAAAAGTGCCTTAGCCTTTGAGCTGTTGTAATATTCTCTAACCCTGTTCCTGTATCACACCCTATAACATCTTTCTGTTTTGAAGGGCAAGGGTTTGTTTCCACTGAAACAAGCTATCCTCTGACGTCAATAGACTGAAATTTGGGATAACAAAAAAGAAATTGCTTAATGGTAGCAGGAGAACAACAACCAAAGGAAGAAAAAAAAGGGGAGTGAGAGACTTATGAATGGCATCTTCCTACAAAAGAGGAAAAGATAAAGACCTGAAATAATAATAACCAGAAGACTACTCATTAACTAGCCTGTCATCAGTTTAAGACTTTCCAAGAGTTTCTATCAACAGATGGACAATTACACTGGTTATTTTCCTCCATATACACTTTGAAGTTCTCTTTAACTCCTTGTGTATGATTTAACATGCTAGGTGCTTTCAACTGTTAAGCAAGAGAGATTTTATCCCTAAGACTTTCATATAAATTGGTAATTTGGATAAAAGTTCACATAAAAATTTGTGGTTTATCAAATCATTAACATAGACCTCACAGCTGGTCTGTGTTTTTGTACCCAGGAGCCAGCTGTACTCACCTGATACAGGAGAATATCTATGAGGGCATGGATAGTGATAGTCAACCACAGACTGACAGTAACTGAGCATTTTAGAGCAAACACCTTCTTTTCACTATTGTTTTCAGAGAAACAATTTCTCTGCCATTTCCATTGCCACATTGTGGCAGTTTAGAATTAGAATAGAATTAACCAGGTTGGTTAATTCTTTGAGATCATCAAGTCCAACCTATCACCCAGCACCATCTTATCAACTAAACCATGGCACCAAGTGCCCCATCCAGTCTCTTAAACAGCTCCAGTGGTGGTGGCTCCACCACCTCCCTGGGCAGCCCATTCCAATGGCCAATCACTCTTTCTGTGAAGAACTTCTTCCTAACATCCAGCCTAAACCTCTCCTGGAGCAGCTTCAGACTGTGTCCTCTTGTTCTGTTGCTGGTTGCCTGGGAGAAGAGACCAACCTCTGCCTGACTACAACCCCCCTTCAGGTAGTTGTAGAGAGCAATAAGATCACCCCTGAGTCTCCTCCTCTCCAGGCTAAGCAATCCCAGCCTTTCCTCATAGGGCTTGTGCTCCAAACCCCTCACCATTTTTGTTGCCCTTCTCTGGACACATTCATGTATCTCAATGTTCTTCTTAAATTGAGGAGGCCACTCAAGGTGTGGCCTGACCAGTGCTGAGTACAGAGGCAGAATGACTTCCCTGCTCCTGCTGGCCAAACTATTTCTGATGCACATCAGGATGCCATTGGCTTTCTTGGCCACCTGGGCACACTGCTGGCTCATGTTCAGCCTACTATCATAGTATTATAGTATCAGTGAGGGTTGGAAGGAACCACAAGGATCATCTAGTTCCAACCCCCCTGCCATGGGCAGGGACACCCCACACTAGATCAGGCTGGCCAGAGCCTCATCCAGCCTGGGCTTAAACACCTCCAGGGACGGCGCTCCAACCACCTCCCTGGACAACCCATTCCAGGGCTTCACCACTCTCATGGGGAAGAACTTCCTCCTCACATCCAGTCTGAATCTCCCCACCTCCAGCTTCATTCCATTCCCCCTAGTCCTATCACTACCTGATATCGTGAGAAGTCCCTCCCCAGCCTTCTTGTAGGCCCCCTTCAGATACTGGAAGGCCACAATTAGGTCACCTCAGAGCCTTCTCTTCTCCAGACTGAACAGCCCCAACTCCTTCAGTCTGTCCTCATAGGAGAGGTGCTCCAGCCCTCTGATCATCCTCGTGGCCCTTCTCTGGACACCTCCCAGCACGTCCATATCCCTCTTGTAACAGGGGCTCCAGAACTGGACGCAGTACTCCAGGTGGGGTCTCACTAGAGCTGAGTAGAGGGGGAGAATCACTTCCCTTGACCTGCTGGCCACACTTCTCTTGATGCAGCCCAGGATCTGATTGGCTTTCCGGGCTGCAAGTGGACACTGAGAGCTCATGTTGAGCTTCTCGTCCACCAGCACCCCTAAGTCTCTCTCCTCAGGGCTGCTTTCCAGCCAGTCACTGCCCAGCCTGCATTTGTGCCTGGGATTGCCTCGACCCAGATGCAGGACCCTTCACTTGGTCTTGTTGAACCTCCTGAGGTTGGCTTGTGCCCACCTCTCCAGCCTGTCAAGGTCCCTCTGGATGGCATCCCTTCCCTCCAGCGTGTCTGCTGCACCACACAGCTTGGTGTCACCAGCAAACTTGCTGAGGGTGCACTCAATGCCACTGTCCATGTCACCGACAAAGATGTTGAACGAGACTGGTCCCAGGACTGATCCCTGAGGGACTCTGCTTGTCACTGGCCTCCACTGGGACATGGACCCATTGACAGCCACTCTTTGGGTGCAGCCATCAAGCCAGTTCTTTATCCATCTAGTGGTCCACCCATCAAACCCATGTTTCCGCAGTTTGGAGACCAGGATGTGGTGCAGGACAGTGTCGAAGGCTTTGCTCAGGTCTTACCGTGATTGAGAGATAGAGACAAAGTTTGATGCAAGCCAAGTGTCTACTTTATTGTACAAAGTCATTTTTTTATATAGGCTAACATAATCAAAAGCAACTTGTGATTGGTAATTAGATGTGTCTGTGCTACAGTTACAGATTCATGATTGGCTGCCAAGGAAATGTCAGGGAACACACATCACCAGGCAAGGCCCAGACAGGTGTTAGAGAAAAGGCAAACGATCAAGCGTCTCTTATCTAAGTTCAGAGAGAAGACAAAAGACTCTCCTGCAATGTTTACCAGCTCTTATTCTCAGGCCGTTGTGTGGCTTCCCTGAGTCACAATGGCCATTGGTAATCAGCTAAATGCTTTTTTCTCTCTACATAGCTGCAGTTTCTTCCCAAGGTTTGTGGCCCACAAGAGCTAAAACATTTCCTTCTATCAGCTGAGCATTGCTTGAGGTTCTACCCCCTAAATTCAGTCCATCATGTTCTGGTTTTGTAGAGGTTAGATTATGGAAATAGTCAATTTTCCTTTCGCAGTCTCTTATAGTTCTTAGCCTTTCCACCTCTTTTAGTTCGGCCACCATGTTCATCAGATCCCTGATCTGCTCACACCTAACACAGGAGCTGTTCCTTCCATCCTCCACAAGCCATTTGAGTTAATGTGAATTGAAGCATACAATTAAAAATTATGCATGACCTTTCACTGAGAAGTAGAAGACTGAGGATAATATATGATCACTGGGTATTTTTTAACCTGAATTAATTGGCAGAAAAATCTGTAATATAACAAGACCATATATAAAATAAACATAATTTTTAATTAAAAATGAAGTTGTGTTAATAAGCACAACTTCACAAGAGAGGCTGTTGTAGTTTTAGGCTATGCTGGGGGAGGCCATATTGTAGATGTGTAAATCACAGAATCACAGAATGTTAGGGGTTGAACGGGACCTCCAGAGATCATTGAATTCAAACTCCCTGCCAAAGAAGGATCACCTAGGGCAGGCTACACTGAAACACAACCAGGTGGGCTTTGAAATTCTCCAGAGAAGGAGGGTCCACAACCTCTCTGGGCAGACTGGTCCAGTGCTCTGTCTCCCTCACTGTAAAGAACTGTCTCCTCATGTTGAGGTTGAACCTTCTGTGTTCTAGCTTGTACTCATTGCTCCTTGTCCTATCACTTTGTGTCAGCAAAAAGATACTGGCACCTTTGTCTCCTTCCCTCATCCATCCCTCAGATACTTATAGACATTGATCAGACAGTCTCTCAGCCCCAGTTCTCTCAGTCTTTCTTCACAGGAGAGATGTTCAAGTCCTGCAATCATCCTCATAGTTCTCCATGTGACTGTCTGCAGAAGATTCCTGTCCCTGTGCCCAAAACTGGACATAGTATTCCAGGTGAGGTCTCACCAGTGCAGAGTAGAGAAAGAGAACCTCCCTAGACCTGCTGGACACATTTTTCTTAATGCATCCCAGGATGCTGTTGGTCCTCTTGGCCACAAGGGCACATTGCTGTCCCATGGATAACCTGCTGTCTACTAGGACTTAGTCTGTACTGATGTGTAGTGTTATTCCTCCTCATATGCAGTATTCTGCACTTGAACTTTATGAGGTTCACCCTGTCCAGCTCTCCAGCCTGATCAGATCTCACTGGATGGCAGCACAGCCTGATGAGTGTCAGCCACCCCCTCCTGTTTCATATAATCAATAAACTTGCTGAGGGTATACTCAGTCCCTTCATCCACATCACCGATGAAGATATTGTATAAAACTGGACACAGTACTGGCCCCTGGGGAACACCACTGACAACAAGCTTCCAACTGGACTCTGTGCTGAGGGATGATGAGGGATGTTCTTGAAACAGATATCAAGCTAGTCAGTTAGAGATTTAATTTTCTTCCATGAGCTTTTAACAGATTAAGGAGAAAAAAACCAACAGGAAAGCTTTAAAACTGTTCAATTAAGAGAGTAGTAGTTTTAAATATTAGAGCTTAAAATCTATCTAAAAAGAGATAAAGAAATGTAACCTCCACTAGGGTTAAGTGTCTCCTTTTGGGTTATGGATTTTAAGAGTTTGGGGCTTGAGGATTTTTTCTAATTTTCATCTTTAGCTGTTATACCTAGAATATAGACCAAAGAACCAGATTTCAAGAAAGGAAACTACTTAGATCACAGTCTTATTTAACAGTGAAAATATTTTATCATCTACTTTATAAACTCTTTGTGATCTCAATGATAAGTGCTGTGGAAATCATAATGGTCTTTTACCACCCATGGATCTGTGTAAAGACCATAAAAGTCACAGATAACATTCATGCTACCACAAGTCCCACCCATTATGAGTCTATGCATAAGCTTGGTTCTTTCTTTTCCCATTCTTACATGTATCAATATGTTTTTTCATAAGTTCTAATATTTGAGGTAATTTTGTTGTCTCATTTGTGAAGGTGGAGAGTCATCTCCTTCAGTGTGGTGCCAATGGTATGCTTAATGCAGCTCAGGAGGGTATTGGCCTTTTTTGCCCCAAGGACACACTGCTAGCATATATGCTCAACCGGTGTCCACCAGGACCCACAGCACCTTCTCTGCCAAGCTGCTTTCCATCTGGATGACCCCCAGCATATATTAGCACATGGGTTTGTTCCTCCCCAGATGCAGCACTTTGCATTTCCTCTTGCTGAGCTTCGTGAGGTTCTTGTCATCCAATTTCTCCGGCCCATAAAGGTCCCATTGTATGGCAGAACAGCTGCTCACAAGCACACACAATCACTGTGGCACAAATACAAAGTTTCTCATCTTGCAATACAAACCCATCATTTGTCAAAAACTGTTCAGAAAAGCTGTTACCAAAATTTCTCGCCAACAAATAGGACAAGAAGATAAGTAGGAATCTAGTTCTTCAAACAAAGTTCTTTTTCACATCAGTAGATCACATTTTCTCTGAAGTCCTGTTATCAACTTGGAAGGATGCAACGTTTCACAGTAAGGCAATTTAGTAGGAATTTATGAGTGCTGGGAAGTAGCAAATTAGAGTAGATACTATCTTGTTCAGCCTGATTAGTTGTACTGCCAGATGAATATGACTGTATTAATTATGGGTATTTTGCTTTTTTTTCTAACACAGTGTTTCATGCCTTTACACAACATAAACTGTAGTAATGGATTAAATGCAGCCTTGAAACCATGACTTCACAGGGTCTCATCTTGCCTCTTAACATAGCAAGGATGATATCAACTCAATGAAAAGGCCTTAACTCAATGAAAAAGCCTCCCTTAATGTGGGAAGTTAATTTGGAATTATGATTGATTTCTTGTGCAGATGCCCATCTTCTGAATTCTGAAGTGTGTAATTTGGAATAAAGACCCTTATTTTGAAGTCAGAGGATGTGACTCATCTCATTTAGCTTCAGACATCCACAGCTGAGATGTTTATAATCAAACGAGCCATCTTTGTAGTCAAATAGAAGGATAGGAAAGCTCAGAGGATGTAATTTATATGCTCTATTTTAGATTTCTACCTTTAGAATAAGATGAATCATATGCTAGAAATGATATTGATTATTAAAGGAAATCTAAATAAGTGTTTCAATGTGAATTTCTAAAGTTGTGTGGGATCAACCTGCTCAGGAGATCAAAACCAGTAAATTTGCAATCACTTCAGTCTGAATTAATTTTCCATTTAGATCAGACTTAAAGGAATCAATGACAACTGCTATATCACCGCTTCCACTTTCTATTACCTTGGTTTCTCAAAAAGTTATCCATATAAGTGCTGACAAATCCTAATCCTAGCAAACATCTGATGAGATCTTTATGTTCATTGATACAGTTTCAAAATTTCCACATATTTCTTGCATGTCATTTCAGGTCGTGCTTATTTCTCACACAGATCACAGCCTTCCATAACTAGGTTTTTCTGAGTAGAGTTTTTACCATATTTCAGCTACCCTTGATAGAATCTGTTCCTTTTCTGGAAAACTTCAAAAAAATATGTATTCCCAGAAATCATTCACCAATGCACAACGTTATTCCCTTGTTTTCCATTACAGTTTATCTCACGTCGTGTCCCACTGATATTGTATTGAATGTTAAAGATGATAATATCTAACTGTACCTCATGCTTGATTTCTGTATCATAAGCACAATTTGCAGTGTTTCACTGAATAATAAAAAGGAAGTTTATCACATGACTCCTCACACATAGATACCCAAGAACTGTTTTGTGTACTGAGAATGTGGGTTGGGAAGGAAGATGCAAATTCTAGACCACTGAGAAGCCCGTTTCAGGTAATTCAGCAAACCAGAAACTCTCATCAAGGAGAGAAATTCTCAGGCAACAACAGGAATTGTTGCAGGCATGGTTTTGAAGATTGACAGGGAGATGGCTGAATAGTGTCAATATCCACTATAGTTTGCTTGGGTTTCATGAGAAATCATCCAAATTGTGTCACAACAAAATTGTACTCCAGAAGGGATATTTTTTTGGCTAGGAAGTACTTTCAGTAGAGACTACTTTTCAAAATTAATTGCTATTAAATCTGTGTCTTTGCTTGATTCCTTGTGAGACAAAGAGAAGCCTTGCACAGAGCTGTGAAATATTGCTGTAAAGATCACATCCTAACAGATTGGAGGGTTACTGTCTCACTGATGGAGCCTCCCAATTTCTTTAAGAAAGCTTTTTGTGAAAGAGTACCCTGTGACTTATTCCTAGATTGCTTAATCTATCAGCCTATCAAGTTTCATTGGTGAAGTATAATGCTGACATTAAATTGGACAAGACTTGCTGATATTCTGTTCTGTGGCCCATTAGCTAGCAAACTTGTAACTTAAAGGAGAAAGTGCCAAGTAGAATGTTTACATTGCTCCAAATCAGTGAACAAAAAAAAAACTAGCCATTTTTTAGATCATTATATACTTGCATTTTCAGTGCTGAAAACAAAAAAACTATTACACATTTACTTTACAATAATTAATATGAAATAATTCTTAGCTTTATTCTACTACTGAAATCCAAATAGAATCATAAAATCATAGAATCAATAATGTTGGAAAAGACCTCAGTGATCATCAAGTTCAACATATTAACAAAACCTCATGACTAACTAAACCATGGCTTCAAGTGCCATGTCCAATCCTTTTTTGAACACCTCCAGGGATGGGGACTCCACCACCTCCCTGGGCAGCCCATTACAATAGCAAATTACTCCTTCTGTGAAGAACTTTCTCTTCACCTCAAGCCTAAATTCATCTGGTGCAGCTTGAGACTGTGTCCTCTTGTTCTGTTACAGGTTGCCTGGGAGAAGAGACCAAGTCCCAGCTGTCTACAACCTGCCTTCAGGTACTTGTAGAGAGCAATAAGGTCTCCCCTGAGCCTCCTCTTCTCCAGGCTAAACAACCCCAGCTGCCTCAACCTCCCCTCATAGGGCTTGTGCTCGAGACCTCTCACCAGCCTAATTGCCCTTCTCTGGACATGTTCAAGTGTCTCAATGTCCTTCTTAAATTGAGGGCCCCAGAACTGGACACAGTACTCAAGGTATGGCCTAACCAGTGCTTGGTACAGGGGCAGAATGACCTCCCTGCTCTTGCTGGCCAAATTATTTCTGATGCAGGTCAGGATGTCATTGGCCTTCTTGGCCACCTGGGCACACTGCTGGCTCATGTTCATGGCCTGTCTAGGTCCCTCTGCAGAGCTCTCCTACTCTCTAACAGATCAACACCTGCTCCCAACTTGGTGTCGCCTGCAAACTTACTAATGGTGGGCTAAATCCCCTTGTCCAGATCATCAATAAAGATATTTAATTGGATTGGGTCCAACACTGATCCCTGGGGGACACCACTAGTCACTGGGTGCCAGCTGGAAGTGGCACCATTCACCACCACCCTCTGGGCTCACCCCTCCAGCCAGTTCCTTACCCAGAGCAGAGTGCTGCTGTCCAAGCTGCGGGCTGACAGCTTGGCCAAGAGTTTGAAATAGTATTTTCAAAAGACTGTGACTGTTTTCAATCCAGGCTTTTGGAAACTTCACCTTAAGCCATTTCTAGACTCTTCTTGATGGGTTCCTGGTGGATTTTCTACTAAAGAAATAGTTACATTAAAATACATATAATGCAGCCACACTAAAAAGGAGGGAACAATTTTACCAAGGCAGGTTTTAAAAGAGGCTAACAGCATGAAATACTAAGTAGCTTTGATTTTAGAAGAGTACAGCCAAAATGCCAGTAAAATTTTAATTTAGATTGAACAATTGTGACTTTCTTCACATTCTCAGAAAATCATGTGCCTCCCTTGTCTTCTGCTCTACAACAGTAGTTACTACCCTATATCCATTTATAAGATACATGCTGATGTCTATGGCAAAGTTTCAGGGTCTGTCCATGTACACAATATCACATATATATTAGTCATGTTGTAGAGGAAGAAAAGCCAGATACTGGATATTTTGATTAACAAAATGGGATGGAGTTCAACAATGCTTCAGTTTTGAAAAATCATTTTTTTCTATTTTCAATCCTGTTAATTGCAGTGGTAGAATTGTCATCGGGGATGTTTTTTAGTCACTCTAAGTATAAAATAACAATGAAAAAAACCCTCATAGTCCATAAAAATAAAATACATGTTTTCAACATTGAGCTATACATTTTGCCACTGGGGAGGTCTTCAAACAGTTTTACTAGGGAACATTAGCATCCACTGTTGTCTCAAGATATAATAATTAATGCAAATTAAGCATTTTATTTCAAAGTTTAATCTTATATTAAACTACTAGGAAGTAGAAATGTATGTTCGTGGAAATAGAATACAATGTATTTGTTCAGTGTGGCTTCTCATATTCCTGTAAATCCAAGCACTGTCTCTGATTCTTAGTGGAACATGAGTCTGAGACAGCACAATTCCCACAACAAAACCCAATCTTTTACTGTACTGCTTGCTTAACAGCCAAAGTCTGTGATTTCAGTACAAATCACACATTATGTAGTTTTTTGGTTGGTTTTTTTGTGGGTTTTTTTTTCTTAAAACTTATCTTCTGAAGCTTAGAAATTGCCTGGAAAATCTAATGCAACCAGCTAAGGAGTCTGAATTTTTATTGCAAAGAGTCTTTTTTTAACTTGCAGGTTTTCCACCTCTTCAATATGTGAAGTGGTATATTAAGAACAATGACTGCACTAGTAATTCACACCCTGGTTTCCTGGTTTCATGAACCCCCTAGTAATTATGAAGGGTCTCTGGCACCCCATGCAATAAACTTTGAGTTGCTTTGACTGCAGGGTTGCTGGGAGTAAATCTCCTTGGCTGACTCCTTTTCTGGACTGTTTGCTACCTGAGCGCTCAGCTTTTCTTGACGGCAAGTCTTGAAGCTGAACTGGCCGAGGAGGACTTCATGCTATTAAATGCATGAGAATAGGCACTTACAGAGGTCTAGCTCCAAAATTCCCTGTCAGGGAATGAAGCCATACAGTGATGAATGCAGTCAGGCAAGCTGGAAAAAAGCCAGGTTATTTTCTACCCATCAATAATCTGTCAAGTTTTGACAAATGTTTTCTTGATATCGACATGTTTCAAGCCAATGAATCTGGGTTTCCTAACTTAAAAATTGTCCCACCTGCAAAAGTCCAATCATTTCTGGAAGGAAGATAGCAATTTAACTCGTTAATAGAGTGTAAACTTCAGGGATTTAATTTTAAAACCAATCTACTCTTCTATAAAAATAAATATTTTATGAGTCATAACAGTTGTACTTATTTTCAGTTCTCAGAAAAGGGGAACTGAACTCAGTTCAACTCACTGCCTGGCAGTACTGTGAAATCCTCTCAACAACAATTATATCACTTTAATACGTCTCTCTTCATTTCGTAAGCCTTCTACTCTTCCTGGTTGTTTGGGGATTTTCTATGGGGGGAGAGGTGGGAGTTGGGTTGGATTGGGTTTTTCATTTGTTGGCTTTGATGGTGTTAATGACTGCAGCAATTTTGCTAAGTGGAGGAAAGAAAGCATTTTGAAAAAAGAAGTATTTTTTTAGGGGTAGAGAAAGAGATTTTCAGGGAGGCTTTGTACATGTTTTAATTTTTATTGATAAAGGAGAACATCAAAAGCATCTGCTGGAAATGTTTGCCATCAGTATTCACACTACCATCAAGAACCTATTCATTCTGGTACCTAGATGTAGTCATACCACTTCAGGCTGTGGTCTTCTGAGATCACAAAAACTAAATAGAATTAGAGCTACCCAGTGTTTAACTAAAAGAAGTCCATGGAAAACCCCAGGTATCAGAGAGTGGGATGGAGGATGCATCTCTCCCTCTGATCAAGAGTGGAACTAGTCTGCTGCCAGAGGCAGCATGTGTCAACAATATTGGGCCAAATGCTTCTGAGCGATTAAGCTTTACTGAGTGGTGAAGCATAAGATCTAAGGTGGAAACATTCCTAGATGGAACAACACAAACTATTTATTTTCCCAATTGGCTTTGTTATTTCATTTATCTACTTCTCTACCTTCAGTAAAACTACTCCCTTACATCTGATCCAGAGCCTCTGTGATCTATGTATATCCTCTGGCTTCTGCTGGGATATTCATACGCTTTTGACAATGTCTAAGGTGGGTACATTCTTTTGAATTCTCTGTGCAGCCATTATACTCTTGCACAGATTTTAGTTTCTTTCACTGCTACTTGATACAGAAAATAACTGATATAACCCTACAGGTTTAAGTACCATCTAAATTAAGCTTGATCATATGTCACAAATTCTTCATTATGCTAGAAGAAATCTCTCAGGTGTCAATATAGCAATTGTTCTAATCATGTTTTAATGCCTCCTATGGATATCTTTGTAAAACCTTCCCCCTGGCATTTTCTCCTCACTGTTTTGCCTCACAGCTGTTGATTTTTGTTGAAATAAGTAGTTTGAGACATCAGCTATATTGGACATTTAATTCACTTTTTTATTAGTTTTACCTACTTATCAATCAAAATAATTGCCCTTGCCAAGAACTTTTATGTTTCAGTTCATACTGGACCTGATCAAGGACTTTTATATTCTTAATATGGTTCAGTATGCAGTGAAATTCTTTGAAATGTCAACTCAAATATTTGTACCTACACATGGTTCTTCATCCTGAACATGTTACTACATGATAACATGATTTCACTATAAGTTTAGTCGTCATGAAAAGCAATTCTGATGTCATATTGTGATTACCAAAAAAGCAGGTCCACCATTTTAAGATTACAGAATCATGGAATCACAAACTGTTTTGGATTGGAAGATGCCTTTAAAGGTCATCTAGTCTAACTCATTTGCAATGAGCAGGGACATCTTTAACTAGATCAGAATTCAAAGCTGCCCTTGAATTTTTCCAGAAATGGGGCAGCAACCTGTTCTAATGTTTCCCTACCCTCACTGTAAAAAAATCTTCCTTCCTTCTAAATCTACATTCTTTTAGTTTAAAACCATTATCATTTTCTCTATCACAACAGGCCCTACTAAAAAAACCTGTATCCACCTTTCTCACAAACCCCCTTCTTATGTGTGTGTGTGTTCCCTTTTCAATACTTCAATACTTTGAATTACTTCTTATAAGACCTCTTATAAGTAATTCAAAGTATTGAAGTATTGAAAAGCTACAGCAATGTTACCTCAGAGCCCTCTCTATTCCGGGCTGAACAACCCCAACTCTCTGTCTTTCTTCATAGGAAAGGTACATCAGGTGATCATTTTGTTGTCTTACTCTGGACTTCCATAAACAAGTCCACATCTTCTGCATGCTGAGGATTCCAGAGCTGGACACACTACTCCAGGTAGAGTCTCATCAAAATGGAGCATAGGGGGAGAATCACCTTCTTTGACCTGCTGGCCATGCTTTTTTTTTATGCAGCCCAGGATGTGGTTGGCTTTCGGGGCTGCAGGAGCACATTGCTGGATAATGCTCAGCTTTTCGTCCACTAGTATCCCAAGTTCTTCTCTGCAGGTCTGCTCTCAATTCCTCCATTCTACAGCTTGTACTAATCCTGAGGATTTCCCTGATCCAAGTGCAAGATCTTGCATTTGGCTTTGTTGAATTTCATGAGGTTTACATAGACCCACTTCACAAGTTTCTCCAGGTCTCTCAGGATGGCATCCCATCCCTCAGGAGTGTCAACTGCACCACTCAGCTTGGTGTCATCTGTAAACCTCCTGGGGTGTACTTGATCCTGCTGCCTATGTCATACTTGTTTATTTCTACTAGCTGTGAGGAGAGTTATGTAACTATTGTTTAGCAAACATGCATGTTCCATCAATACCTCAAGAAATCTTGTAATAAACCAAAAAGAAACTTTCTCAAATGCCAATAAAAAGAGAAAGTTTTCTTTGTATGAAAAGTCCGGTTAGTATATAAACAGTCCATTTACAAAGAAATTGTGTCTTTCATCTTGACTGTAAAGGACGATAGCTAGATCACTAACATAATTTCTGCAGCACACATTTTCTTCTCCTTACCACTGATGTTTTCCATGGAACAAATTATTGCAAATCTTTACTCCAGCAAGGGAGTAGTTTTCCAGATGCTTAATAAGCATACACTTAATAAAAAGTAAGTAGACAGCATGTCACAAGAAATACTTTTAACAGCTCATAATGATCAATCAGAAACTTTATTACACCCAGTGTGGTTTCCTTCTCCTCAGCCAAATTTATCAACAGTGTCCATTGCATAACATAGGCTGAAAATATTGCCTGGTCTAAAAGTTACTTAAAAGCTAGAATTTTTTTCATGTACTAAGCCATCAGCAAATATTTTACAGCAACTTTACCCACTGTTAACATTTTTCACAGCTTCATTGCATAGATGGTTCACAGTCCTGTAAAATAACGACAATTTTATTAACATATTTACAAACAATTTGTAATTCATGGTGAATATACTTTTATTGCTCCCAAGATAGATGACCATGCATTTCTGATACTACAAAATGCATTCTATTACCCCATTCATAAAGTACAATACACAATTTCAGTTACTCTTGATGCCTCTGAACTTTGTCTTGTGGCAAAATTTTATTAACACTGTCCCATGAAGTATGATGTTTGAGAAGATTTCTCCTCCTGCTCATCCTGGAAGAATATCCCTTCCATCTTAAGTTTTCCTTCTCCTGATTACATGTTGTTATTATTTCTGTAGAATGATCCATAGCTACCTTACACTTACTTTACAGACTTTATACTCTCAATTGTCTGTCTGTGAAATTTACTAAAATTTTCACCGAAGTCTTTGAGTAGCTTCATCTAAACTGAACTAGCAGGTTTTGGACAATATGACACCCAAGGTCCTTTAAGTGATCATATATTCTATACTTCTATGGGTCTTTGTCTAGATTGCCATGACTCCTCTAAAAGAAAAAATATACTCATTTTGCACACTGAGTTTGCCTAACATGGCCTGGTTTGCTAAAGAAATTTCCAGTATTGCTCCATTCTTGTTCACTTCTTTTGTCCACCTCTTTTGTTCCATTTTTGTTCACATCTTTCTGTGAAGATCTGACGTGCAACATGATGCATATGTGGTCAGACAGCATAACTGTGGTAGTATTATCTGTGTGATATCACAATACACCCTGTGGCCTAAGCTTGAGCTAAACACACTTCTGTGGTATTGGAAACTAAAGAAGCTAATTTCGTACCTAAAAAGAAAATAGTTATTCTCCATCATGCTTTTGCTGAACGGTCATTCATCTTTATTGGTTTCATCTTTATTAGTTTGTATTGCCTTCGTGTTGTACTTTACTTTGGATGTGCAAGCCTTTATCTTTGAGATTTAGTCCTTGCTATTTTCATCCTGTTAAAATTAAGACCTTTTTAACATCTGTTATTTCCTTGCTTGGAAAACAGCAGTAGAAAAGATACAAATCATTTGTCATCTTTTTTTCTATTCACTTGCACATTGAAATTTTTCTATTGTTCTCAGGGGGTTTTCCCTTAAATTGTGACTCTATTCTCTGCATTTCTCAAAAACATTTCAAATGGCGACACAAGAGGTAAAAGCAGTATATGCTGGATCAATGGCATGTTCAGAGGTCTACAGAAGTTTTATTATTTGTCTGAATTGCTATGAGAAGATTGATACCATCAATCTTCTTCTGTTTCTCAACTTTACTTTTATAGCAGTACCACTTGCCCTTCAACAGACTTACAAATTCCTGCATGTTCCTATTTTTCATCATATAAACAAGGAATAAGTCAAGTGAGATTTAAACAGCCCTCTCATGAAAGGATAACTACTTAATAAGACAAGGTAAAATTAATTTTAAAAGTACATTCCTCACATAGTGTAGGTTGACTGGCCTATTGAGCAATTATCTTTTCAGTGGTTTCTCTTCAGACAGTAATTTCAGTCCTAAGTACTGAAAAGGATGGGCTATGCCAATAAGCCTTAATATGAGAGGGAATTTTCCCTGCCTCAGGTTCTGATCAGAATGCAAGATATATTCACAGTGACAGCTATACATTTACTGAACATGTTTC
This sequence comes from Dryobates pubescens, assembly GCF_014839835.1. NCBI lineage: Eukaryota > Metazoa > Chordata > Aves > Piciformes > Picidae > Dryobates > Dryobates pubescens. Next base: position 11,513,413 of record NC_071618.1, on the reverse strand, counting down.
AAACAAGTTGCTGGAAGCAGAGCAACCAGTTTTGCCCATATTTGCAAACCTTCCAGCTTACCAATATAGCTTCTCTCTGAAAATTAGCTGTAATAACTGCATCTGTATGTGCTCTACAATTAATGCTTTCTTTAAACGGGGAAAAATTAAAACTGTTGTGGCATTCAAGTTGTATTTCTTATCTAAACTGACTATTAAGCTTTATTTATGTCATTTTAAACTTGAGTTTTCTTGATGTTATTAGCTATCAGTGTCTTGCAGTGAACAGATAAAGTGTTGTTACCCTGAGTGCTCTTTGCACTCAATAAATCCAAGTAATTCGTTGTCCTTCTTAGCCTTACTTCATAGTAATTGTCTAGATATTTAGATGCACTTCCCTACATAGTTTATACAGTTTCCATGTCCTGTGTTTCTCAATAAAACAGACTTTTTTATTCAACAGGTCACCATCTACAAGTTCGTTTTGTGGTGTCTTTGTTATCCCATCATTTTCTATTTCACTCCTCTTATTTACTTCTATTTCACACTCATAAAGAATCATGTGTACAAAAAAAAATATTCTAATTTGAAGTGAGCATTGTTCTCTAAGCCATAATTAAGCCAGTCCTGTAAGGCAAAGACTGAGAGGTCTTTGTAATCTAAGCAACACAGATAACTTTGATATGTGCATAGGTTTTAGAATTACATCACTGTAAGGAGAGGTGGACCTTATTTTTCATCAAATATACTATCTTATAGTGGAGTTTAATCTTCTAGGACTTCCTCTTGTAAGAAAAATCTTGCAATTGTTTCACTCAGATGGTAAATAAGCACACTTCCACCAATAAGATATTATTGCCCAGTAACAAAAAAGGCAAGAAGGAAAAACTACAGACAAACAATTAGGCCTAAATCACTGTCATTTCCTGGGAAAGCTATAGAGCAAATATTCCCAGAAACCATCTCCAAACACATGGAAGACAAGCAAGTGTCAAGGAATGGTCAGAAAGACTTTATGAAAGATCACAGGATCACAGGATGTTTTCTGCAATGATATAATTGTCACTTTCAACAGGGGAAGAGTAATGGATGTTGCATGCCTCAATTTAGTAAGGCTTTTGACGCTGTTTCCCACAGCATGTCTGTGGCCAAACTGGAAATATATGGACTTGCTAAAAGGATAAATATGGTGAGTGTAAGACTCATTGGACTACCTGAATTTAGGGATCATGCAGGTAGCTGATTATTCACAACTTCACATCTTTCAGAGACTGACCCTAGAGGCAGTTCTTTCTCTTTCCTAGCAACCTGGGCAATAATCTGCAGTATACACCTAGCATGTTCCCAAACTGAGGGAGGAGCAGAAGACTGGAGAAGTGACCCTCCAACTTCAAGAAAAGCAAATGCAACATAATGTTCCTGGGATGGAGTAACTCACACAACAGACAGACTGGGACAGACTGGCAAGGGAGCAGCTTTGCAGCAAGGGACATGAAGTTTCTGCAGCACAAGCTGAGCGTGAAGCAAAAGCAAAAAGGCTTCTGGGCTGCATTCCCAGAAGTTTGAGGGAAATTACTCTTCCCCCTTTACACTTGTGAACATCTGCTGGGAGTACTCTGCACAGTTACAGGCTTCCTAGCTGAAGAAGGACATTAGTAGACGGCAGTAAACCCAGTAATGTGCAAACAAGTTGGTTGAAAGCTGAAGCACATGGAAGACAAGGAGATGAAGAGAACAGGATTTGGACAGTCAGAAGGGAATGTTAAAGAGAATGTTATTTCTATTTACAAATACCTAATGTGATAACAAAGAAGGAATTTAGACTCAAAGCAGAGAGGGAGGACAAGAGCTAACAAATATAAGCAGAAGTACAGAAAATTCTAATTGTACACCACAGAAAATGTTTTTATGATGAGCATGGTCTAATGCTGGAGGTTGTAAAATTCCTCTCCTTGAAGATATTCAAAACTTAACTGGACAGTCTTAGGGCAATCGGAGCTGATTGGACCTGCTTTAAACTGAGAGTTGGATGCAATCTCTAGAGGTCACTTCCTACCCAAATTACTAAATGATTTTATGAGGAGTTCAATTTTTTTCTACATAGTTGGTCTAATGAGCAAATTCCTTTCAGGGAGCCCAAGTTTAGGAGAACTCTCAAAGAAATCTGTCTAAAGGTATCAGGGTTCTTTTTAAAATATTGTCCAAATACAGTACATGCAAAAATCAGACCTGAAGATCTGGTTTTGTTAAATATTCAAATTATGACAAACATATAATTCTATCTCAAAAAGGGTTAGAATTATTTTTAAATGTTCTCTTTTTAAAAAATTATCTTTTAAAATGTTCTCTTTTTTTTAAATTATCTTTTAATTTATAATTAAATGTCATTAGGATATTGGAACCCATATGAACATTTCAGTAGTAAACCTATAAAATGTATGCAAGACTCCTTACACCTGGCTCTTGACAGTTACTTTTATTATCACTGCAGATATCAGAAGCACTTTTGAGTCAAATTTCTTCCCCTGACATAGATAGAGGTTTTGCTGATTATGACTGACCTCTAGGCCCTCTTAATGCAGCTAAAGGGCGAAAAACAATTTGATCTTGTAGGGCAAAGCTTAATCTGATAAAAATCTTTGCAATTACAGGATTTATCAGAAATAAAATCCACAGAAAAATTCAGTAATGGATTACACTTCATGAAGATATAGATTAATACATTGATTCACACTGCAGAGATATTTGCTCAAATTTCTTCTCTTTTTACGTTTCAATTAACATTTTAATCTATCTGGTTTTGAAGTATATTCTGGAGTATTTGGATTTCATGTCTGCAGACAAGCAGAGCTTGAGTCCAATTTATCCTGGTGTAACTGAACACTTTGACTTGTGTTAAGATTTATACCACCACATCAGTTAGTGGAAAATAAAGAGTCCCTGTGCTATCTGTGATTCTTTTCTATTAACTACTGAATTTCCAAAACATGTCAGAGACTTATAATTATTTATTTTTTCTTATTTTCTATATCATTAGTGTCATGAAGATACTATTACTTAGCTCATACTTGGTATCCTTAGTGAAATCATCTGATAACCACATATGAGAATAATGATATGAACCCTGGTAATTTCTGAGGGGGAAAAAATGCCTGGAATATCTGCTTTACTCTTCTTCCTTATGTGTACGTGTTTAAACCACCCTCAGAGGCCTTCAAATCATTTAACTTTCTAAGTTTCAGAACTAGTCCATATTAATCACACATCCTCCCAATGTGTAATATCTGTGGATTTGCAAAAGAGCTATGATGCTTTGCTTCACTGGTTATTTCACAACAGCATATTTCACAACAGCATCTCTCTTTAAACAAGCATTATGATTTTTACTAGCTTTTCATTTTTAAGTAGCAACCAATAACTTTTATTCAACAACATGTTTCCTCTGCATAGTTTGAAGTGACCAAGATTCCCTTGAAGATCTTCTTTTGGTTGTAAAATCAAATTCAAAGGCTCTAGTTATTCTAGTGATTTTTACCATAGCTTTGATTCCCAAAGGTACTGCAAATATTAAAAACTTGAGTACCATAGGTCTGTTAAAAAAAAAAAAAAAGAGAGAGAAAAAAGAAGACGGTAAGAAAACCAGGTTCACAATTGATTATTGTTTGAATCTAGTCTATAATAGCTCTTTCTGTAACATTGACATGTATAGCAGGTATAAATAGCAATATTGGCAACACTTCTATGTAACATCTTGAGGCTACAAAAACAGTAAAATGTAAGTGATTGAAGTACAATACAAGAATTCAAGAGCACTTAATACCACTGTTCTCAAAAGAACATGTTTTAGAAATTTTGATCATACTGCAATCTACTCAAAGCTGTTAAAGTATGGATAATTTTCTTCAATTTTCCAGTAGGTTTCTGCCTTGAATAAGTAAATAGTGGGTAATGGTTTGTGTCAAAGTCCTTGTAACACTCCATTAAACATAAAGCATGACAATCTGATCAGATGTCTCTTTTATAGTCAGAAACTGACTTGTGACTTTGGGAGTTACTCAGCTGCATCAGGTCACATCAGAAGTCTAGTCTTTTCATCTTCTAAAAATCCCTTATGGCTTTACATCTGACAAATTTTGAATCATAGCATCATGACCTCACTTTTAAAACTGCATTTGATATAGTCCAAGCACTCTTACTGAATGGAAAGTAGAACACTCTTCTGCTGGGGACCATATAAAAGGAAACTCTCTCTGTTCTGTTCTTTTTTTTTAGCTTCAACTATTTCATTTACATGAAAAGAAATTAGACTTCAGAATTGTAAACATCAGTATTTCTTGAAGATAGATTTTTTTTAAAAACTTATTTAAATAACTTAAAATATATATTCCAGATAAATAGTGAAGCAGGGATTCTCTACATTGCGCACAACTATCAGTAGACTCTGTCTGTGTAAAGTTTTCACAGCACTTTACATTTAATGCAATATTCAAAACCTAAATTGTGATGACTCCCCACCTGAAACAGTCATGTATCTTTCAGAAACTGTTTGCCAATTAATTTCCTGACGAGTAATCTCACTTATCTGAATTGCACAGAAAAGGAAAGGTTAGAACACGGCAAACAAGGGAAAGAATGAAGGCTGAAATGGTAGAAGACAGAAGAACATCCAGGAAAGGAGGGGAGACAAAATCAGCATGTTTCCAGTGTTCAGCAGAGTAGGAGATCAATGAGACCTTTGTAATGGTTAAGGACTAGTCTCAGAGAGTTGTGAAGGGAAGCACTGACACACAGGTGCAATGAAACAGACCTTTTATACCTTCAAATTCGTGGCTTTGCACCTTTAACATGATGAAGCTTTATACTTTGTATTCAGACCTGTGGTTTTTACCCTGGGCCCAGGGAGGGACTTAAACCATGCCCTTTTTCTGGCTAATTATTAGAGAAGACATGGTCTATCATTTCTCTATAATGTGTCCCAGACCTTGCAGAAGTGTGGCTGTGTAAGAAAATTATTAGTTCTGTGACATCTGGAGGTAGTGTACCTCAGCAAAGAATGAATGCTTATTATTAAAATATGATAAATGACTTACTAATTATTAATAGTGCATGGATTTGAGAATTTAAGAGCCTACTAATTCATAAGCAGAGTTTCAGCCCAGCCTGTACGTGATGTTTTGTACAGCTGAAGATTCAGTCATTTGTTCAAATCAGAAAGTACTTAGCAGACAGTAACTGTGAATGAACATCTATTGAGACACTGATTTTTAGCTGGTTTCAATCTCTGCAAATTGTTACAAAACATGTGCTTTATCTCTAATAAATGTCATTAAGAGTGGTCCAGGATCATTTTAAAAGATCTTCAGAGATATATGGCTTTTAAAATGTCTGTCCTTCTCATTTGTACAGAAAATGAAGTTACTGCCTGTTAAACTAGTTTGATAACTTTGCACTCTCTCATATACTCATACTCAGTGTGTAAATCAAATACTCATATACTCATACTCAGTGTGTAAATCAAAGGGTCTCCCCACAAGCTTAAATAAAATGATAAATGCTAAAACAATGGTATGTACCACTACCATAGTATCTAGCTGTTCAAAAGCACTTCAGTGTTTGTATTTATACCAAAAGCTTTGAGATGAGCACTGGAACTATGAAAACAGTTTGATGAAAATCTATTAACATTTTAGACGTCTAATTTTATACAGGAATATATGACTGCTCTATTGGCATAAAATTACAATCTTTCCATAAAGACCCTACTATCAGTTTGATACAGAGTTTTATTTGTATGGACTTGCTAGTAAAATCACTCTTCATTTCCAATAATTCCCTAGGTTGACAATGGATATTTTGGGAAACATTCTTAAAGGGTTTTTTTCCTGAAGTATTATGTCAGTGTCACCACTGTTTCCTTTCAGCAATGGTAAGTGTAAAGTATATTTCAACACTCTCTTTAATTTGTAGCTTGTAAGTAGTTTCGACACTGTTCTGTCATATTCCATCATGTCTATATTTCTGAACACCCATCTACAGGAGCATGCAGCCAGATGTAGGCCATAAAAGAGAGCTTTGGCATAGGAAAAAAAAAAAAAAAAAAGGTTATTATCAATTAGAAATAATGATAATACTCCCAGTTAGCTTCTGTCATGGATTTAGCCAATTAAATCAGCTTATGAGTATTCAATAACAACCAGATGTCATGCCAGCTTTTAAATGAACATGCTGAGTGGAGCAAAGTGTCATGGGGCTTGTAGTTCAGATTGTAACACAAGAGGCTTCCTGTTTCTGGTTGTTGCTTGCAGTTTCTGGTTTGGGGGTGTCGAGGTTTTCTGCTGGGCTGGCTGTGGTCTTGGGGAGGTGCCGGGGGGGTGGTGGTGGGGTGTTGTTTTATGGCTGGGTTCTGCTGCTGGTTCTGCTTTTGCTGTACTTTCCTGCAGAACAGGCTAAGGTAATTGTACATTGTATTATTTCTATTAAGGTCCTTATAATAACCTAAGACTTGCTTGTGAAAGCAGACTATGTTAAACCAGTCCAGCTTCTTAAATCCCTTCCATAGTGTATTAACCGTTAGTAATATTAATCTTCACTAAGGAAAACACTACCTTTTTTCTTGGCAGAATGAGAAAATTTAGTTAAAATATTGTTCATTTGGCTGGTTAAGGCTCTAATATGAACAAAAAAAAAAAGAAAAATAAAAAAAGGAAATTTAGTCTAAATTAGAGCTTTTAAAAACATTCACAAAGTAGTAACCTATTGTTTTCACAGGATTTCAAACTCTTATTCTTAATATCCAATAGATTGCATAGCCAAACTCTAGACCAAATATTTGGTGTAACTTGAGTTTTATCCATTATTCTTTCTTGCTGGTTGGGAAAAAAAACAAACCCAAACACGAAAAAAAAAATACAAAACCCCACCAACAAACACCTTGATGTAATTGTACCCTGAAGAAAAACATCTTTTTTTACAAAGCACAAAGCCAGGTGCAAGACAGCTTTTATTACAAACACACACCCTTAAACTGAGGCCTGTGACCTGTTTATGACTTATCCAGTCATAAAAAAGTTACCAAAACACTGAGTTATCTGTTTAATATTTAATCAATTGTTCTAATGAGCATCAAGAAAGAGATTTTATATTCTCAACACTTTTTGTTTGTAAAGCTACTGAGATGGTGCAGAGAAGCAAATGTGAGGGAGGAGAGAGAAAAAAAAAAAAAAAGGAAAATAACAATTTGCAAATCTTTTGGGACCAAAAAAATTGATATGAAATAGCACAATTAACTATTAGGCAATATGTTTTCTTATTAATGCCATACTGTGAGGGGAATTGTCTTAGAAAGTTTATTTACTTTTTGTTTAGCAATAGACAAAATATATTTTTTACCCACATAATTCATCATACTTTTTGAACTAAATAAATGTCATGGAATCATTTCTGTTGGATCATATAGTTCCAAACCCCTTGCCACGGCCAGGGACACCTCCTATTAGACCAGGTTACTCAAGGCTACATTCAACCTGTCCTTGAACACTTCCAGGTTTGAAGCCTACACAACTTCTCTGAGCAATCTGTTCCACTGCTTCATCTCATATCAAAGAATTTCTTCCTAAATATGAATGCAAACAGAATAGAAGAAAAGATATGAAAAAGGCAATTCTAAACACTTCATTTAATATGGATTTCATGCTAAAAAGAGTCTTTGGCCCATCTCCAGAAGTAAAAGTGATAGGTGTCCCATAGCATAGTCCTCGTTATGTAGCACAATGGCTCATGTGCACAGGAATTAATTTTATCCTTTATGTCATGAAATCAAGAAGAGAGTTCATAAATCATGCACTCCTCTGTATAACATTCAATGATCATTGCAGGATGGTCAGAAGACAAAATATGTGCTAAACCCCAACAGACCTGCCTTAGTGAAATGGTCACAGAAAATTAACTAAGTTTTTATTATCAATTAAAAATTATTAGTGTTATTGTAACAATTATCAATTCGTACCAGTTAAATTCTATTTCCATTGTCAGCTTTTAGGCCTCTACCATAAAATGACATCCTTTTGCCATGACCCTGTCATACATTTATCATTCTTCTTATTGTCCCTATATATTTACTATCAGGGTGGTGGAAAAGGTTGCTCAGGGAGGTGGTGGAGTGCTCATCATTGGAGACACTCAAGGTCAGGCTTGATGTGGCTCTGAGGAACCTGATCTAGTTATGGATGTTCCTGCTTACTGCAGGGTTTTGGACTAGATGAACTCTAGAGGTGAACTCTGTGGAGGATCCCATGCCAGAGCAGGTGAATGAGCCCTGAACAAAGATACATTCTGTAAAGAGCCCATGCAGAAGCAGGCTCTTGGAATGAACTGGGACCCATGGAGTGGAGCTCATGTAGAATCAAATTTCTGGCAGGACATGTGACTTCATGAGGGACCCACACTGGAGCAGTCCATACCTTAAGTACTGTATCACATGGAAAGGATCCATGCTGGAGCGCTTCTTAAAGAACTGCACCCTGTGGAAAAAACCCATGCCAGACAACTCCCACAGGGGAGTTGGAACAGGGGAAGCATAAGAAGGAGGAAATAGAAGAGTTGAAGTGCTATGAATTGATCACAACTCCTCTTCCCCGAATGTCTGAGATACTTGAGGAAGAGGTAGAACGATTATAAGTAAAGATGAGCCTGGGAAGAAGGTTGGTGGAAAAGTGGTTTTAGTTTTGTTTCGAAGTATTCTTCTCAGTTTTAAGTTGTCAGTAACTACTTTCCCCGAGTCAAGCCTGTTTTGCTGTGACAGTAACTAGTGAAGGATCTCCCTATCCTTATATCAATGCATGAGCGTGTTCATTATATTTTTTTCCCTTGTCTGGCCGAATAGGGGGCATAAGAGAATGACTAGGTGAACATCTTGTGGCCACAGGTTAACAAATCACAGTTCTTGGTCAACCAAACAAAATACAACTGTGAAAATAAAAGATAAGCTATTTCATGGGACTGGATTACATAAAGTTCATTAATAAATAGTAAGATGAACAATTTCTGGTCACAGAAGATTTTCATGTAAGTGATAAATGCATAAGTGGTGTAGACTTAATAAAGACCTTACAGAAAAAAGGAGTAAACTTTGCCTTCAGATCTATAAAATTTTGAGACACACCATTATGAATCAGGACAGCCATTGAAGGCTTTCTATATGGAAGACTGATGAATTCTGTGAACTGCTGGTTAAGCTTTTAAGCTGATATATGATTCTAAAAATTATCTCCTCCAAGTATATATAAAAGTAGGAATCTATATGCTCTACCCCTAAAAGTGACCATACTAGAATGGTTAATTTTAAATTAGTTCTCTGCAGCCTTGGAAGTTGATAGATAACAAAGTGTGCAAATATGTTCTATATAAACACGATTCAGTTGGCTTTTAAATCAGATGGGGAAAAAAAACCTCTTTTGGCTCAGACTTATTTTAGTCTCATACTATGCATCAGTCTTATTTCAAATGAATTTTTCTAGGGCTCTGTGAGTTCGTCACTAGTTTTCAGCTTTTGTCTCCCATCTGCTGATGGTGTATTCTTTTAGGGACTGCTTTTTTGTGTATGTATTTTTTATGACAGGACTTGAATTATGTGGTCGGTATGAGCCAAATACCCACTCTCTCCTTTCTTTTCTTTCCACAGGTGGAAAGCCTGGGAGAGCAGAAAAAAATCCACAAAATCATAGAAGATGGGACTGATATATTTCCAGCATATTTTCAGACCTCACTGTTCTCCAGCTTGAAGCACGGCGTTTCCAGAAGCTGGTTTCCAAACAAAGAAACTGATGCCTCCATATTGCTTCTATTTGCTTGGTCTTCATTCTCCTGGACACTGTACACTTGTCTGCCCAATCTGGCAGATGATTCTCAGATGTCTTTGTTGCAGGTCCTAGAATTTCAGAAATTTTTTTTACAGCTGTATGATAAGCCAAGCACACTAGAATTCTTCTTCAGGAAGCTCTTTCATCAACATTTGCGAGTGCCTGGACTTGGGTAGGTTACTAAATTTGGTTGATTGTCAGGGCTTTTTTCAGTAACACACCCTGGGTATTTGCTGAAGAGGGAAAAAGAGTAATCTGATCTACAAGATTCAATTTTCAAATTATTATCACATTTTTATACATGTAAGGCTGGCTCAATCACAATTTGCTAATGAACCTCTTCAACTGCCTTGAAAAAAAAGAAATAGGAGTAATACTAAAACAACTTGAAATGGCTGAATTGTAGAAAGGAATAATATGCACACTCCAAAGCCAGTATATCAGTACCTTAAAATTTCCAACTAAAGTCAATATTTCATGTGCACCTTAACCCTTCACCCAGCAGGAAAGTTGTTTATCAGTTGAATATTCAATCACTTATTATATGTATCACCAAATTCATCTTTGATAATTGTTCGCTGAGATTTATGTACCATAGTAATTTAGTCTTTAGTTAGGTTTACTGTTTGCTTCAATATTTATTTCATTTAGAATAATGATCAATAGAACAAAGCTGATGCCTGAGACCATGTCCCCATGCTAATAGCATGCAAAATTGTCTAGTAAATGGAAATAACCACCAAGTACTGTCAAGCTACATAGTGTCATTTCAAATTAATCTCTGTAAGAAAAATCAGTCTTTATATTAATAACAGCAACAGCTGTAATACATATTTTTCATTTTCTTTTTCCTAGGCAAAATGTAAAAGTGACAGCACATGATCTGAAATGCCAATTAATACAGACAGCAGAAAATATCTTTTGAAAGAAAGATAAAACAGTTTTCTATTGCTTATTTGTGGTGCACTGTAAGACAAATACAGCAGCTAACATACATACCCATTATATTGTCTAAGACAGAAATGTGTGCTCAGTAGCAGGAAATCTCTGCCCAACTGATAAGAAAGGAGGACTACTCTACACTATTCAAAAACTGTGAGGTTTAAAATTGTATTATTATTCAGCCTGCTTTAGTTTTGAAAAGTCTGTTTTATTTTTAACTCTCAGAGAAATAATTCCAGGCAGATCTGACTTTTAAAATTACTATTATTTTCTGTATTTTAAGGAATGGTGACCCATTTAAAAGTTCATTGTTAGAAAATAAGGAAGTTCACTTATTTGCTTTATAGGAAACACCTATTTCTGGACTATTTAAAATTGTTCTATACATATATATTTTAAAAAAATGTTAATCTTCTGGAAACAAATAGAACAAATCGGTAAAGTTGATAAAGTCACATCAATGTTAAGTTCATATTAATGGGCTTTTAGGTTTGGGATACATCTCATTTAATGATATTGCCACTATGATTATCAGTAGTAAATGAATTATAAATAAAAGATATGTTCCCTATGCGGTCTGGTGGTTGAAATTCAGCTCCAGGGATCAGATCAAATTAATTTGATACTGTTATTTCAATATAAACAATATTCTGCAATGCAAAGTCACCACACACAAAGTGTGAAAAAAGCCTTTGTTATGTGCTAAAGAATGCCAGCAATCAGAAAGTCAAGGAGCAGATTTATTTGCTGTCTTCAGCAAAGTCAGAGAAATACCTGAAGTAATATAACTTAGACCTCAAAACAGTTTATGGGCTGAAAGAAAGTTAAAGTGCGAGTATGAGTGTAAATCACACATGAAGTGGTTGGTGGAATTAATGAAGTAGGGCAATTACTTTTTTTCAGTTATAACTTTCAGGGTTCCTCATTTTTGCAGTTTGTACTGATTTTGAATCCAGTGGCAGTGTCAGAATAGAAGAAAGTTACTCTGCAGTACCACTTCTGACTGCAGAAGTAATAAAGTTAAGGTGAATTTTAGATTGGGTGTATTCAATGTGCTTTTGGAAAGAGTGTGTCATAAAGAGGAAGAGGTAAAATACAGGGTTTGGGATTTTTCTTCTAGTTGTGCTTGTGATAAAACATATGGTTCCTCTTATCTGTAGAATTTTATCATTATAGAAGAATTTTTGTAAGGGTCTGTAACCTTATCAATGTAACTAAGGCAAATGTTAAATGATAATTTTATTCCCTGTCTGTATGCCTACTTTTGAAATATTGCCTGCTTTTGGAATAACATCTACAGCTGAGTAACTATGGAGCATTACAAAGAATTTAAATATGACTTCCATAGAGCTAAGTCTTATTAACAGCCACAAGGTTATTCATCTTGAATGAGTAATATGAGACTCTGTGGTCAGAGATTAAATCAGCAGGGACTTCTAAGACTAATACTGTCACATCATCCTTGGATACAGCTACACATCAATCCATCTGACCATTGTAGTACAAAATCATAGAAGCCTTTGGGGAGGTAGAGCTTCCTACTGTCCCTGAGTTATTGCTAGACTTCTTTTTGCCCTCAAATGCCAGTGTTAAAGTTCAAAGTGACAGTTTTTAAAAGTGCCATATCATAATAAGATACTTTTTCTTGCAAGGGCTTTTTTCAACTTGAAATTCACTTCAGCGAAGGTTCCTATCTCACCTAGAACCTTCAAAATACAATGTATATAACTCAAATCTCTGACAAGGAACAGTAGCTGAAAACATTAGATTTGGTATGAAAAATATCATTCACACTCTGCTTCCTGCTCATCCTTTATAAATACCAGCAGAGGTGATTTTGAGGAGGAATGTTGGACCACAATCCAACACAATGTGCCAGTTTCAGCTTAGATAGATCCAAGACACATTTTCACAGATTGTGCTATGTTTTTAAAGCACCTTGCTCCTTTACAGGAGCTCCATGGGACTTGGGGAGTTTTGGCCTTAAGGATCACACACAGGAGCCAGTGTGATCCCAGTTATAATGAAGTTTCAACATAATTCTTGAATATGTTTACCAACCTGTTTTCACACAGTATTTTCACATAGGGCAACTAAACCACGAGCTTCTTCATTTACCTAATGTGATGGGTTATGGCCATCCTGAAAACAGGGGGTTTTCAGGATGGGCATAACCCATCACACCTAACTACACATTTGGAAGAGTTTCCACATTTTAAACAGTGCCTAAGCCTTATGCTCTCCTCCAGGTAAGAATAAAAGCAACTATTTAGCTAGAAAAATGTATTTCTTAATGTACTGTTTCAACTTGTATTCATATGGCCAAATTTCTAGGGAACCATAGAGAGCTCTCATTTTCAGTGTAATATTTGAAGTACAGAAACAAGGTATAAAAGCAGGTTTGTCATATGTAGGAACATATTAATGAAGTTTGTCCAGTGATAGCTACAACATGAAATATTCATCTTCAGTCTTGCTTACAAAAACCAGGGTTCTAGCAACAGTTAAATGAGAAGGGTGCTTGGTGAGGGAGTTTGAAGCAGTGATGAATCACTGCTTGTTGATATACCAGCAATGAGCTTTCTGCCTCTGAAAGGCAATATAAATGACTTCAAGGAGGTAACTGGGATGAAATATCTCAGCTCCCTTAGCTGTTACCATTGATCTGAGCTTGCTTGCTTGATAGAGCCTGAGTGAAACCTGTGCCTGACCTGAAATGCCCTTAAACATCCACCCACTCCCTGACCAATCCCTGAGTCTTACTCTTGTCTCCCCAAGACACACTTGGCGCAGTGCAGGTTCCTTCCAATAAAGCCATGTATCACTTGATGCCCACCTCATCATGATGCCCATCAGGGGATGGGTTGCCTCCTACTACTGTTACAGGACAAATTGTGTTTTATATTCTTTTGTAAGTTGTTTTTCACCTTATCTTCAGGTCGTAAGGCTTGCATTCTTGTAAGAGAGAAACTTTTGGTATGCTCATTGGGAAAAATGGTTGCCATTCTTTTCCTAGTCTTCATAATAATTTCATTGTCTTTCATTTTCCCTATGAAAGTCTATTCTTATTTAACTCCATACCACCTGTAGAATAACATGACATAGACAAAATAATATGTATATTATATTTATACAATATAGTAGTGATCTATTCTTCATTTTCCCATTCTCCTGCTCCTCAGTGAAATAGTTGAGCAGATCTATTTGGTAACTATCCTAGAGAAATTTGGTTACAAATTGGTTTGGATGTTATATCTAAAAGTAAAATATTTATTGTAGTACCTTATTATCAACAATGCAGTTTTCATAAAATATTAGAAGCCTCCTTCAAAATGTGCTTTTCCTAGATCAACGTTTCATACTCCATTCTGTGATCTCATTGTCCCATACCCTCTTTTCAATGACCTGGTTTCATTTCAAGCACACTTAACTGTAATTCAATGTTTTTAAGTAAAATGAGCCCACAGAATTTGCTGGATGTCTCCTGATTTTGTCATTCTTTCCCAAGGATTTTCTGTTGACAGGGAGGGAAGGATGGAAGGATGGATGGGTGGATGGGTGACTAGTGCCTGAATTCCTTCTTTTTACTCTGTTTCCCCAGATACAAGTACACAATGTTGCAGGCCACACTCATTCCTAGTTTCTCACTAACAATACAAAGTAGGCTGTCTTTCATGGTCAGAGCATTTATTCTAAGTTAATGTACCTGATGCTTTCCCTGTGGAAATGGGTGGAGGTCCTGCTTGCTCTGAGTCATATGATTTTATAGACACTGGGACTGTGATTTGAGAATAAAAGTTTCACTTTTGCCTGTGATGGGTGGAGAGGATGTTGACCTTCTGTCCCT